>NC_092413.1:6429029-6775695 GCF_040894005.1 Engystomops pustulosus
AACCCTTTCATGATTGAACATAAAGACTAAGCCATACACGTCAATCTCTTAGTCAAGATCTTCTACCGTTTAATAATCAAAATGCATAATATATATCAGACAGAAGAGTCATCAAAGGGGTGTGAATAGTATACTGCAAAGCTATTGGTCATCAGCTCATTCTGGGAAAAAAGTGAATTAATTGTGCTCAGTTCTCAGAGACCTTGTACACAGATATTGTTTATACTAGTTTGCTGAGAAGGAGATGATAAGTGGCTCCAGAATCATATTATTATCAAGGACAGACTGGCTTCTCATTACATGTCAAAGGGTATTAGCTGACAGACAGGCAAACATGTTACATAAAATGAAGTTTGAATCATGACATTAACTTGACAATGGTCAGGGAACATGGCCGCTGTATCTAAGATGGCGGACAGTAGTCAAGATGGCGTCCGAAACAAGTGCGACCTCCTTAACATACACCATGAGCCTGAGAGAAGTCTCTGCTGCTCCTCATCCCCTCACACGTTACACAAATCCCTCGTCTCCACAGAATATTCCCTCAGCTTCTCCTCATTTCTATCACATTTCTGGGGGTTTGAGGGGATTTCCATCTTCTTTCAGTTTCGGTTCCTACCAGATCAGCGACTCATCCAGGATGGAGAGAAACAGGGACAAGATGGCGAAGATGATCTGTGACCTCACCCTAGAGATCCTCTACCAGGTCACAGGAGAGGTGAGAGGTCACATCCTTCTTATCTGCACTCAGTGACCCCAATATCTCCCAGTCTTCTAGAAATGTCCCAGAATGCACAGCTCTGATGTCACATGACCTCATTCTTATCCCCGTGTCCCATCTGTGTCTCCATAATCAGGATTACACAGTAATGAAGACGACTTGTAGACCTCAACATGAGAACATCAATAAGCAGAAGATCCTAGAACTTACCTCCAGGATCACTGAGCTGCTGAGCGGAGAGGTGAGCGCTGCCGGGAATGCTGGGACATTATATAATAACACAAGGGAGGGGTCCGGGTGATGACTGTGTCATTGTGGGTGTCAGGTTCCTATAAGATGTCAGGATGTGGCTGTCTATTTCTCCATGGAGGAGTGGGAGTATGTAGAAGGACACAAGGACCTGTAGAAGGAGGTCATGATGGAGGACCACCAGCCCCTCACATCACCAGGTAATAGATTATATCCACACGTCTGATCATTATCTGTCAGTACAGAATGAATTCAGTCTCTGGATGTTTCCTACAGATCTATACAATGAGGAGATATCAGCGGAGAGATGTCCCCGTCCTCTTCTTCCACAGGTTTGTCCAGAAGAAGATCCCATGGAGGATCAGGTAGATATAATCCTGTAGGATCTGTAGACGGTTGTGGAGATGATCCCTATAATCTGTGGATGGGATGTGTGAGTCTTTTATCCAATGGTAGTGAATGTGTAATGATATGTCAGGGGTATAGCTGAGGAGAGATGTGGTCGGGATCTCCTCAGATTGGTCTCCGAAGACCATAAATTAGGTTTCCTCTTGTCATTAATGGAATCCAGCAAAAAATCAGGAGGAGGCCATGCACCAGGAGATGTGGTGAGGTGATTCCTCCTCCGCTTCCTGCTCTCTCCATGTGACTTCTCTGGTAATGATGACATTTACAATGTGTGAGATGTTGTCTGGATCTCCTCAGAATGGACCTCAGGGCGGCCAATGCCCATAAATGTCTATAAAGTCCATGTAGAGTCATGTAGTCACTTGTGTAGGACATTCATAAGCTCCATCATCATCATCTGCAGCTCAGGTAACTACAGGATGTGTCTCAAATGGTCAATGCAATGTCAATATTACATCCCATATTTGTGCTTCAATATTTTTACTCAGGATAAAGATCTGGAAGCATCGACTACAACGATAAAAGAAGAAGAGACAGATGTGAGCGGTGATGAGGAGTGTAAGGAGGACGTCCCTACAGATAACCCCCCAGGTGAGTGACCACCACTACATGAGGACTCGTTCACACGGCCATAATGTGGACATAACATCCCGACAATGTTATGGCTGCAAATCCCGTCCTGACTGCAGCAAAGGGAATATACAGGGGGCAGTAATATAATAATCATCACTTACCCCCCCCCGACGCCGGAACTGGGGGCAATAAAATATTTATTCAGAACCGTCTGTCCACAATCCTTAAAACTTGGAAAATGCCAATTGTTAAATTTAGCCACATTTTTTCTTAAGTGTATGGAAACTCCTTTCGGAAAAGGCATTGGGGCACATTTACTTACCTGTCCCGATCCCCGATGTGCGTTGTCCGACGAGGATTCGGGTCTGCCGCGATTCACTAAGATCGTGCGTCCAATTTCCTGCATCCGTCGCTTCCGTGCCGAGGTCCGTCGGAGTTCACCATCTTTTTCCTGGTGCATGTGAGTACTTGGGCGTCCGTCACAATTTCCTTTTTAAATTCTGCGGTTTGTCCGTATCAGTCGGGTTGTCCGAAGGCACCCCCCCCCCCATTTGTGTCGGATGCAAGCCGGCGCCGTTGCGACACAGTCCGAACGCGTGCGGCGAAAACCCGGGGCAATTCGGCGCAAAAAGGAAATATTCGGGAAACCTGACAGGTCCGTTAGTAAATGTGCCCCATTGTATTATATGTGATTCTAATCCGTGTTATACTTGGCAGATGTTGGTATCGGGAGCTCGGAGGGAGAACTCATTTCTTTAAATCTTAAAATAGAGGATTGTGATATGAAACAAGAACCACACGAAGAGCCTAAACCTCCCCCCGATGTGCCTCCAGCCCTTGATAGAACAGATCTGTCGTCCTATCCGACACAAGTCCAGTCTTCAGACCCGTCACAAAGTCTTCAGCGAGATAAAACTCACAATCCGCCAAAGAAATTTCTATGTCTAGAATGTAACAAATGTTTTACTTCAAAATCATCACTAAATTTACATAAAAAAATTCACACAGGAGAGAAGCCGTTTCAATGTTCAGAATGTGGAAAAAGTTTTAAAAGGAAAGGACATCTTGATCTACATAAAAAAATGCACACGGGAGAGAAGCCATACCCCTGTCCAGAATGCGGGAAAGCATTTAAAAGGAAGCCAGATCTTGTTATCCATCAGAGAACTCACGCCGCGGAGAAGCCACATACATGTTCAGAATGTGGGAAATCTTTTAAAGTGGCATCATATCTTGCTAGACATAAAGCAGTTCACAACGGCGAAAAGCCATTTCAATGTTCAGAATGTGGAAAAGGTTTTAAAAAGAAAACACATCTTGTTACTCATCTGAGAACTCACACAGAGGAGAAGCCATTTTCATGTCCAGAATGTGGGAAATGTTTCAAAATTCAAGCACACCTCACGAAACATAAAATAATTCACACAGGAGAGAAGCCATTTCAATGTTCACAATGTGGAGAAAGTTTTAAAATGAAAAAACTTCTGCAAATACATCAGAAAATTCATACAGGGGAACAGCCGTTCTCCTGTTCAGAATGTGAGAAAGTTTTCATCCAAAAGTGGGAACTTATTCGACATCAGAGAACTCACACAGGAGAGAAGCCGTTTAATTGTTCGGAATGTGGAAAAGGTTTTAGATGCAGAACAGTTCTTATTAACCATCAGAGAACTCACACAGGGGAGAAGCCGTTTTCATGTCCAGAATGTGGGAAATGTTATAGAGTGAAATCAAATCTTCTTAGACATATAAGAATTCACACAGGGGAGAAGCCATTTCCATGTCCAGAATGTGGGAAATGTTATAGAGTGAAATCGCTCCTTGTTAGACATATAAGAATTCACACAGGGGAGAAGCCGTTTTCATGTCCAGAATGTGGGAAATGTTTTATAGAGAAAGCAGATCTTGTTAGACATATAAGAATTCACACAGGGAAGAAATCCTAACTTTTATGTTCAGAATTTTAAAAAATGTTTTAACCGGAAATTGTTTTTCAGTTGAAAATTTAAATAAAAATGCAGTTATTTTGTGGTGCTCGTCCTGTGGTGGTGATGATCAGGATCTCCCATTTATTGATATGTGTTTCCTTATTCAGATTATTGTGGAGTAAGAGAGAGAATGAGAAACTCCGCACTAAACTATTTCTTCTTTTCATTTCTTTACTTGCTCGTATCGGAAAAAGATATTTCTGACAAAACCTGGACTCCAGCAGGTCCCTTCCATGAATCGTCACCGCGCCCAATTCACATCTCGTGAATTCTTGCTGTCCTAGCAGCAGAGCCCATCCAGCTCCTATTAGCCAGCCCTCCGACCACTGGTCTAGGGCTGAGGTATTCTCAAGTTCCCGACCACAGCTAACCAACCTGCCGCATTGCGTGTGCCTTCAGGAAGGACCACCTACAGCCTGTTACCTACGGCTTTTTTGGACTGTTTGCCTGAGACTGCCAAGTGTGATCCCCGGCCTGATGCTAACACCACAAGCCTCACCACCTGCCTGGGAATCCGTTACCACACAAACACTGGGAGGGCTCCAGGTGGGATAACTTGTGGCTTCCACCCCTGCGGAGAACCTCTTCCACCATTAGCTTCCTCTTCTGTCTTTGCTTCTTTGCTGATCTCTATTTCAGGATGGGGGACCCATCTTTCCTCTGGATCTGTCTACTGGCGGAGCTGCTTTAAATGACCCCAACATCACCCGCATTGCCAGCTTACAGCTCCCAGTCACCAATTACAGAGGGTGTCACCGCAAGCACTACAGTGCTCCCAGCTGGTTCAGGTCAGTCAAAGATTAACCTTCCACCTCCAGTTAGAGATCAAGAAGAATCTACAGCGGTCATCATCATGGGCTCCACAGTCCAAGAATCTGGCAGCAGATGACCCCATGGCTGTTGCTCAGAGAGACCCCTGCTTGCAGCTTCAGTCTCTACAGGAGCCTCAGACGAACCGGTTTCAGAGTATGACCCCCAGGCTGATGACCCTGCTGCAGCGTCTGTGGATGAACCTGCTGCCCCTGTTCCAGCACTAGATGCTGATGTTCCCTTGGTTGGCTGAAGTCCTCTTCCAGGTCCCTTGTTTTATAAACCAGAGACAATCCTAGACTTGAACCTGTTCACAAGCCTTAAACTCCTTAAACTTCTCCCACTTCACTAGTTGCGCCCATCTCTGTTGAATGGAAGGCATCTACTACCAGGATGAAGGATTGTAAACCAAGCGCACCTACATGCTGGTGAGTGTCCCTACTGGGAGGATCAGCTCATCTTTTAGCATCTTATGCCCTTGTTTTTTACGAAACGTTTTAAATATCATGCACATGAGCTATAGATGTCAATGGAGGCCAGAGCTCCTCAGGCTCATTTGCATATGTTCACCTTCATCTTCCTGGTGCATGTAAGTGCTTGATCTTGCGACACAATTTGTAAGTTAAATCCCGAGCTCAGTTCGAATCAGTCGGATCGTCCAACGGCCGCCCCCCTGATTTCTGTCGCAGGAAAGCAGAGAAGCCGCGCCACAATCCGATCGCATGCGACACAATCCCCAGTTGAATACCGATGAAAGTGCGGCCGCGGACCCGCCATCCTCCATAGTTCCTGGCTGATCGGTTAAGTTCCCGCTGATCTATGTTTTTGCGTCTATTTTTCATGAGCTGCAATCAAAGATTTAAAACTTTTTATATGGTCACGAAATTTTGAGACACAATAATGATGTTTTTAGTGTGCAAACCTACTTTTCCAGGCCGAGCCACGACCCATTTTTATACAGGTTCGGCAAAAAATGCCGAAAAATGGTATAAAACACGCGCAGCACCGCACCGTTCCGTAGCCGTGAGAAGACAGGACATGTCTTATCTTTTCTCTGAATATGGCGCCGTGTCCCATGTTTCGCTATGGAGAGGGCCGGGGGGCAGCGCTCTCCTCTTCTCCCGGGCACCGGTGTGTGCCTGCTGTGCTACGGTAAAGCGGGTACACGTCTGTGTGAGTGCAGCCTTAGGCCGTGTTCACACCATGTGTTTTCATTGCGTTTTGAAATGCATCAGGCAAAACACAGCACAAAACGCGTTAGTATTAATAACAGTATATTAAGAGGCATTTTCCCGTCATGACCCTGGTGGCAGGATTGTGTACTACACCCAGCTGCCTTTCTGGATCCCTGTAAAGCTGGGAGGGACGAGGCTCAGGGCGGTCTCAGCTGTGGTGCGCGATGTCCCGGAGCTGGATTTACAGCTGTTGCACAGTTGTCTCAGGGGAAATATACTGGCTGTGAACCCCTGATTATCTCGCCAGCGGTGGGACCCTGCTATCCGACAAGTGATCCTGGGACCCTGCTGTCCTTCCCGCAGTCCCTGGACCCTGGCACCTGCCAGTGATGAGCCCTGCTATGTGACTATCCTTCCAGCGGTCCTGGGGCCCTGCTATGTGACTATCCTTCTGGCGGTCCTGGGACCCTGATATGTGACTATCCTGCCAGCGGTCCTGAGACCCTTCTATGTGACTATCGTGCCAGCGGTCCTAGGACCCTGCTATGTGACTATCCTTCCGGCGGTCCTGGGACCCTGCTATGTGACTATCCTTCCGGCAGTCCTGGGACCCTGATATGTGACTATCCTTCTGGCGGTCCTGGGGCCCTGATATGTGACTATCCTTCCGGCGGTCCTGGGACCCTGCTATGTGACTATCCTTCCGGCGGTCCTGGGACCCTGCTATGTGACTATCCTTCCGGCGGTCCTGGGACCCTGCTATGTGACTATCCTGCCAGCGGTCTTGGGGCCCTGCTATGTGACTATCCTGCCAGCGGTCCTGGGGCCCTGCTATGTGACTATCCTTCCGGCGGTCATGGGACCCTGCTATGTGACTATCCTGCAAGCGGTCTTGGGGCCCTGCTATGAGACTATCCTGCAAGCGGTCCTGGGGCCCTGCTATGTGACTATCCTGCCAGCGGTCCTGGGACCTTGATATGTGACTATCCTTCCGGCGGTCATGGGGCCCCGCTATGTGACTATCCTTCCAGTTTGCCTCGTCATGTTGTTTGGGATTCCGTTCTGTTTTCTGGACACAAATAAATGAGTTTATTTTCTTTATAAACCCTCACGCGGTGTCCGGATGTATCATTACTGCGGACAACGTGCAGTTTGCCCCATTAATGTGCAGATGGCGCCGAATTATTGAAGACTTTGTGGGCGTCTAACAATTATGTTAGGACTTGTTATATAAGTGTGGCGTCTGGTGCGAATCCCCCCAAACACCCCTGGTGTGCACCAGGACCTTTGATGATGTCACCAGCACATGATGGGTCACATGTCTGGGAGGGCTCAGGCGCCACATGATTGTTGTGCTGCACAAGTGTGTAGTGTGCGGGGCACAGATATAACATGCGGGAGCACAGGAGGCGGAGTCATCGGACAAGGTGTCAGCGCCTCCTCCGGGATAGCGCCTCTGTATTACAGGAGTCACTGCCTCCCCCGGGATAGAGCCTCTGTATTACAGGAGTCACTGCCTCCCACGGGATAGAGCCTCTGTATTACAAGAGTCACTGCCTCCCCCTGGATAGAGCCTCTGTATTACAGGAGTCACCGCCTCCCCCGGGACAGCGCCTCTGTATTACAGGAGTCACCGCCTCTCCCCGGGATAGAGCCTCTGTATTACAGGAGTCACCGCCTCCCCCGGGATAGAGCCTCTGTATTACAGGAGTCACTGCCTCCCCCTGGATAGAGCCTCTGTATTACAGGAGTCACCGCCTCCCCCGGGATAGAGCCTCTGTATTACAGGAGTCACTGCCTCCCACGGGATAGAGCCTCTGTATTACAGGAGTCACTGCCTCCCCCGGGATAGAGCCTCTGTATTACAGGAGTCACTGCCTCCCCCGGGATAGAGCCTCTGTATTACAGGAGTCACTGCCTCCCCCGGGATAGAGCCTCTGTATTACAGGAGTCACTGCCTCCCCCGGGATAGAGCCTCTGTATTACAGGAGTCACTGCCTCCCACGGGATAGAGCCTCTGTATTACAGGAGTCACTGCCTCCCCCGGGATAGAGCCTCTGTATTACAGGAGTCACTGCCTCCCCCGGGACAGCGCCTCTGTATTACAGGAGTCACTGCCTCCCACGGGATAGAGCCTCTGTATTACAGGAGTCACTGCCTCCCCCGGGATAGAGCCTCTGTATTACAGGAGTCACTGCCTCCCCCGGGATAGAGCCTCTGTATTACAGGAGTCACTGCCTCCCCCGGGATAGAGCCTCTGTATTACAGGAGTCACCGCCTCCCCCGGGATAGAGCCTCTGTATTACAGGAGTCACTGCCTCCCACGGGATAGAGCCTCTGTATTACAGGAGTCACTGCCTCCCCCGGGATAGAGCCTCTGTATTACAGGAGTCACTGCCTCCCCCGGGATAGAGCCTCTGTATTACAGGAGTCACTGCCTCCCCCGGGATAGAGCCTCTGTATTACAGGAGTCACTGCCTCCCCCGGGATAGAGCCTCTGTATTACAGGAGTCACTGCCTCCCACGGGATAGAGCCTCTGTATTACAGGAGTCACTGCCTCCCCCAGGATAGAGCCTCTGTATTACAGGAGTCACTGCCTCCCCCGGGACAGCGCCTCTGTATTACAGGAGTCACTGCCTCCCACGGGATAGAGCCTCTGTATTACAGGAGTCACTGCCTCCCCCGGGATAGAGCCTCTGTATTACAGGAGTCACTGCCTCCCCCGGGATAGAGCCTCTGTATTACAGGAGTCACTGCCTCCCCCGGGATAGAGCCTCTGTATTACAGGAGTCACTGCCTCCCACGGGATAGAGCCTCTGTATTACAGGAGTCACTGCCTCCCCCGGGATAGAGCCTCTGTATTACAGGAGTCACTGCCTCCCACGGGATAGAGCCTCTGTATTACAGGAGTCACTGCCTCCCCCGGGATAGAGCCTCTGTATTACAGGAGTCACTGCCTCCCCCGGGACAGCGCCTCTGTATTACAGGAGTCACTGCCTCCCACGGGATAGAGCCTCTGTATTACAGGAGTCAGCGCCTCCCCCCGGGATAGAGCCTCTGTATTACAGGAGTCACTGCCTCCCCCGGGATAGAGCCTCTGTATTACAGGAGTCACTGCCTCCCCCGGGATAGAGCCTCTGTATTACAGGAGTCACTGCCTCCCCCGGGATAGAGCCTCTGTATTACAGGAGTCACTGCCTCCCCCGGGATAGAGCCTCTGTATTACAGGAGTCACTGCCTCCCACGGGATAGAGCCTCTGTATTACAGGAGTCACTGCCTCCCCCGGGATAGAGCCTCTGTATTACAGGAGTCACTGCCTCCCACGGGATAGAGCCTCTGTATTACAGGAGTCACTGCCTCCCCCGGGATAGAGCCTCTGTATTACAGGAGTCACTGCCTCCCCCGGGACAGCGCCTCTGTATTACAGGAGTCACTGCCTCCCACGGGATAGAGCCTCTGTATTACAGGAGTCACTGCCTCCCCCGGGATAGAGCCTCTGTATTACAGGAGTCACTGCCTCCCCCGGGATAGAGCCTCTGTATTACAGGAGTCAGTGCCTCCCCCCAGGATAGAGCCTCTGTATTAAAGGAGTCAGCGCCTCCCCCCAGGATAGAGCCTCTGTATTACAGGAGTCACTGCCTCCTCCGGGATAGAGCCTCTGTATTACAGGAGTCACTGCCTCCCCCCGGGATAGAGCCTCTGTATTACAGGAGTCAGCGCCTCCCCCCGGGATAGAGCCTTTGTATTACAGGAGTCACTGCCTCCCCCCGGGATAGAGCCTCTGTATTACAGGAGTCACTGCCTCCTCCAGGATAGAGCCTCTGTATTACAGGAGTCACTGCCTCCCCCCTGGATAGAGCCTCTGTATTACAGGAGTCACTGCCTCCTCCAGGATAGAGCCTCTGTATTACAGGAGTCACTGCCTCCCCCCTGGATAGAGCCTCTGTATTACAGGAGTCACTGCCTCCCCGGGGATAGAGCCTCTGTATTACAGGAGTCAGCGCCTCCCCCTGGGATCGAGCCTCTGTATTACAGGAGTCACTGCCTCCCCGAGGATAGAGCCTCTGTAATACAGGAGTCAGCGCCTCCCCCCGGGATAGCTCCTCTGTATTACAGGAGTCAGTGCCTCCCCCTGGGATCGAGCCTCTGTACTAAAGGAGTCACTGTCTCCCCCCGGGATAGAGCCTCTGTATTAGAGGAGTCACTGCTTCCCCCCAGGATAGATCCTCTGTATTACAGGAGTCACTGCCTCCCCGGGATAGAGCCTCTGTATTACAGGAGTCACTGCCTCCCCCTGGGATAGAGCCTCTGTATTACAGGAGTCACTGCCTCCCCCAGGGATAGAGCCTCTGTATTAGAGGAGTCACTGCTTCCCCCCAGGATAGATCCTCTGTATTACAGGAGTCACTGCCTCCCCCGGATAGAGCTTCTGTATTACAGGAGTCAGTGCCTCCCCCTGGGATCGAGCCTCTGTATTACAGAAGTCACTGCCTCCTCCCGGGATAGAGCCTCTGTATTACAGGAGTCACTGCCTCCCCCCAGGATAGAGCCTCTGTATTACAGGAGTCACTGCCTCCTCCCGGGATAGAGCCTCTGTATTACAGGAGTCACTGCCTCCCCCCGGGATAGAGCCTCTGTATTACAGGAGTCAGTGCCTCCCCCCGGGATAGAGCCTCTGTATTACAGGAGTCACTGCCTCCCCCGGGATAGAGCCTCTGTATTACAGGAGTCACCGCCTCCCCGGGGATAGAGCCTCTGTATTACAGGAGTCAGTGCCTCCCCCCGGGATAGAGCCTCTGTATTACAGGAGTCACTTCCTCCCCCCGGGATAGAACCTCTGTATTACAGGAGTCACTGCCTCCCCCGGGATAGAGCCTCTGTATTACAGGAGTCACTGCCTCCTCCCGGGATAGAGACTCTATATTACAGGAGTCACTGCCTCCCCCGGGATAGAGCCTCTGTATTACAGGAGTCACTGCCTCCCCCGGGATAGAGCCTCTGTATTACAGTAGTCACTGCCTCCCCCCGGGATAGAGCCTCTGTATTACAGGAGTCACCGCCTCCCCCCGGGATAGAGCCTCTGTATTACAGGAGTCACTGCCTCCCCCGGGATACAGCCTCTGTATTATAGGAGTCACTGCCTCCCCCTGGGATAGAGCCTCTGTATTACAGGAGTCACTGCCTCCCCCAGGATAGAGCCTCTGTATTACAGGAGTCACTGCCTCCCCCGGGATAGAGCCTCTGTATTACAGGAGTCACTGCCTCCCCCGGGATAGAGCCTCTGTATTACAGGAGTCACTGTCTCCCCCTGGGATAGAGCCTCTGTATTACAGGAGACAGTGCCAACCCGGGATAGAGCCTCTGTATTACAGGAGTCACTGCCTCCCCCGGGATAGAGCCTCTGTATTACAGGAGTCACTGCCTCCCCCCGGGATAGAGCCTCTGTATTACAGGAGTCACTGCCTCCCCCCCGGGATAGAGCCTCTGTATTACAGGAGTCACTGCCTCCCCCGGGATAGAGCCTCTGTATTACAGGAGTCACTGCCTCCCCCTGGGATAGAGCCTCTGTATTACAGGAGTCACTGCCTCCCCCCGGGATAGAGCCTCTGTATTACAGGAGTCACTGCCTCCCCCGGGATAGAGCCTCTGTATTACAGGAGTCACTGCCTCCCCCCGGGATAGAGCCTCTGTATTACAGGAGTCACTGCCTCCCCCGGGATAGAGCCTCTGTATTACAGGAGTCACTGCCTCCCCCTGGGATAGAGCCTCTGTATTACAGGAGTCACTGCCTCCCCCCGGGATAGAGCCTCTGTATTACAGGAGTCACTGCCTCCCCCGGGATAGAGCCTCTGTATTACAGGAGTCACTGCCTCCCCCCGGGATAGAGCCTCTGTATTACAGGAGTCACTGCCTCCCCCTGGGATAGAGCCTCTGTATTACAGGAGTCACTGCCTCCCCCGGGATAGAGCCTCTGTATTACAGGCAGGGCCGGATTAAGGTTGGTGGGGGCCCCTGGGCGCAAAATCTGGTGGAGGCCCCCACTGAATGTTCCATAGGTACACATACTCCTTCTCACAATCCCCCCAGTAACAGCCGCCAACCCACAGTAATACATCTATATTTACCTCAACCCCTACCAGCCATGCAGTTTCATGTAACATACCCCCCATTCCCCACTTGCCATGCTGTCCCTAATAAAACACATGTTTAGCTCCCCTGACATGACTTCAATCATCCTTTTTCCTTGTCAGGACCCTCACCTCCATACACCTGTATACAGACACCGCCAGCCCCGTCACCTCCATACACCTGTATACAGACACCGCCAGCCCCGTCACCTCCATACACCTGTATACAGACACCGCCAGCCCCGTCACCTCCATACACCTGTATACAGACACCGCCAGCCCCGTCACCTCCATACACCTGTATACAGACACCGCCAGCCCCGTCACCTCCATACACCTGTATACAGACACCGCCAGCCCCCTCACCTCCATACACCTGTATACAGACACCGCCAGCCCCGTCACCTCCATACACCTGTATACAGACACCGCCAGCCCCGTCACCTCCATACACCTGTATACAGACACCGCCAGCCCCGTCACCTCCATACACCTGTATACAGACACCGCCAGCCCCCTCACCTCCATACACCTGTATACAGACACCGCCAGCCCCGTCACCTCCATACACCTGTATACAGACACCGCCAGCCCCGTCACCTCCATACACCTGTATACAGACACCGCCAGCCCCGTCACCTCCATACACCTGTATACAGACACCGCCAGCCCCGTCACCTCCATACACCTGTATACAGACACCGCCAGCCCCGTCACCTCCATACACCTGTATACAGACACCGCCAGCCCCGTCACCTCCATACACCTGTATACAGACACCGCCAGCCCCGTCACCTCCATACACCTGTATACAGACACCGCCAGCCCCGTCACCTCCATACACCTGTATACAGACACCGCCAGCCCCGTCACCTCCATACACCTGTATACAGACACCGCCAGCCCCGTCACCTCCATACACCTGTATACAGACACCGCCAGCCCCGTCACCTCCATACACCTGTATACAGACACCGCCAGCCCCGTCACCTCCATACACCTGTATACAGACACCGCCAGCCCCGTCACCTCCATACACCTGTATACAGACACCGCCAGCCCCGTCACCTCCATACACCTGTATACAGACACCGCCAGCCCCGTCACCTCCATACACCTGTATACAGACACCGCCAGCCCCGTCACCTCCATACACCTGTATACAGACACCGCCAGCCCCGTCACCTCCATACACCTGTATACAGACACCGCCAGCCCCGTCACCTCCATACACCTGTATACAGACACCGCCAGCCCCGTCACCTCCATACACCTGTATACAGACACCGCCAGCCCCGTCACCTCCATACACCTGTATACAGACACCGCCAGCCCCGTCACCTCCATACACCTGAATACAGACACCGCCAGCCCCGTCACCTCCATACACCTGTATACAGACACCGCCAGCCCCGTCACCTCCATACACCTGTATACAGACACCGCCAGCCCCGTCACCTCCATACACCTGTATACAGACACCGCCAGCCCCGTCACCTCCATACACCTGTATACAGACACCGCCAGCCCCGTCACCTCCATACACCTGTATACAGACACCGCCAGCCCCGTCACCTCCATACACCTGTATACAGACACCGCCAGCCCCGTCACCTCCATACACCTGTATACAGACACCGCCAGCCCCGTCACCTCCATACACCTGTATACAGACACCGCCAGCCCCGTCACCTCCATACACCTGTATACAGACACCGCCAGCCCCGTCACCTCCATACACCTGTATACAGACACCGCCAGCCCCGTCACCTCCATACACCTGTATACAGACACCGCCAGCCCCGTCACCTCCATACACCTGAATACAGACACCGCCAGCCCCGTCACCTCCATACACCTGTATACAGACACCGCCAGCCCCGTCACCTCCATACACCTGTATACAGACACCGCCAGCCCCGTCACCTCCATACACCTGTATACAGACACCGCCAGCCCCGTCACCTCCATACACCTGTATACAGACACCGCCAGCCCCGTCACCTCCATACACCTGTATACAGACACCGCCAGCCCCGTCACCTCCATACACCTGTATACAGACACCGCCAGCCCCGTCACCTCCATACACCTGTATACAGACACCGCCAGCCCCGTCACCTCCATACACCTGTATACAGACACCGCCAGCCCCGTCACCTCCATACACCTGTATACAGACACCGCCAGCCCCGTCACCTCCATACACCTGTATACAGACACCGCCAGCCCCGTCACCTCCATACACCTGTATACAGACACCGCCAGCCCCGTCACCTCCATACACCTGTATACAGACACCGCCAGCCCCGTCACCTCCATACACCTGAATACAGACACCGCCAGCCCCGTCACCTCCATACACCTGTATACAGACACCGCCAGCCCCGTCACCTCCATACACCTGTATACAGACACCGCCAGCCCCCTCACCTCCATACACCTGTATACAGACACCGCCAGCCCCGTCACCTCCATACACCTGTATACAGACACCGCCAGCCCCGTCACCTCCATACACCTGTATACAGACACCGCCAGCCCCGTCACCTCCATACACCTGTATACAGACACCGCCAGCCCCGTCACCTCCATACACCTGTATACAGACACCGCCAGCCCCGTCACCTCCATACACCTGTATACAGACACCGCCAGCCCCGTCACCTCCATACACCTGTATACAGACACCGCCAGCCCCGTCACCTCCATACACCTGTATACAGACACCGCCAGCCCCCTCACCTTCATACACCTGTATACAGACACCGCCAGCCCCGTCACCTCCATACACCTGTATACAGACACCGCCAGCCCCGTCACCTCCATACACCTGTATACAGACACCGCCAGCCCCGTCACCTCCATACACCTGTATACAGACACCGCCAGCCCCGTCACCTCCATACACCTGTATACAGACACCGCCAGCCCCGTCACCTCCATACACCTGTATACAGACACCGCCAGCCCCGTCACCTCCATACACCTGTATACAGACACCGCCAGCCCCGTCACCTCCATACACCTGTATACAGACACCGCCAGCCCCGTCACCTCCATACACCTGTATACAGACACCGCCAGCCCCGTCACCTCCATACACCTGTATACAGACACCGCCAGCCCCGTCACCTCCATACACCTGTATACAGACACCGCCAGCCCCGTCACCTCCATACACCTGTATACAGACACCGCCAGCCCCGTCACCTCCATACACCTGTATACAGACACCGCCAGCCCCGTCACCTCCATACACCTGTATACAGACACCGCCAGCCCCGTCACCTCCATACACCTGTATACAGACACCGCCAGCCCCGTCACCTCCATACACCTGTATACAGACACCGCCAGCCCCGTCACCTCCATACACCTGTATACAGACACCGCCAGCACCGTCACCTCCATACACCTGTATACAGACACCGCCAGCCCCGTCACCTCCATACACCTGTATACAGACACCGCCAGCCCCGTCACCTCCATACACCTGTATACAGACACCGCCAGCCCCGTCACCTCCATACACCTGTATACAGACACCGCCAGCCCCCTCACCTCCATACACATGTATACAGACACTGCCAGCACCTCACCTCCATACACCTGTATACAGACACCGCCAGCCCCATCACCTCCATACACCGCCAGCCCCGTCACCTCCATACACCTGTATACAGACACCGCCAGCCCCGTCACCTCCATACACATGTATACAGTGTCTGTCACTTCTCTCCCATCCACGTGTAGTCAGAAGTTACAGCATCTTTGCTTCCTCCATTGAGAAGAGACTGTCCCGGGAAGCTCCGCCCCTTCCCGTGACATCACACCTTCCAGAAGACAGTGCGATGTAGAAGTATCTGCCTGCATTCTGGAGGTCTGTGCGCTGCCCTGTCCCTTTGAGCTGACTGTCGGTAGCTGGGAGCGATGTGCTGCAGCAGCTGCAGCACATCGCTCCAGCCAGAGACAGACAGCTCACAGCTGTCTTTCACTCGGGACTGGCTATCTGGGATGGGGGGGCACGGTGCACTGTGCAGCTTGCTGTGTTTGCTAGCTGCCTGTCTCTGCGTGACTGGGAGTGATGCTCTGCAGAACCACCGCTGCGCACCGCTCCCAGGGTCAGAGGGAGACCGCTCTCTGTGCAGGAGCATCAGCGGAGGCTGCGGAGCACATACGGGCAGCGGGGGGAAAAAAAATATGTCAGAGACCGTCACCCGGTGGGGGCCCCCTGGGGGGGCATGATGGTGGGGGCCCCGGGGCTCGAGCCCCGGGAGCCCCGCCTATAATCCGGCCCTGATTACAGGAGTCACTGCCTCCCCCGGGATAATGCCTCTGTATTACAGGAGTCACTGTCTCCTCCCGGGATAGAGCCTCTGTATTACAGGAGTCACTGCCTCCCCCCGGGATAGAGCCTCTGTATTACAGGAGTCACTGCCTCCCCCGGGATAGAGCCTCTGTATTACAGAAGTCACTGCCTCCCCCCGGGATAGAGCCTCTGTATTACAGGAGTCACTGCCTCCCCCCGGGATAGAGCCTCTGTATTACAGGAGTCACTGCCTCCCCCCCGGGATAGAGCCTCTGTATTACAGGAGTCACTGCCTCCCCCCCGGGATAGAGCCTCTGTATTACAGGAGTCACTGCCTCCCCCCCGGGATAGAGCCTCTGTATTACAGGAGTCACTGCCTCCCCCCGGGATAGAGCCTCTGTATTACAGGAGTCACTGCCTCCCCCCCGGGATAGAGCCTCTGTATTACAGGAGTCACTGCCTCCCCCCCGGGATAGAGCCTCTGTATTACAGGAGTCACTGCCTCCCCCCGGGATAGAGCCTCTGTATTACAGAAGTAACTGCCTCCCCCCGGGATAGAGCCTCTGTATTACAGGAGTCAGCGCCTCCCCCCGGGATAGAGCCTCTGTATTACAGGAGTCACTGCCTCCCCCGGGATAGAGCCTCTGTATTACAGTAGTCACTGCCTCCCCCCGGGATAGCGCCTCTGTATTACAGGAGTCAGCACCTCCCCCGGGATAGAGCCTCTGTATTACAGGAGTCACTGCCTCCCCCCCCGGGATAGAGCCTCTGTATTACAGGAGTCACTGCCTCCCCCCGGGATAGAGCCTCTGTATTACAGGAGTCACTGCCTCCCCCCCGGGATAGAGCCTCTGTATTACAGGAGTCACTGCCTCCTCCGGGATAGAGCCTCTGTATTACAGGAGTCCCTGCCTCCCCTCGGGATAGAGCCTCTGTATTACAGGAGTCACTGCCTCCCCCGGGATAGAGCCTCTGTATTACAGGAGTCAGCGCCTCCCCCCGGGATAGAGCCTCTGTATTACAGGAGTCACTGCCTCCCCCGGGATAGAGCCTCTGTATTACAGGAGTCACTGCCTCCCCCCGGGATAGAGCTTCTGTATTACAGGAGTCACTGCCTCCCCCGGGATAGAGCCTCTGTATTACAGGAGTCAGTGCCTCCCCCTGGGATAGAGCCTCTGTATTACAGGAGTCCCTGCCTCCCCTCGGGATAGAGCCTCTGTATTACAGGAGTCACTGCCTCCCCCGGGATAGAGCCTCTGCATTACAGAAGTCACTGCCTCCCCCCGGGATAGAGCCTCTGTATTACAGGAGTCAGCGCCTCCCCCCGGGATAGAGCCTCTGTATTACAGGAGTCACTGACTCCCCCGGGATAGAGCCTCTGTATTACAGGAGTCACTGCCTCCCCCGGGACAGCGCCTCTGTATTACAGGAGTCACTGCCTCCCCCGGGATAGAGCCTCTGTATTACAGGAGTCACTGCCTCCCCCAGGGATAGAGCCTCTGTATTACAGGAGTCACTGCCTCCCCCCTGGATAGAGCCTCTGTATTACAGGAGTCACTGCCTCCCCCCGGGATAGAGCTTCTGTATTACAGGAGTCACTGCCTCCCCCGGGATAGAGCCTCTGTATTACAGGAGTCAGTGCCTCCCCCTGGGATAGAGCCTCTGTATTACAGGAGTCACTGCCTCCCCCTGGGATAGAGCCTCTGTATTACAGGAGTCACTGCCTCCCCCGGGATAGAGCCTCTGTATTACAGGAGTCAGCGCCTCCCCCGGGATAGAGCCTCTGTATTACAGGAGTCACTGCCTCCCCCTGGGATAGAGCCTCTGTATTACAGGAGTCACTGCCTCCCCCGGGATAGAGCCTCTATATTACAGGAGTCACCGCCTCCCCCCAGGATAGAGCCTCTGTATTACAGTAGTCACTGCCTCCCCCCGAGATAGCGCCTCTGTATTACAGGAGTCAGCACCTCCCCCGGGATAGAGCCTCTGTATTACAGGAGTTACTGCCTCCCCCCGGCATAGAGCCTCTGTATTACAGGAGTCACTGCCTCTTCCCGGGATAGAGCCTCTGTATTACAGGAGTCACTGCCTCCCCCCGGGATAGAGCCTCTGTATTACAGGAGTCAGCACCTCCCCCGGGATAGAGCCTCTGTATTACAGGAGTCACTGCCTCCCCCATGGGATAGAGCCTCTGTATTACAGGAGTCACTGCCTCCCCCATGGGATAGAGCCTCTGTATTACAGGAGTATCCGCCTCCCCCCGGGATAGAGCCTCTGTATTACAGGAGTCACTGCCTCCCCCCGGGATAGAGCCTCTGTATTACAGAAGTCACTGCCTCCCCCCGGGATAGAGCCTCTGTATTACAGGAGTCAGCGCCTCCCCCCGGGATAGAGCTTCTGTATTACAGGAGTCACTGCCTCCCCCGGGATAGAGCCTCTGTATTACAGTAGTCACTGCCTCCCCCCGGGATAGCGCCTCTGTATTACAGGAGTCAGCACCTCCCCCGGGATAGAGCCTCTGTATTACAGGAGTCTCTGCCTCCCCCCCGGGATAGAGCCTCTGTATTACAGGAGTCACTGCCTCCCCCCGGGATAGAGCCTCTGTATTACAGGAGTCACTGCCTCCCCCCCGGGATAGAGCCTCTGTATTATAGGAGTCACTGCCTCCTCCGGGATAGAGCCTCTGTATTACAGGAGTCCCTGCCTCCCCTCGGGATAGAGCCTCTGTATTACAGGAGTCACTGCCTCCCCCTGGGATAGAGCCTCTGTATTACAGGAGTCAGCGCCTCCCCCCAGGATAGAGCCTCTGTATTACAGGAGTCACTGCCTCCCCCGGGATAGAGCCTCTGTATTACAGGAGTCACTGCCTCCCCCCGGGATAGAGCCTCTGTATTACAGGAGTTACTGCCTCCCCCCGGCATAGAGCCTCTGTATTACAGGAGTCACTGCCTCCTCCCGGGATAGAGCCTCTGTATTACAGGAGTCACTGCCTCTCCCTGGGATAGAGCCTCTGTATTACAGGAGTCACTGTCTCCCCCCGGGATAGAACCTCTGTATTACAGGAGTCACTGCTTCCCCCCAGGATAGAGCCTCTTTATTACAGGAGTCACTGCCTCCCCCCGGGATAGAGCTTCTGTATTACAGGAGTCACTGCCTCCCCCCGGGATAGAGCCTCTGTATTACAGGAGTCACCGCCTCCCCGGGGATAGAGCCTCTGTATTACAGGAGTCACTGCCTCCCCCCGGGATAGAGCTTCTGTATTACAGGAGTCACTGCCTCCCCCCGGGATAGAGCCTCTGTATTACAGGAGTCACTGCCTTCCCCCGGGATAAAGCCTCTGTATTACAGGAGTCCCTGCCTCCCCCCGGGATAGAGCCTCTGTATTACAGGAGTCACTGCCTCCCCCCAGGATAGAGCCTCTGTATTACAGGAGTCACTGCCTCCCCCGGGATAGAGCCTCTGTATTACAGGAGTCACTGCCTCCCCCGGGATAGAGCCTCTGTATTACAGGAGTCACCGCCTCCCCGGGGATAGAGCCTCTGTATTACAGGAGTCAGCGCCTCCCCCCGGGATAGAGCCTCTGTATTACAGGAGTCACTGCCTCCCCCCGGGATAGAGCCTCTGTATTACAGGAGTCACCGCCTCCCCGGGGATAGAGCCTCTGTATTACAGGAGTCACTGCCTCCCCCCAGGATAGAGCTTCTGTATTACAGGAGTCACTGCCTCCCCCCGGGATAGAGCCTCTGTATTACAGGAGTCACCGCCTCCCCGGGGATAGAGCCTCTGTATTACAGGAGTCAGCACCTCCCCCCGGGATAGAGCCTCTGTATTACAGGAGTCACTGCCTCCCCCCGGGATAGAGCCTCTGTATTACAGGAGTCACTGCCTCCCCCCGGGATAGAGCCTCTGTATTACAGGAGTCACTGCCTCCCCCCGGGATAGAGCCTCTGTATTACAGGAGTCACTGCCTCCCCCCGGGATAGAGCCTCTGTATTACAGGAGTCACTGCCTCCCCCAGGGATAGAGCCTCTGTATTACAGGAGTCACTGCCTCCTCCCGGGATAGAGCCTCTGTATTACAGGAGTCACTGCCTCCCCCCGGGATAGAGCCTCTGTATTACAGGAGTCAGCGCCTCCCCCGGGATAGAACCTCTGTATTACAGGAGTCACTGCCTCCCCCGGGATAGAGCCTCTGTATTACAGGAGTCACTGCCTCCCCCGGGGATAGAGCCTCTGTATTACAGGAGTCAGCGCCTCCCCCTGGGATAGAGCCTCTGTATTACAGGAGTCACTGACTCCCCCCGGGATAGAGCCTCTGTATTACAGGAGTCAGCGCCTCCCCCCGGGATAGAGCCTCTGTATTACAAGAGTCACTGCCTCCCTCCGGGATAGAGCCTCTGTATTACAGGAGTCACTGCTTCCCCCGGGATAGAGCCTCTGTATTACAGGAGTCACTTCCTTCCCCCGGGATAGAGCCTCTGTATTACAGGAGTATCCGCCTCCCCCCGGGATAGAGCCTCTGTATTACAGGAGTCACTGCGTCCTCCGGGATAGAACCTCTGTATTACAGGAGTCACTGCCTCCCCCGGGATAGAGCCTCTGTATTACAGGAGTCACTGCCTCCTCCCGGGATAGAGACTCTGTATTACAGGAGTCACTGCCTCCCCCCAGGATAGAGCCTCTGTATTACAGGAGTCACCGCCTCTCCCCGGGATAGAGCCTCTGTATTACAGGAGTCACTGTCTCCCCCCGGGATAGAGCCTCTGTATTACAGGAGACAGTGCCAACCCCGGGATAGAGCCTCTGTATTACAGGAGTCACCGCCTCCCCGGGGATAGAGCCTCTGTATTACAGGAGTCACTGCCTCCCCCGGGATAGAGCCTCTGTATTACAGGAGTCACAGCCTCCCCCCGGGATAGAGCCTCTGTATTACAGGAGTCACTGCCTCCCCCGGGATAGAGCCTCTGTATTACAGGAGTCACTGCCTCCCCCCGGGATAGAGCCTCTGCATTACAGGAGTCACTGCCTCCCCCGGGATAGAGCCTCTGTATTACAGGAGTCACTGCCTCCCCCCGGGATAGAGCCTCTGTATTACAGGAGTCACTGCCTCCCCCCGGGATAGTGCCTCTGTATTACAGGAGTCACCGCCTCCCCCCTGGGATAGAGCCTCTGTATTACAGGAGTCACTGCCTCCCCCGGGATAGAGCCTCTGTATTACAGGAGTCACTGCCTCCCACGGGATAGAGCCTCTGTATTACAGGAGTCACTGCCTCCCACGGGATAGCTCCCCTGTATTACAGGAGTCACTGCCTCCCCCCTGGATAGAGCCTCTGTATTACAGGAGTCACTGCCTCCCCCGGGATAGAGCCTCTGTATTACAGGAGTCACTGCCTCCCCTCGGGATAGAGCCTCTGTATTACAGGAGTCACTGCCTCCCCCCTGGGATAGAGCCTCTGTATTACAGGAGTCAGCACCTCCCCCGGGATAGAGCCTCTGTATTACAGGAGTCACTGCCTCCCCCCGGGATAGAGCCTCTGTATTACAGGAGTCACCGCCTCCCCCCTGGGATAGAGCCTCTGTATTACAGGAGTCAGCACCTCCCCCGGGATAGCGCCTCTGTATTACAGGAGTCACTGCCTCCCCCCCGAGATAGAGCCTCTGTATTACAGGAGTCACTGCCTCCCCCCGGGATAGAGCCTCTGTATTACAGGAGTCACTGCCTCCCCCCGGGATAGAGCCTCTTTATTACAGGAGTCACTGCCTCCCACGGGATAGCTCCCCTGTATTACAGGAGTCACTGCCTCCCCCCAGGGAACACTGGGTACGTCTGCTACATACTGTACACATCACACACACAGCTCTGCTACATACTGTACACATCGGCACAGCAGTGCCTGCAACACACTGAGCTCCGCCCACACCCAGCACCATGTGATCCCTGGGCTCCTCCCACACATGATCACATGATGAGGTGACATCACTGCAGGTCCTGTATATAAGCGGCTCTGCAGCTGGGGGTAAGTTACACTGTGCGGTTATTATCTATAGAGGAGATGATAGCGGAGAGAGGCAGCGCCGCTCTGTACCTCACCCCACGCCGGCTCCATGTCTCACCTCACATCCACCTCATATTACCAGACACTTATTATACACCATGAGCCTGAGAGAAGCCTCTGCTGCTCCTCATCCCCTCACACGTTACACAAATCCCTCGTCTCCACAGAATATTCCCTCAGCTTCTCCTCATTTCTCTCACATTTCTGGGGGTTTGAGGGTTTTTCCATCTTCTTTCAGTTACGGTGCCTACCAGATCAGCGACTCGTCCCGGATGGAGAGGAACAGGGAGAAGATGGCGGAGATGATCTGTGACCTCACCCTAGAGATCCTCTACCAGGTCACAGGAGAGGTGAGAGGTCACATCCTTTTTATCTGCACTCAGTGACCCCAATATCTCCCAGTCTTCTAGAAATGTCCCATAATGCACAGCTCTGATGTCACATGACCTCATTCTTATCCCCGTGTCCCATCTGTGTCTCCATAATCAGGATTATACAGTAATGAAGACGACTTGTAGACCTCAACATGAGAACATCAATAAGCAGAAGATCCTAAAACTTACCTCCAGGATCACTGAGCTGCTGAGCGGAGAGGTGAGCGCTGCCGGGAATGCTGGGACATGATATAATAACACAAGGGAGGGGTCCGGGGGATGACTGTGTCATTGTGTGTGTCAGGTTCCTATAAGATGTCAGGATGTGGCTGTCTATTTCTCCATGGAGGAGTGGGAGTATGTAGAAGGACACAAGGATCTGTACAAGGAGATCATGATGGAGGACCACCAGCCCCTCACATCACCAGGTAATAGATTATATCCACAAGTCTGATCATTATCTGTCAGTACAGAATGAATTCAGTCTCTGGATGTTTCCTACAGATCTATACAATGAGGAGATATCAGCGGAGAGATGTCCCCGTCCTCTTCTTCCACAGGATTGTCCAGAAGAAGATCCCATGGAGGATCAGGTAGATATAATCCTGCAGGATCTGTAGACAGTTGTGGAGATGATCCCTATAATCTGTGGATGGGATGTGTGAGTCTTTTATCCAATGGTAGTGAATGTGTAATGATATGTCAGGGGTATAGCTGAGCAGAGATGTGGTCGGGATCTCCTCAGATTGGTCTCCGAAGACCATAAATTAGGTTTCCTCCTGTCATTAATGGAATCCAGCAAAAAAGCAGGAGGAGGCCATGCACCAGGAGATGTGGTGAGGTGATTCCTCCTCCGGTTCCTGCTCTCTCCATGTGACTTCTCCGGTAATGATGACATTTACAATGTGTGAGATGTTGTCTAGATCCCTTCAGAATGGACCTCAGGGCAGCCAATGCCCATAAATGTCTATAAAGTCCATGTAGAGTCATGTAGTCACTTGTGTAGGACATTCATAAGCTCCATCATCATCATCTGCAGCTCAGGTAACTACAGGATGTGTCTCAAATGGTCAATGCAATGTCAATATTACATCCCATATTTGTGCTTCAATATTTTTACTCAGGATAAAGATCTGGAAGCATCGACCACAACGATAAAAGAAGAAGAGACAGATGTGAGCGGTGATGAGGAGTGTAAGGAGGACGTCCCTACAGATAGCCCTCCAGGTGAGTGACCACCACTACATGAGGACTCGTTCACACGGCCATAATGTGGACATAACATCCGGACAATGTTATGGCTGCAAATCCCGTCCTGACTGCAGCAAAGGGAATATACAGGGGGCAGTAATATAATAATCATCACTTACCCCCCCCGACGCCGGAACTGGGGGCAATAAAATATTTATTCAGAACCGTCTGTCCACAATCCTTAAAACTTGGAAAATGAAAATTGTTAAATTTAGCCACATTTTTTCTTAAGTGTATGGAAACTCCTTTCGGAAAAGGCATTGGGGCACATTTACTTACCTGTCCCGATCCCCGATGTGCCTTGTCCGACGAGGATTCGGGTCTGCCGCGATTCACTAAGATCGTGCGTCCAATTTCCTGCATCCGTCGCTTCTGTGCCGAGGTCCGTCGGAGTTCACCATCTTTTTCCCGATGTATGTGAGTACTTGGGCGTCCGTCACAATTTAGTTTTTAAATTTTGTGGTTTGTCCGTATCAGTCGGGTTGTCCGAACGCACCCCCCCCCATTTGTGTCGGATGCAAGCCGGCGCCGTTGCGACACAGTCCGAACGCGTGCGGCGAAAACCCGGGGCAATTCGGCGCAAAAAGGAAATATTCGGGAAACCTGACAGGTCCGTTAGTAAATGTGCCCCATTGTATTATATGTGATTCTAATCCGTGTTATACTTGGCAGATGTTGGTATCGGGAGCTCGGAGGGAGAACTCATTTCTTTAAATCTTAAAATAGAGGATTGTGATATGAAACAAGAACCACACGAAGAGCCTAAACCTCCCACCGATGTGCCTCCAGCCCTTGATAGAACAGATCTGTCGTCTTATCCGACACAAGTCCAGTCTTCAGACCCGTCACAAAGTCTTCAGCGAGATAAAACTCACAATCCGCCAAAGACATTTCTATGTCTAGAATGTAACAAATGTTTTACTTCAAAATCATCACTAAATTTACATAAAAAAATTCACACAGGAGAGAAGCCGTTTCAATGTTCAGAATGTGGAAAAAGTTTTAAAAGGAAAGGACATCTTGATCTACATAAAAAAATGCACACGGGAGAGAAGCCATACCCCTGTCCAGAATGCGGGAAAGCATTTAAAAGGAAGCCAGATCTTGTTATCCATCAGAGAACTCACGCCGCGGAGAAGCCACATACATGTTCAGAATGTGGGAAATCTTTTAAAGTGGCATCATATCTTGCTAGACATAAAGCAGTTCACACCGGCGAAAAGCCATTTCAATGTTCAGAATGTGGAAAAGGTTTTAAAAAGAAAACACATCTTGTTACTCATCTGAGAACTCACACAGAGGAGAAGCCATTTTCATGTCCAGAATGTGGGAAATGTTTCAAAATTCAAGCACACCTCACGAAACATAAAATAATTCACACAGGAGAGAAGCCATTTCAATGTTCACAATGTGGAGAAAGTTTTAAAATGAAAAAACTTCTGCAAATACATCAGAAAATTCATACAGGGGAACAGCCGTTCTCCTGTTCAGAATGTGAGAAAGTTTTCATCCAAAAGTGGGAACTTATTCGACATCAGAGAACTCACACAGGAGAGAAGCCGTTTAATTGTTCGGAATGTGGAAAAGGTTTTAGATGCAGAACAGTTCTTATTAACCATCAGAGAACTCACACAGGGGAGAAGCCGTTTTCATGTCCAGAATGTGGGAAATGTTATAGAGTGAAATCAAATCTTCTTAGACATATAAGAATTCACACAGGGGAGAAGCCATTTCCATGTCCAGAATGTGGGAAATGTTATAGAGTGAAATCGCTCCTTGTTAGACATATAAGAATTCACACAGGGGAGAAGCCGTTTTCATGTCCAGAATGTGGGAAATGTTTTATAGAGAAAGCAGATCTTGTTAGACATATAAGAATTCACACAGGGAAGAAATCCTAACTTTTATGTTCAGAATTTTAAAAAATGTTTTAACCGGAAATTGTTTTTCAGTTGAAAACTTAAATAAAAATGCAGTTATTTTGTGGCGCTCGTCCTGTGGTGGTGATGATCAGGATCTCCCATTTATTGATATGTGTTTCCTTATTCAGATTATTGTGGAGTAAGAGAGAGAATGAGAAACTCCGCACTAAACTATTTCTTCTTTTCATTTCTTTACTTGCTCGTATCGGAAAAAGATATTTCTGACAAAACCCGGACTCCAGCAGGTCCCTTCCATGAATCGTCACCGCGCCCAATTCACATCTCGTGAATTCTTGCTGTCCTAGCAGCAGAGCCCATCCAGCTCCTATTAGCCAGCCCTCCGACCACTGGTCTAGGGCTGAGGTATTCTCAAGTTCCCGACCACAGCTAACCAACCTGCCGCATTGCGTGTGCCTTCAGGAAGGACCACCTACAGCCTGTTACCTACGGCTTTTTTGGACTGTGAGCCTGAGACTGCCAAGTGTGATCCCTGGCCTGATGCTAACGCCACAAGCCTCACCACCTGCCTGGGAATCCGTTACCACACAAACACTGGGAGGGCTCCAGGTGGGATAACGTTGTGGCTTCCACCCCTGCGGAGAACCTCTTCCACCATGAGCTTCCTCTTCTGTCTTTGCTTCTTTGCTGATCTCTATTTCAGGATGGGGGACCCATCTTTCCTCTGGATCTGTCTACTGGCGGAGCTGCTTTAAATGACCCCAACATCACCCTCCCAGTCACATCACAGCTCCCAGTCACCAATTACAGAGGGTGTCACCGCAAGCAATACAGTGCTCCCAGCTGGTTCAGGTCAGTCAAAGATTAACCTTCCACCTCCAGTTAGAGATCAAGAAGAATCTACAGCGGTCATCATCATGGGCTCCACAGTCCAAGAATCTGGCAGCAGATGACCCCATGGCTGTTGCTCAGAGAGCCCCCTGCTTGCAGCTTCAGTCTCTACAGGAGCCGGTTTCAGAGTATGACCCCCAGGCTGATGACCCTGCTGCAGCGTCTGTGGATGAACCTGCTGCCCCTGTTCCAGCACTAGATGCTGATGTTCCCTTGGTTGGCTGAAGTCCTCTTCCAGGTCCCTTGTTTCATAAACCAGAGACAATCCTAGACTTGAACCTGTTCACAAGCCTTAAACTCCTTAAACTTCTCCCACTTCACTAGTTGCGCCCATCTCTGTTGAATGGAAGGCATCTACTACCAGGATGAAGGATTGTAAACCAAGCGCACCTACATGCTGGTGAGTGTCCCTACTGGGAGGATCAGCTCATCTTTTAGCATCTTATGCCCTTGTTTTTTACGAAACGTTTTAAATATCATGCACATGAGCTATAGATGTCAATGGAGGCCGGAGCTCCTCAGGCTCATTTGCATATGTTCACCTTCATCTTCCTGGTGCATGTAAGTGCTTGATCTTGCGACACAATTTGTAAGTTAAATCCCGAACTCAGTTTGAATCAGTCGGATCGTCCAACGGCCGCCCCCCTGATTTCTGTCGCAGGAAAGCAGAGAAGCCGCGCCACAATCCGATCGCATGCGACACAATCCCCAGTTAAATACCTGTCAAAGCAACGCAAATCCCGAAAACATTGGAAAATCCGATGAAAGTGCGGCCGCGGACCCGCCATCCTCCATAGTTCCTGGCTGATCGGTTAAGTTCCCGCTGATCTATGTTTTTGCGTCTATTTTTCATGAGCTGCAATCAAAGATTTAAAACTTTTTATATGGTCACGAAATTCCCCTTTCTCTCAAATTTTGAGACACAATAATGATGTTTTTATTGTGCAAACCTACTTTTCCACACCGAGCCACGACCCATTTTTATACAGGTTCGACAAGAAATGCCGAAAAATGGTGTAAAACACGTGCAGCACCGCACTGTTCCGTAGCCGTGAGAAGACAGGACATGTCTTATCTTTTCTCTGAATATGGCGCCGTGTCCCATGTTTCGCTATGGAGAGGGCCGGGGGGCAGCGCTCTCCTCTTCTCCCGGGCACCGGTGTGTGCCTGCTGTGCTACGGTAAAGCGGGTACACGTCTGTGTGAGTGCAGCCTTAGGCCGTGTTCACACCATGGGGGTCATTTATTAAGGGCCCGATTCGCGTTTTCCCGACGTGTTACCCGAATATTTCCGTTTTGCGCCGCTTGTACTTAAATTGCCCCGGGATTTTGGCGCACGCGATCGGATTGTGGCGCATCGGCGCTGGCATGCGCGCGACGAAAATCGGGGGGCGTGGCCGAACGAAAACCCGACGTATTCGGAAAAACCGCCGCATTTAAAAACCGAAAATGTGTCGCATAAGGACCGCTTACCTTCACCTGGTCCAGCTCGGTGCATTCCGGCGCGATGAGTTTACTTTCAGCGCAGCAGCGCCACCTGGTGGACGGCGGAAGAACTACCTTATTAAATCCCGGCCGGACCCGAATCCAGAGCGGAGAAGCCGCCGCCATGTGTTTTCATTGCGTTTTGAAATGCATCAGGCAAAACACAGCACAAAACGCGTTAGTATTAATAACAGTATATTAAGCGGCATTTTCCCGTCATGACCCTGGTGGCAGGATTGTGTACTACACCCAGCTGCCTTTCTGGATCCCTGTAAAGCTGGGAGGGACGAGGCTCAGGGCGGTCTCAGCTGTGGTGCGCAATGTCCCGGAGCTGGATTTACAGCTGTTGCAGAGGTGTCTCAGGGGGAATATACTGGCTGTGAACCCCTGATTATCTCGCCAGAGGTGGGACCCTGCTATCCGACAAGTGATCCTGGGACCCTGCTGTCCTTCCCGCAGTCCCTGGACCCTGGCACCTGCCAGTGATGAGCCCTGCTATGTGACTATCCTTCCAGATGTCCTGGGGCCCTGCTATGTGACTATCCTTCTGGCGGTCCTGGGACCCTGATATGTGACTATCTTGCCAGCGGTCCTGGGGCCCTGCTATCCTTACAGTAGTCCTAAGACACTTCTATGTGACTATTCTTCCAACGGTCCTGGGAGCCTGATATGTGACTATCGTGCCAGCGGTCCTAGGACCCTGCTATGTGACTATCCTTCTGGCGGTCTAGGGACCCTGATATGTGACTATCCTGTGGATATAAAATTTAGAAAAACCCGGGTTGGTATAAGACGCGCTGCCCGAATAGATCCGACACAGGTAGTGAGGTTTAAGGATAGGTTTATTAGTATAATAGAAGGACTACGCGTTTCGGGGGTGGTCTACCCCCTTCATCAGGTCCGTGGTAGGTACTTATGCACCAAGGTGGTAAGATTAGGCTCGGTGTAAAGCCCAAAAGCAGGTAAAGATCGGCTTATGTGCCAAGGTGGTAAGATTAGGCTGGGTATAGAACCCAAAAGCAGGTAGAGATCGGTTGATCTGGGGATGGTCCGTGCTTGAATCTGGCGCGAAGTCTTTATGTGACTGCCAGAAGTCCTGGGGCCCTGCTATGTGACTATCCTTCCGGCGATCCTAGGGCCCTGCTATGTGACTATCCTTCCAGCGGTCCTGGGACCCTGATATGTGAATATCCTGCCAGCAGTCCTTGGGCCCTGCTATGGGACTATCCTTCTGGCGGTCCTGGGGCCCTGATATGTGACTATCCTTCCGGCGGTCCTGGGACCCTGATATGTGACTATCCTGCCAGCAGTCCTTGGGCCCTGCTATGGGACTATCCTTCTGGCGGTCCTGGGGCCCTGATATGTGACTATCCTTCCGGCGGTCCTGGGACCCTGCTATGTGACTATCCTGCCAGCGGTCCTGGAGCCCTGCTATGTGACTATCCTTCCGGCAGTCCTGGGACGCTGATATGTGACTATCCTTCTGGCTGTCCTGGGGCCCTGCTATGTGACTATCCTTCCGGCAGTCCTGGGACCCTGATATGTGACTATCCTTCCGGCGGTCATGGGGCCCCGCTATGTGACTATCCTTCCAGTTTGCCTCGTCATGTTGTTTGGGATTCCGTTCTGTTTTCTGGACACAAATAAATGAGTTTATTTTCTTTATAAACCCTCACGCGGTGTCCGGATGTATCATTACTGCGGACAACGTGCAGTTTGCCCCATTAATGTGCAGATGGCGCCGAATTATTGAAGACTCTGTGGGCAATTATGTTAGGACTTGTTATATAAGTGTGGCGTCTGGTGCGACCTTTGATGATGTCACCAGCACATGATGGGTCACATGTCTGGGAGGGCTCAGGCGCCACATGATTGTTGTTCTGCACAGGTGTGGAGTGCGGGGGGCGCAGATATAACATGCGGCAGTACAGGAGGCGGAGTCATCGGACAAGGTGTCAGCGCCTCCTCCGGGATAGCGCCTCTGTATTACAGGAGTCAGCGCCTCCCCCCGGGACAGAGCCTCTGTATTACAGGAGTCAGCGCCTCCCCCCGGGATAGAGCCTCTGTATTACAGGAGTCAGCGCCTCCCCCTGGGATAGAGCCTCTGTATTACAGGAGTCACTGCCTCCCCCCCGGGATAGAGCCTCTGTATTACAGGAGTCACTGCCTCCCCCGGCATAGAGCCTCTGTATTACAGGAGTCACTGCCTCCACCGGGATAGAGCCTCTGTATTACAGGAGTCACTGCCTCCACCGGGATAGAGCCTCTGTATTACAGGAGTCACTGCCTCCCCCAGGGATAGAGCCTCTGTATTACAGGAGTCACTGCCTCCCCCCTGGATAGAGCCTCTGTATTACAGGAGTCACTGCCTCCCCCCGGGATAGAGCCTCTGTATTACAGGAGTCACTGCCTCCCCCGGGATAGAGCCTCTGTATTACAGGAGTCACTGCCTCCCCCCGGGATAGAGCCTCTGTATTACAGGAGTCACTGCCTCCCCCCGGGATAGAGCCTCTGTATTACAGGAGTCACTGCCTCCCCCAGGGATAGAGCCTCTGTATTACAGGAGTCACTGCCTCCCCCCGGGATAGAGCCTCTGTATTACAGGAGTCACTTCCTTCCCCCCGGGATAGAGCCTCTGTATTACAGGAGTCAGCGCCTCCCCCCGGGATAGAGCCTCTGTATTACAGGAGTCACTGCCTCCCCCCGGGATAGAGCCTCTGTATTACCGGAGTCACTGCCTCCCCCCAGGATCGAGCCTCTGTATTACAGGAGTCAGCGCCTCCCCCGGGATAGAGCCTCTGTATTACAGGAGTCACTGCCTCCCCCCGGGATAGAGCCTCTGTATTACAGGAGTCACTGCCTCCCCCCGGGATAGAGCCTCTGTATTACAGGAGTCAGCGCGTCCCCCCGGGATAGAGCCTCTGTATTACAGGAGTCAGCGCCTCCCCCCGGGATAGAGCCTCTGTATTACAGGAGTCACTGCCTCCCCCCGAGATAGCGCCGCTGTATCACAGGAGTCACCGCCTCCCCCGGGATAGAGCCTCTGTATTACAGGAGTCACTGCCTCCCCCCGGGATAGAGCCTCTGTATTACAGGAGTCACTGCCTCCCCCGGGATAGAGCCTCTGTATTACAGGAGTCACTGCCTCCCCCGGGATAGAGCCTCTGTATTACAGGAGTCACTGCCTCCCCCGGGATAGAGCCTCTGTATTACAGGAGTCACTGCCTCCCACGGGATAGAGCCTCTGTATTACAGGAGTCACTGCCTCCCCCGGGATAGAGCCTCTGTATTACAGGAGTCACTGCCTCCCCCGGGACAGCGCCTCTGTATTACAGGAGTCACTGCCTCCCCCGGGATAGAGCCTCTGTATTACAGGAGTCACTGCCTCCCCCCGGGATAGAGCCTCTGTATTACAGGAGTTACTGCCTCCCACGGGATAGAGCCTCTGTATTACAGGAGTCACTGCCTCCCCCGGGATAGAGCCTCTGTATTACAGGAGTCACTGCCTCCCCCGGGATAGAGCCTCTGTATTACAGGAGTCACTGCCTCCCCCGGGATAGAGCCTCTGTATTACAGGAGTCACTGCCTCCCACGGGATAGAGCCTCTGTATTACAGGAGTCACTGCCTCCCCCGGGATAGAGCCTCTGTATTACAGGAGTCACTGCCTCCCACGGGATAGAGCCTCTGTATTACAGGAGTCACTGCCTCCCCCGGGATAGAGCCTCTGTATTACAGGAGTCACTGCCTCCCCCGGGACAGCGCCTCTGTATTACAGGAGTCACTGCCTCCCACGGGATAGAGCCTCTGTATTACAGGAGTCACTGCCTCCCCCGGGATAGAGCCTCTGTATTACAGGAGTCACTGCCTCCCCCGGGATAGAGCCTCTGTATTACAGGAGTCACTGCCTTCCCCGGGGATAGAGCCTCTGTATTACAGGAGTCACCGCCTCCCCCCGGGATAGAGCCTCTGTATTACAGGAGTCAGCGCCTCCCCCCAGGATAGAGCCTCTGTATTACAGGAGTCAGCGCCTCCCCCGGCATAGAGCCTCTGTATTACAGGAGTCAGTGCCTCCCCCGGGATAGAGCCTCTGTATTACAGGAGTCAGTGCCTCCCCGAGGATAGGACCTCTGTATTACAGGAGTCACTGCCTTCCCGGGATAGAGCCTCTGTATTACAGGAGTCACTGCTTCCCCCGGGATAGAGCCTCTGTATTACAGGAGTCACTGCCTCCCCGAGGATAGAGCCTCTGTATTACAGGAGTCAGTGCCTCCCCGAGGATAGAGCCTCTGTATTACAGGAGTCAGTGCCTCCCCGGGGATAGAGCCTCTGTATTACAGGAGTCACTGCCTCCCCCCAGGATAGAGCCTCTGTATTACAGGAGTCAGTGCCTCCCGCCGGGATAAAGCCTCTGTATTACAGGAGTCACTGCCTCCCCCGGGATAGAGCCTCTGTATTACAGGAGTCACTTTCTCCCCCCGGGATAGAGCCTCTGTATTACAGGAGTCACTGCCTCCCCCGGGATAGAGCCTCTGTATTACAGGAGTCACTGCCTCCCCCCAGGATAGAGCCTCTGTATTACAGGAGTCACTGCCTCCCCCCGGGATAGAGCCTCTGTATTACAGGAGTCACTGCCTCCCCCGGGATAGAGCCTCTGTATTACAGGAGTATCCGCCTCCCCCCGGGATAGAGCCTCTGTATTACAGGAGTCACTGCTTCCCCCGGGATAGGGCCTCTGTATTACAGGAGTCACTGCCTCCCCCCCTGATAGAGCCTCTGTATTACAGGAGTCACTGCCTCCCCCGGCATAGAGCCTCTGTATTACAGGAGTCAGTGCCTCCCCGAGGATAGAGCCTCTGTATTACAGGAGTCAGTGCCTCCCCGGGGATAGAGCCTCTGTATTACAGGAGTCACTGCCTCCCCCCAGGATAGAGCCTCTGTATTACAGGAGTCAGTGCCTCCCGCCGGGATAAAGCCTCTGTATTACAGGAGTCACTGCCTCCCCCGGGATAGAGCCTCTGTATTACAGGAGTCACTTTCTCCCCCCGGGATAGAGCCTCTGTATTACAGGAGTCACTGCCTCCCCCGGGATAGAGCCTCTGTATTACAGGAGTCACTGCCTCCCCCCAGGATAGAGCCTCTGTATTACAGGAGTCACTGCCTCCCCCCGGGATAGAGCCTCTGTATTACAGGAGTCACTGCCTCCCCCGGGATAGAGCCTCTGTATTACAGGAGTATCCGCCTCCCCCCGGGATAGAGCCTCTGTATTACAGGAGTCACTGCTTCCCCCGGGATAGGGCCTCTGTATTACAGGAGTCACTGCCTCCCCCCCTGATAGAGCCTCTGTATTACAGGAGTCACTGCCTCCCCCGGCATAGAGCCTCTGTATTACAGGAGTCAGTGCCTCCCCGAGGATAGGACCTCTGTATTACAGGAGTCACTGCCTCCCCCCTGGGAACACTAGGTACTTCTGCTACATACTGTACACATCACACACACAGCTCTGCTACATACTGTACACATCGGCACAGCAGAGCCTGCAACACACTGAGCTCCGCCCACACCCAGCACCATGTGATCCCTGGGCTCCTCCCACACATGATCACATGATAAGGTGACATCACTGCAGGTCCTGTATATAAGCGGCTCTGCAGCTGGGGGTAAGTTACACTGTGCGGTTATTATCTATAGAGGAGATGATATAGCGGAGAGAGGCAGCGCCGCTCTGTACCTCACCCCACGCCGGCTCCATGTCTCACATCCACCTCATATTACCAGACACTTATTATACACCATGAGCCTGAGAGAAGCCTCTGCTGCTCCTCATCCCCTCACACGTTACACAAATCCCTCGTCTCCACAGAATATTCCCTCAGCTTCTCCTCATTTCTATCACATTTCTGGGGGTTTGAGGGTTTTTCCATCTTCTTTCAGTTTCGGTGCCTACCAGATCAGCGACTCGTCCAGGATGGAGAGAAACAGCGACAAGATGGCGGAGATGATCTGTGACCTCACCCTAGAGATCCTCTACCAGGTCACAGGAGAGGTGAGAGGTCACGTCCTTCTTATCTGCACTCAGTGACCCCAATATCTCCCAGTCTTCTAGAAATGTCCCATAATGCACAGCTCTGATGTCACATGACCTCATTCTTATCCCCGTGTCCCATCTGTGTCTCCATAATCAGGACTACACAGTAATGAAGACGACTTGTAGACCTCAACATGAGAACATCAATAAGCAGAAGATCCTAGAACTTACCTCCAGGATCACTGAGCTGCTGAGCGGAGAGGTGAGCGCTGCCGGGAATGCTGGGACATTATATAATAACACAAGGGAGGGGTCCGGGTGATGACTGTGTCATTGTGTGTGTCAGGTTCCTATAAGATGTCAGGATGTGGCTGTCTATTTCTCCATGGAGGAGTGGGAGTATGTAGAAGGACACAAGGACCTGTACAAGGAGGTCATGATGGAGGACCACCAGCCCCTCACATCACCAGGTAATAGATTATATCCACACGTCTGATCATTATCTGTCAGTTCAGAATGAATTCAGTCTCTGGATGTTTCCTACAGATCTATACAATGAGGAGATATCAGCGGAGAGATGTCCCCGTCCTCTTCTTCCACAGGATTGTCCAGAAGAAGATCCCATGGAGGATCAGGTAGATATAATCCTGCAGGATCTGTAGACAGTTGTGGAGATGATCCCTATAATCTGTGGATGGGATGTGTGAGTCTTATCCATTGGTAGTGAATGTGTAATGATATGTCAGTGATAAAGCTTCCAGGGACCATAAATCCAGTATTCACCAGAGCCCCCTGTAAAGCAGGTTAGACTTGCTGCGGCGGGATACCACCTGATCGCTCCACAGGCGTGACTTGCTTGCAGTAGTGGCCAAGGCGAGGTACACAAACGGCAGACGGAATCAGAGTTGTAGTCAGGCAGTATGTCAGGACAGGCAGCACAGGATTGGAGTTTGGGACGTAAGAGAAAGTCAAAACAGGCGGCAGGAGCACCCATGGCTGGAACCCCCTTCCCGTTTGGCCTCCCCTTCTACTTGGCCTGAAGGAACCTTTGAAGAATGCCGCTGTCCAGAATGTTGTCTTCAGGCTCCCAAGATCTCTCCTCTGGTCCAAACCCCTTCCAATCGATAAGAAAGAACTGTTTCCCTCAAACCGACTTCATGTCCAGGATCTCATTTACATCAAAGACATTGGTGGAATCAGCCTCAGGAGCAGGAGGAGGTACTTACCGGGAGAAGCGATTCTGTATGACTAGCATTGGAAGAGACGTGGAAGGAGTACGGGATGCGCATGGTGGGAGGTAGATGAAGCTTGTAAGTCACAGGGTTAATGCGCTTCAGCGCCTCGAAAGGACCCAGGAAACAAGGACCGAGTTTGTAGCTAGGAATCTTCAGCAGGACATATCTGGAGGACAGCCACACTTTACCACCCGGAGAGTAGACTAGAGGAGACCTATGTTTCTTGTTGGCCTGGGTTTTGGGGCGGGCAGATGCCTGAAGTGGAGACTGACAAGTTTGCTCCCAATGTCTCCAAGTTATTGCCCTCTTCGAAAGAGCAGGTCGGATATAGGTCTTGCCAGGAGGAATTTGCCGTAAATCGGCAGGTACGGCAACAACTAGACATTCAGGAGGAACGATATATCAAAGGGGCCTATGCCCTCTCTCGTGCTTCCAATTACATTGGAGGCACGAGAGAGGGCATCCGCTTTGATATTCTTCTCTGCTGGATGGAAATGGATCAGGAAGTTAAAGCGAGAGAAAACAAGGGACCAATGAGTCTATTGTGGATTAAGACGCTGAGTGGTCTGGAGTTATAGGATATTTTTGTGATCAGTATAGTTACAAATCGGATGACAAGCTTCCTCCAGAAGGGAACGCCACTCTTCCAAGGCAAGCTTTATGGTCCGAAGCTCCCAATCACTTGTGGAGTAATTCCTCTCTGCAGCTGAGAAGGTTTTCGAGAAGAAGCCACAATTTAGAGTTCGGACTTTGGGGCCTTTCTGGACTAGAACAGCTCCTATCGAGGAGGCGTCAACCTCTAGCAGGTCAAGTGAGTACAGGAGCAGAGGCAAAGGGAGACTTCGGCTTGGAGAAAGCTTCTTCAGCCACTAGAGGCCAGAATTTAGGATCAGCGTGGGCAAGGCCCCTGAAGTACCGCAGACAATTTTGTGGGATCCATCTGTAGTCCCTTGTCAGAAACGAGATACCTGAGGAAAGGAAGACTCTTTTAATGAAATAGGCAATGTTGTTGACAAACTCCTGGAATGTTACAGAGGCCAAACAGCATGACAAGATACTCGAAGTGTCCATCACAAGTTTTGAAGGTGGCCTTCCATTTCTCGCCTTCAAGAATGCGGATGACATTATACGCCCCATGTAGGTCTAATTTGGTAAAGACTTGGCTCCACGTAGGCAATCGAAGAGTTCCGTAATCAGAGGCAGTGGTTCTTCACAGTAATTTTATCAAGTCTGCGATAGTCTATGCATGGACGGAGTGAACCATCCTTCTTGGCCACGAAGAAAAATGCAGCACCGGCAGGAGAAGAGGAATTAAGTATGAACCCCTTCTCCAGATTCTCCTTCACATAGGCTTACTTGGCTGCGATTTCAGGCTCAGACAAAAAGGCTTGGTGCGATACCGGGCCGGATCGCAGAGAATATTCCCACTGACGGATGAGATAACCAGCGTCTTCTTGAGACGGACCAAGAAAGATGATGCTGGGAGACCAGGATAGCATCCAAGAAGTTTCCTACAGAGCTGGAATCCAGGAAGGCAGAAACTTTAAACTAGCTACCTGTCCCAGAGCTGAGTAAGACAGATATGTTCAGACGTGGAGAGGTTTTGCTCTCACCGAGGGACGCTTCTCCCAGGAACCATAGCTGCGTGTGTTTCCAGGACGCTGTGGACGGAGTGGAGTGGTCCAGAGAAAGTGCTCTATTCTGACACACTTTTGAGGTGTCAGACGAGCTTGATCCACCTGCATCGGCTCCTCTGCAGCAGAAAAGGAGGGCAGCTGTGGTGGTCTTTGGAAGACTGAAGCCAAGCGGGGCAGACGATGGGTCCTGATCTGTGTTTGTACACAGATTCGAGTGGCCAGGGTGAAGCGGTCGTTCAATGAAGACGGCAGGTCCCGTGCAGACAGAGCATCTTTGATACGACTAGCCAGTAGATTCATAAAGCTGGTGGCCAAGGCCGCTTTATTCCAAGAGTGATCAAAGGCAAGGGTGCGGAATTGACAAGTCCCCATGACATAAATTCAGCAGGGCAGTCTCAGCAGAAGATGCCTAGGCTGGTTCCTCGAAGATGGTCGGAAAGTCAGTGAGGAATGCAGTGATGTTGGCAGTGACAGAGTCGTTCCTGTCCCAGAGAGGGGACTCTCTTAGGCAACAAGGCACAAAGCAGGGGTCAGGGCAGTGGCCAGCCCGCGGCAATAACAGGACCCGTCACTGGAGTGTGGACGGGTAAGTCTGCCTGGAACAGCCGCAATTGGGGACACAGAGCTACACGGGTGCGCCTGCAACCGCGGACATAAGTCTCAGGAGAACCCATGACAGGAGATGTTGTGAGGTGATTCATCCTCAGGTTCCTGTTCTCTCCATGTGATTCCTATGACACGGATAACATTTCCAATGTGTGAGATGTTGTCTGGGTCTCCTCAGGATGGACCTCAGGGCGGCCAATGCCCTTAAATGTATATAAAGTCTATGAAAGGTCACCTAGTTACTGAATTTACATGTGTAGGACGTTCTTTAGCTCCTCATTGATCTATCTATCCTCATCTCCATATCTGCAGCTCAGGAAACTATGGATTGTGTCTTAAATTCTCCTCCTTAGTCATGTAAAATGTTCCATGTGACTGATCCGACTGTCTGACGATTTCTACAATATTTGTGATGCAATTTTTTACTTAGGATAAAGATCTGAAAACATTGACCACAACGATAGGAGAAGAAACAGATGTGAGTGGTGATGAGGAGTGTAAGGAGGACGTCCCTACAGATAACCCCCCAGGTGAGTGACAAGCACTACATGAGAACTCGTTCTCACGGCCAAAATGTGGACATAACATCCTGACAATATTATGGCTGCAAATCCCGTCCTGACTGCAGCAAAGGGAATATACAGGGGGCAGTAATATAATAATCATCACTTACCCCCCAATGCTCCATTACCAGTGCCGGAGCCGGGGGGGGGGGGGGGGGAGAATGAAAGTTATCGTATTACAAATAATTCTAATCAGTGTTTATACTTGGCAGATGGTTACCCTGGGAGCTGGGAGGGACCACTCATAACTTTGGACCTTAAGATGGAGGATTTTGATATTAAACAAGAACCAGATGAAGAGTACGACATAACCCCCGACGTGCCCCGAGCCCGTCACAGCACAGATCTGTCGTCCGAGCCACCGCAAGTCCAGTATTCCGATCTGTTACAAAATATTCCTCGAGATAAAACTCACATAACGGATGAACGTCGTAGAGATCCCAATCTGCCAAAGACGTTTCCGTGTATACAATGTAACAAGTGTTTTAATACAAAATCATCACTAAAAGCACATAAAAGAATTCACACAGGGAAGAGGCCGCACTCGTGTTCAGATTGTAAGAAATGTTTCATTCGCAAGTCGGAGCTTCTGAGACATCGGAAAACTCACACCGGGGAGAGGCCGTTTCCTTGTTTAGAATGTGGGAAAAGTTTTAGATGGAAAAAAGATTTAGTTAACCATCAGAGAATTCACACGGGGGAGACTCCGTTTTTTTGTCCAGAATGTGGGAAGGGTTTTAAAAGAAAACCAGATCTTTTAACCCATCAGAGTATTCACACTGGGGAGAAACCATTTTCATGCCCAGAATGTGGGAAATGTTTTAGAGTGCAATCACAACTTGCTAAACATAAGAGAATTCACACAGGGGAGAAGCCGTTTCAATGTTCAGAATGTGGGAAATGTTTCAGATTGCAGTCACATCTTGCAAAACACAGAAGAATTCACACTGGAGAAAAGCCGTTTCGATGTTCAGAATGTGTAAAAGGTTTTAAAACGAAAGCAAATCTTGTTGTACATCAGAGAATTCACACCGTGGAGAAGCCATACTCCTGTCCAGAATGTGAGAAAGGTTTCATCCACAAGTGGGAGCTTATTAGACATCAGAGAATTCACACAGGAGAGAAGCCGTTTCAGTGTTCAGAGTGTGGGAAAAGTTTTCGATGGAAAAAAGACGTGATTAATCATCAGAGAATTCACACAGGGCAGGTCCAGAATGAGGAAAGTTATACTGCTGAATCCTTTTGCTAAACATATGCAAATTACCAAAAAAGAAAAAAAAATCTGAAAGTTTAAAATGTTTTTTTTTTACCCACAGTTTGTTTTTAAGTTCAAAATCTGAATAAAATCATGCAGTTATTTTGTGCTGTTCGTCCTTTGGTGTTGATGATCAGGACTCCCATTTATTTTCTATGTGTGTGCAATCCCCAGACGCTGATGACTGGCACACACATGTATAAGTAGAGGTGTGTAGGTGGAAGTATAGAGCCCGAGTGCTAGGACTGGAGTTACTGCGGCCTAAAGCTGGTGTCACGGTAGCGCTATGCCCTAGGGTAGGCCTCATCCACCCCTGTCATGGGCCAACACGGTGAGGGAAAAGTAAAGAGTTTGTAACAAAACAACTAAGTTTACTGTAGAGAACTACAACAGTAGCAACAAGGATATAACAGGCGGAGAACAAATCCTGAGGAGCAATGGACGCTCGGTCGGTGGTTGGGTGCGGCAGTATTATCTTCATCTCCGGACCTTGGATCTGTGTAGCTAGAATCTGTATCCTTCTGGTAGAGCAGCCCGATGGGCTCTGCTGCATGGAGCAAGCTTCTGGGTGCCAGAGTTAATCTTTTTGACACTGTCGACCTCCAACTGGTCTCCACGTTGGCAGTCCAGGCACAATGGGTTAAAGTGCTTGAATAGACATTACATAAAGTCCTGCGCTATGTGATCCATACTTTGGGTAGTTCTAGAAAGGAAAAGGGATATAGTCTCTGTCAGCATTGGACGACGATGATTGGCGATGAATGGAAAAGTTCCTGCAATGACTAGTGGTGGGTACGATCATCCTCTATAGACACCAAGACAGGTGACAGCTGCTGAGGTCTCAGTCTCTCAGGCAGTGGGGTCTCTGGTACCAAGACCACCACTCAAATCTCTGGAGCAGCAGGATTTCCCTGCCAGAATAGTTCCCTGAAGGACCGTGGGGATCATTTACTAAGTGTCCGCTCGGCGCATTTTCGTCAGATTTCCTGACTATTTTTAAGTGAGGTCGCGCCGACCTTCATGCGACACAAATCGGGGGGCGTGGCCGACGGACAACCAAACTGATTCGGACTAAGCACGGTATTTACAATTCAAATTGTGTCGCAAGACAATGCACTCACATACACCGGGTAGAAGAAGGTGAACTCCGGCGGACCTCAGTGGGGAAGTGACACATGCAGGAAAATGGAGGCACGAGCTTGAAGAATCGTGCCGGATTTCATCCTCGTCGGAGAACGCACGTCGGGGATCGTGACAGGACCGGGAAAGTAAATCTGCCCCAGTGTGCCCATTATAGTCATCGGTAAATAGACGTTTTTGTAGTCGGTTCAGAGGAGAGTCCGTCCCTCTATATATGGCTCACACTCCCACTGTCCATCTAATCTACTAGTAGGGTGATTCTTTTTTAGCCAAACTTGTTCCCCGTGTTTCAAAGGCTCTGCACAAGCTTGTCGATCAAGGTCCTGCTTTAAGTCCACCACAATTTGGCCCCAGTGGTGTTGGTGCTCCAGGAACAGCTCCAGAAACAGCTACAACAAGTTTGTTATAATGATCAATGAGGGTCATAGCATATGTATGTCCCTCCAGCGGACCACAATCTGGTATAGCCACCCATAGGAGATGGGGTCAAGGGATCTTGATCAACAGGTCCTGTAGCATCACCAAGTACTTCCTCTCTCACCACAGACGGGGTCACTCCGCATCTGCACTTTTCCTCCGGATCCTATCCGGCCCCTGACCACTAGAAAGGCAATCATGAGTTCATCATTGCTCAGGCAATCATCATTGCTCAGCTTTCAGCCTAGAGATCTGACCAGAGGTCCTTCTCATTCGGAGGCTTGGAGTCTCCTCGTTGGGGAGCACTGGAGGTGCTAGGCGTAGAAGGACCGACCTGTCCTGTCTGACAAATCGGGCATAAAAGTCAGGCATTACATAAATATTAACATACACATATCCTTCATCTTGTTATAGGCTGCGGGAGGGGTTTGTAATCTCACCAAGGGCTCGTTCACACTGGGGTTGGTGCTCAGCTTAGGTTGCGTATAGGCTATGGAAAATAAAACGGAAGGAGTAAAATTGCTTTGAAAGCATCTCACCTGTTTTTTCAGCCTCATCAGTGAAAAAAACGGATGTTCAATCCGTTTTTTTGTGGACCCACAGACTTCGATTGCCTTCCGTGATCCGTGGAAAAAATAGGGCATGTTTCATAATTTTTTCCAACGGATCAGTGAAAATACAAGCCAATGTGAGAACACCCATAGAAATCAATGGCGTTGTGATGCATCTGTGTCACCGGATAAAAGTTAAGAGTCCTCTTTTGTTGATAACATTTATGTGTTAACCAAAAAGATTGATGATAATTATAAGCTCTGGAGACTTCTCAGGTCTCATCATCAGGCATTAGGTATAAGACGACATCTGAATAGAACACAAATTTATACCCAAATGGACGCAGTAAGGCAATGGAGGATGAGACAAGTGATAAGAAACAGAACAAACCGCAACACCCCTGCCAATGCATGGGCAAAGAGGTAGTTGATCACCTCTCTAGGAGGCCTCTAAGTATTGCAGCTGTAGCCACTGCCTGGCAAGGCAAGGGTAACACTGTGAGATGTTACTGTCCAATTATGTTCTTGTAAAACAAGCTAGAAGCTGATTGGAGGAGTGCTACCACCTGACCAGTGGAGTATATATACCCCTGCTGGGCGAAAGCACATGGTCTTAGGTCTTAGTCTTTTGCTAGAGTCTTCAGACAGAACCAGACCTCATCGTCTGTCTGAAACAGCTTGTGTCCTAATTCCAGTTATTATAGGTGCCTCAGTCTATCGGCTAGCACCCAGGGAAAGTCAGGAGGCTTAAGCCCAGTGCCGAGATCCATCACCTGGACTCAGTTCCATCTGCACCAGCCCAGCCTGAAGCTACTACCAGGCTGTGTGTAACCTTCCTGTTCTCCATGATTCTTCCGGCTTGAGAATCTGCTGTTAAATAAAGAACTGTAAGTTGATTTGCACTACGTTGCCTCCGTCTGATCCCTGTTACCACCACGGGCTTCCCCATCCATCATCCAGGGACTCTTCCTACAGACACTTTAGGGGTTGCCCCAGGGAGAACCAGTACATCAGCCTCTCCCTCCATATTTCTTGCACACACCACCTGCTGGAGACCTGCCAGACTGTAGGACAGCCCTCCGGTCCCCATACCAAGCACCGTGACACTAGTGTGCCTAGGCCGCAACCGCCAGCCACTCCGGTATTCTGGGCCCCGGCTGCCTCCAGGCTCCAAGAATAGGCTAGGCCCCTGTGGGGGAAGTTGCAAATCCATATAAGCTGCACTATAGTAGTAAATACTGCAGCACTTGGGGAGTGAGATGGTATTATTGTCCCCTGAGATCTGGTCCATGGTAGTGATGACCCTACCAGGTCTGAGGAGCAGTTTCCTTCAGAGTCATAGAATGACGTAAATTGACAGGACACATTCGTCCCTTGTACTCCCAGACCTTCCTCTCTCTAAGATGATTTTCTTTCAATACAAGTACTCTGAAATCTTCGTTTTTGTGATGGGGGGTTGCTGTCTTTGGCGCAAGTAGATTTGTCCTCTAATCTTCCGTGGTGTGACGATAAGAGTTCATCCTTGTTCTGAGTTGTTGCCCTATTTCAACCACATAGAGGCCTTCAGTATGAAATGACCCAAATAGAGGCCTTCAGTAGGACATGACCCACATAGAGGCCTTCAGTAGGACATGACCCACATAGAGGCCTTCAGTAGGACATGACCCACATAGAGGCCTTCAGTAGGACATGACCCACATAGAGGCCTCCAGTAGGACATCACCACATAGAGGCCTCCAGTAGCACATCACCAACCTAGAGGTCTCCAGTAGCACATCACCAACCTAGAGGTCTCCAGGAGCACATCACCAATCTAGAGGTCTCCAGTAGGACATCACCCACATAGAGGTCTCAAGTAGGACATCACCCACATAGAGGTCTCCAGTAGGACATCACCCACATAGAGGCCTCAGTAGGACATAACCCACATAGAGGCTACATAGACTTTTTGAGGATATTTGCTGTTGAGGTTTGGAGAACACTAGTTCTCTTCGTCAGACATGATGTTATGCATGAAACAGAAAATTCACAGCATTTTATACTCCCATTCTTTCCTTTCCCTCTGTGTCCTGAAATGTCCCATCAAAACAGATATACACAAATCTTCCAAAGTGTGGTCCTCTCTGGAGAAATGAGATATTGTGCGAGTTCAAGCTCTGATACATCCGCCTGCACATACACTTCAGCTTCTCCAGCACAGCAGACCCTGGAACACACTGAACTCCGCCCACACCCAGCACCATGTGATCCCTGGGCACCTCCCACACATGATCACATGATGAGGTGACATCACTGCAGGTCCTGTATATAAGCGGTTCTGCAGCTGGGGGTAAGTTACACTGTGCGGTTATTATCTATAGAGGAGATGATATAGCGGAGAGAGGCAGCGCCGCTCTGTACCTCACCCCACGCCGGCTCCATGTCTCACCTCACATCCACCTCATATTACCAGACACTTATTATACACCATGAGCCTGAGAGAAGCCTCTGCTGCTCCTCATCCCCTCACACGTTACACAAATCCCTCGTCTCCACAGAATATTCCCTCAGCTTCTCCTCATTTCTATCACATTTCTGGGGGTTTGAGGGTTTTTCCATCTTCTTTCAGTTTCGGTTCCTACCAGATGGATTTTCCTGAGTGACTCGTCCAGGATGGAGAGGAACAGGGAGAAGATGGCGGAGATGATCTGTGACCTCACCCTAGAGATCCTCTACCAGGTCACAGGAGAGGTGAGAGGTCACATCCTTCTTATCTGCACTCAGTGACCCCAATATCTCCCAGTCTTCTAGAAATGTCCCAAAAAGCACAGCTCTGATGTCACATGACCTCATTCTTATCCCCGTGTCCCATCTGTGTCTCCATAATCAGGATTACACAGTAATGAAGACGACTTGTAGACCTCAACATGAGAACATCAATAAGCAGAAGATCCTAGAACTTACCTCCAGGATCACTGAGCTGCTGAGCGGAGAGGTGAGCGCTGCCGGGAATGCTGGGACATTATATAATAACACAAGGGAGGGGTCCGGGTGATGACTGTGTCATTGTGTGTGTCAGGTTCCTATAAGGTGTCAGGATGTGGCTGTCTATTTCTCCATGGAGGAGTGGGAGTATGTAGAAGGACACAAGGACCTGTACAAGGAGGTCATGATGGAGGACCACCAGCCCCTCACATCACCAGGTAATAGATTATATCCACACGTCTGATCATTATCTGTCAGTACAGAATGAATTCAGTCTCTGGATGTTTCCTACAGATCTATACAATGAGGAGATATCAGCGGAGAGATGTCCCCGTCCTCTTCTTCCACAGGATTGTCCAGAAGAAGATCCCATGGAGGATCAGGTAGATAGATCTGTGGACAGTTGTGGAGATGATCCTCATAATCTGTGGATGGGATGTGTGAGTCTTTTATCTAATGGTTATGAATGTTTAATGGTAAAATTGGAGCTGAGCAGATATTTGGCCGGGATCTCCTCAGATTGGTCTTCGAAGACCATAGGTTTCTTCCTAATGGAATCCAGCAAAAAACGAAGAGGAGGCTATCCACCAGGAAATGTGGTGAGGTGATTCTTCCTCCGGTTCCTGCTCTCTCCATGTGACTTCTCCGGCAATGATGACATTTACAATGTGTGAGATGTTGTCTGGGTCTCCTCAAAACGGACTGCAGGGCGGCCAATGCCCATAAATGTATATAGAGTCCATGTAAGGTCATCTAGTCACTGAACTTACATGTGTAGGACATTCTTAAGCTCCATCATCATCTCCATATCTTCCGCTCTGGATGTGTCTCAATTTGCTCCTTAATTGTCCTTTCCGGTCATGTGAAACGCTCCTTGTGACTGATCCCAATGTCTGACGATTCCTACAATATTTGTGATGAAATTTTTTACTCAGGATAAAGATCTGGAAGCATCGATCACAACGATAAAAGAAGAAGAGACAGATGTGAGCGGTGATGAGGAGTGTAAGGAGGACGTCCCTACAGATAACCCCCCAGGTGAGTGACCACCACTACATGAGGACACACGGCCATAATGTGGACATAACATCCCGACAATAATATACTGACTGCATCAAAGGGAATATACAGGGGTGGTAATATAATAATCATAACTTACCCCCCCCCCCCCCCCGATGCTCCATTACCAGAGCTGGCACCAGGGGGGAGGCCGCTCACACACCAGCGAGTTTGATGTGTCTCACAGCGTTTGCTCTCTGGAACGTCCGGCCTTACACTTAGCAACCGGAACTGCACTGCAACTGCATTGCCACATTTTTCTTAAGTGTATGGAAACTTTTTATAAAGTTATTATAGTAAAAATAATTTCTAATCCATGTTTTACTTGGCAGATGATGACGCCGGGAGCTCGGAAGAACAACTCATATCTTTAGTTTCTAAAACAGAGGATTGTGATATGAAACAAGAACCAGATGAAGAGCCTAAAATTCCCCCCGATGTGCCCCCAGCCCTTCACAGCACAGATCTGTCTTCTGATCATCCTACACAAGTCCGGTCTCCAGATCCATCTCTTCCGCAAGATAAAACTCACAGAACGGGTGAACAACATAATCTGACAAAGCCATTTCCATGTTCAGAATGTAACAAATGTTTTACTACAAAATCGTCACTAAATGTACATAAAAGAATTCACACAGGGGAAAAGCCACGCGCAGGTTCAGACTGCGAGAAAGGTCTTGTCCATAAGTTGGAGCTTTATAGACATCAGAGAACTCACACAGGAGAGAAGCCGTTTTCATGTTCAGAATGTGGGAAATGTTTTAAAAGGAAAACGCATCTTGTTACTCACCAGAGAATTCACACGGGGGAGAAGCCATTTTCATGTCCAGAATGCGGGAAATGTTTTTATATGCAATCAAATCTCGCTAGACATAAAAGAATTCACACAGGAGAGAAGCCGTTTCATTGTTCAGAATGTGAAAAAAGCTTTAAAACCAAAGCACATCTCAATACCCATCAGAGAATTCACACCGGGGAGAAGCCGTTTTCATGTTCGGAATGCGGGAAACGTTTCAATATGCAATCAAATCTGGCGAAGCATAAAAGAATTCACACAGGAGAGAAACCGTTTCATTGTCCGGAGTGTGGGAAAGGTTTTAACACAAAGACATATCTTGTTACCCATCAGAGAATTCACACGGGGGAGAAGCCATTTTCATGTCTAGAATGTGGGAAATGTTTTAGTATGCAATCAAATCTTGCTACACATAAAAGAATTCACACTGGAGAGAAATCGTTTCATTGTCCGGAATGTGGAAAAGGTTTTAAAACGAAAATATATCTTGTTAAACATCAGAAAGTTCACAGAGGAGAGAAGCCACAATCATCTTCGGAACGTGGGAAAGTTTTCACCCAAAGGACTGAGCTTATTAGACATCAGAGAACTCACACAGGGGAGAAGCCATTTCATTGTTCGGAATGTGGGAAAGGTTATAGAGTGAAATCACATCTTGCTAGACATATAAGAACTCACACAGGGGAGAAATGATAATTCTTGTTCAGAATGTGGGAAATAGTTTTACTGTTAATCTAAATAAAATCGTGCCGTTATTTTGTGGCGCTCGTCCTCTGGCGGTAATGATCAGGATCCCCGTTTATTTATATGTTTTTCCTTTCTCAGATTTTTTTGGCATAAGAGAGAAAATGAGAAACTCTACACTAAACTATTTCTTAATTTCATTTATTTTAGAAAAGATATTTCGGACAAAACCTGGACTCTGGTGAGTTCCCTCCATGGAATCGTCACCGCACCCGTTTCCTGTCTTGACGCTTCCTTCACAAGATCTACAGTTCGGGTCTGGAGAGAGGATTCCACCAATCACATGACCCTTACCCAGACACACACGTAACATGACCCTTACCCAGATGCACATGCAACACGACCCTTACCCAGACACACATGTAACACAACCCTTACCCAGACACACACATAACATGACCCTTACCCAGACACACATGTAACATGACCCTTACCCAGACACACATGTAACATGACCTTTATCCAGACACACACGTAACACGACCCTTACCCAGACACACACGTAACATGACCCTTACCCAGACACACACGTAACATGACCCTTACCCAGACGCACACGTAACACGACCCTTACCCAGACACACGTAACACGACCCTTACCCAGACACACACATAACACGACCCTTACCCAGACACACACGTAACACGACCCTTACCCAGACACACACATAACAAACGTATAACGCAACATTACGGTTTTTGCTCCAATGTGTTGGTGATCACTTACCCTTGACTGGGAAGCGTCAATTCTGTTCTGTTCTTTTCCCACGAGCTGCAGCGAGTTCCTCCACCATCTCTTCCCATAAGAATGACGCAACAACTTTTTCCTGTAGGAAATTTTGGGCCACAGCAGACGATATTTATCTACAACGTAATATGAGCAAGTGCAATTTTATAGATAGATGATGCTCTAGCGCCCAAATAATTAAGAATGTGCTTTATTACCGCCAGCCCCCACCACCGGCTTCACGGCACCACCGCCCACCTTAAGTGGCTGCACTCTTATCCTAGGCTCCCAAAGACATTCCCCTGTAAGAGCCGTCCTCATGTGCATGGCCATGAATAAGACAACCATAATTTTGAGGTAGGTCACGTCCATCCGACTAAGCCTCTACAAATCACTTTCCACCAATCTACCTGCCACGGCTCACATGCTTTTCACCTCAAGAATGTGAGACCCCACCACAATATCGATGCGCTTTTGATTCCTTCCTGCATCCTCAAAGCCTGCCCCCACCACATTAGGGTGAGCGCCATCATTCTGCCTGTAGTTCCCCTCCCATCTTTCCAGCTCCCAATGCCTCCCCCCCCACCTCCCAGGCTTACAAACATATGTTGCAATTGCCCTGTGTTCACTTTAACCCTTGCTTATCCAAGATCTCAACAGACTTTGCGTGCGTCCAAGTCCTCCTACGCACATTCTCGGACCAAAACGTTATAAAAAAAATGGGTACATCGGCCACAATCGCAACAGATTGTACCGTATATTCCTAATGAGACCCTGGCAAGGCCAAATCATATCCCCTCACATGCAGAATTAACACATTTGGTGGTGGTGGTGGGGGGGGGGGGGTCCGAACTACAAAAACTGTTCACCTCCTGATGAACTCTGCCACCTCAGACCTTACAAGCCTAACCACAGGACTATGGATACATCCCTATGGAATCCCAGCTGTCTCCCATCAGGACATATGTCGCCTCTATCTGCTCCCTAATATGCAAAAGAATGACCCAATCTTAAACAAGTCATAGGCCACACCATCTTATCCGGAGCTAGGGGGGCCCCAATGAACAATGGACAGCGGTGTAAAACAAACTTTGGACCCCGCGGCCCTGCATTAAGTTGACTCCGATGAAGGCTGAGGAACTGGAATTATATCTGAGATATGGTGCCCAGCTGGTCGCTGCTGGAGACCCAATGACTGAAACTGGAATGGCTGGCTGGACTGTACCTGCTGGACCATGGAATGGCACCACCACCACTGCTAGGGACCACAGCCACGGAGACAGAGCCAGATGACTAATTCACAATGGGTAACTTCTCCGACAAATCCTTACCGACAGGGACTGATGCCCGCGATGAGTGTCCGGGATCTGACAAATTGGCGGCTCGTAGATCCGAGAGGGCCGGCCCTGCTTTGCATCTATAGTAAGCCGGACACAGCCATAGCTATAACCAGGCCTCACCTTTGTCCCCACTGCATGGAGGACATTGTGGCGGAGGCGCAGGTGAATTTACTTTTGTCATGTGGAGACCCACCAAGCAGTTTTTCTCTCCCGCTTACCACACTATAAATATTACCCCAACCTCCTGGCTTGTTCCTCCTCCACTACCTTCAAAAAGCTCAATCCCCTCTCTCCACATCCGATTCATGCAAGCCTCCACCCCACAGCCCATCAAGCAGCTTACAGCCCTCTGCCTCTGATTGGCTGGGCTGGACATGTGACTCTGCTGTATAAGAGCAGGGTCACATGACCAGACTCCATTACACAACAGAGACAGAGTCAAAAAAACAGTGATTGCCCTTTTCAGGGCACTTGAGTGTATAAAGGAAACTGCTGCTATTAGGGTGGAAATCTGAAATAATTGCCCATATTAACCGCTTCAGGAGCGGGCCCTTTCCTGTTTTTTCATTTCCATTTTTTCACTCCCCACCTTCAAAAATCTATAACTTTTTATTTTTACACGTAAAGAGCTGTATGAAGGCTTGTTTTCTGCGTAACACTTTGCACTTCAAAATACCAAATGCAGTGAAAATGGTGAAAAAACGCATTTGTGCCTTTTTCATGTGGGCTTGGAATTTCACTGTGCGCCCAAAATGACATGTCTACTTTATTCTTTGGGTCAATACGATTACGCAGATACCAAATTTGTATAGGTTTTATAATGTTTTCATACATTTACAAAAATTAAAACCTCCTGTACAATTTTTTTTTTTTTTTTTGCCGTCTTCTTGCGCTAATAACTTCATACTTTGGTGTACGGAGCTGTGAGTGTTGTCATTTTTTGCAACTTTTGATGATGTTTTCTATGATATTATTTTTAGGACTTTACGAACTTTTGATTATTTTTTATAGAATTTTAAATTTTTTTTATAAATGGCAAAAAAGTGCCATTTTTTACTTTGGGCACGATTTTTCGTTACGGGGTTAAACGCAGTGAAAAACCATTAGTATATTTTAATAGATCGGGCATTTTCGGACACCGTGATAACTGTGTTTATGATTTTAACAGTTTATTTAGATTTATATCAGTTCTAGGGAAAGGGGGGTGATTTGAATTTTTAGGGTTTTTTTTAATTCTAATTTTTTTTTTAACTTTTTTTTAATTTTTACTATTTTTCAGACTCCCTAGGCTACTTTATCCTTAGGTTGTCTGATTAATCCTACCATATACTGCCATACTACAGTATGGCAGTATTTGGGGATTTTACTCCTCATTCATTACAATGTGCTTATAGCACATTGTAATGAATGGGTTAAAACAAAGTAGCCTTGGGTCTTCGGAAACACCCGAGGCTACCATGGCGACGGATCGCCGCTCCCCACCAGCGATCAGCTAGAAATCACCCATGATCGGTGCTGGCACAGATCGCGGGTATTACCGGTTATGCAGCAAAGACTTACCGGCTATGGAGAGGGTTCAGCCCGTGAGCCCTCTCCATGTTCCAGGACCCGACCACCGCCGGCGGCGGTCGTGAACTCTGTTAAAGGAACTCTAAAGAACGACATAACCCATAGATAGTCTAACTGATTGTAGAGGAATATACAGGAATATTAGCATTTACTGCATTACCCAGCAAGGTTCTGTCTCTGTAGTGTATTCAGCTCCAGAAAAAATCTGAAATCATCATCAATCATAACCTGATAGTTATGTTTCTCCTGTTAATAAATAGTGCACACTAATATGTGGATCATAACAGTATTATTACCAATGCATAGTGTACAGTCATACAGGCATCAGAGAAGGTTGGGAAATATACATCACACACACAGCTCTGCTACATACTATACACATCACACACACAGCTCTGCTACATACTATACACATCACACACACAGCTCTGCTACATACTATACACATCACACACACAGCACTGCTGCATACCATACACATCACACACAGCTCTGCTACATACTATACACATCACACACATAGCACTGCTACATACTATACACATCACACACACAGCTCCGCTACATACTGTACACATCACACACACAGCTCTGCTACATCCGCCCTGCACATACATTTCAGCTTCTTAGCACAGCAGAGCCTGGATCACACTGAGCTCCGCCCACACCCAGCACCATGTGATCTCTGGGCTCCTCCCACACATGATCACATGATGAGGTGACATCACTGCAGGTCCTGTATATAAGCGGTGCTGCAGCTGGGGGTAAGTTACACTGTGCGGTTATTATCTATAGAGGAGATGATATAGCGGACAGAGGCCGCACTCAGGCTCAGAATGTGAGTGAGGTCTTATAACAAGGCAGAGGTTATTAGACTTCGGAGAACTCACACAGGAGAGAGGCCTTTTCCATGTCCAGAATGTGAGAAATGTTTTACTTCAAAATCCTCACTAAATGCACATAAAAAAACTTCACGCGGGTGAGAAGCCGCACTCCTGCTCAGATTGTGAGAAACATTTCATCCAAAAGTCGGAGATTATTAGACATCGGAGAACTCACACAGGAGAGAAAGCAATACTTGCGCAGAATGTAAGAAATGTTTTGTAGCAATAGAACATCTTATTAGACATCAGAGAATTCACACGGGGAGAAGTCGTTCGTATGTTCAGAATGTGTGAGTGGACATGGTCCCCGCCGGCTGTGTGACGTATGCTGCAGACGCTTCCGCCTCTTGATGTATCGCGCTGCGTATGATAAATCTGCCCCATGGTCTCTAAGATTCTCTCTAATTTATTATTGAACTACAGGGTATTTTATCAAGCATAAGACGGACACGCCCTCTTAGGTAGCATGCTTGGTTGTGATCGGCTAATCGTAATATGGTCAAGTTTAGTCTTATACACAGATGGACAGATAGAATAGAGGACATATCTGGCACGGGTGCTCCTGCGACCCATGTGCCTCCCTGTTCCCCTGGAGCCCAGCTACAGTCTCGCTCACTGTCCCTCACTCCAGCGGCGGTCCTGTGCTCCGGCGTGTGCGCCGGGTCTGTAGGGTTTAAAGGGCCAATGATTGGCTTTGACATTCTGCCAGCCCTGACAGAACTCTTTGACCGTCTACCTGGAGCCAAAGTCTTCACCAATTTGGACCTACGGGAGGCGTATAATCTCATCCATATCCATGAAGGTGATGACCGGAAGACCACCTTCAATACTCGTGATGGGCACTTCGAGTATCTGGTCGTGCCGCTTGGACTCTGTAATGCACCAGACGTATTTCAAGAGTTCGTCAATTACATTTTCAAAGACTTGCTTTATATCTGTGCCATGAACTACCTGAGCGATATCCTGGTGTTCTCTACGGCCCTTAGGTCCCATCAGGATCATGTACAACAAGTTCTCAGGCGCCTAAGGGCCAATCGCTTATATATGCCAAACTCGAGAAGTGCCATTTGCACCAAAAGAGTCTTCCTTTCCTCGGGTATATCATCTCTGACGAGGGACTACAGATGGATCCCACAAACTTGTCTGCTGTACTTCAGTGGCCTCGCCCAGTAGGACTTCGTGCTATCCACAGATTCCTGGGCTTCGCTAATTACTATCGGCAGTTCATACCACATTTCTCCTCCTTCGTGTCTCCCATTGTAGCGCTGACCAAGAAAAACGCTGTTCTTAACCTCTGGCCTCCGGTGGCTGAACAATCATTCTGCAATTTGAAGTCTGCCTTTGCCTCTGCTCCCGTTCTCACTCGGCCTGATATGGAGAAACCGTTCCAGCTAGAGTTTGACGCCTCATGGGTTGGTGCTGGAGGCGTTCTCACCCATTAAGGGCTCAAATGGTTGAACTCTCACGTGCGGTTTCTTCTCAAAAACCTTCTCAGCCGCAGAGAGGAATTACTCCAAAGGTTACCCGGGATTCCTGGCCATAAAGCTTGCTTTGGAAGAGTTGCGTTATCTTATGGAAGGAGCTTGTCATCCAGTCTGTATCCATACGGATCATAAGAAACTCCTATATTTCCAGACTGCTCAATCCACGACAGGCTTGTTGGTCCCTCTTTTTCTCTCACTTTAACTTTCTAATACATTTCCGTCCAGCAGAGAAGAATGTCAAGGCTGATGCCCTCTCTTGTGCCTCTGATGTAATTGAGGAAGAACCAGCTCCTCGACATATTGTTCCTCCTGAACGGCTCCTCGACATATTGTTCCTCCTGAACGGCTCGTTATTGCCGCTCCTGTGGAGAAGGCTGATGCCCTCTCTTGTGCCTCTGATGTAATTGAGGAAGAACCAGCTCCTCGACATATTGTTCCTCCTGAACGGCTCGTTATTGCCGCTCCTGTGGATCTACGGCAGCTTCCTCCTGGCAAGACCTGTGTCCGACCTGCTCTTCGGAAGAAGATACTAACTTTGGGACATTGCTCTTGTGTAGCTGGGCACCCTGGGGTGCAGAGATCTGTCACTCCCATAACTCGTTTCTACTGGTGGCCAGGTCTGGTCAAGGACGTATGAGACTATATGAGTTTCTGCACTTCCTGTTCCCAGAACAAGTAGTCATGCCAGCAGGTCTGCTCTATACCCAGTTGCCTGTGGACTCACATAGCCATGGACTTTGTTACGGACCTTCTCACATCCTCCGGCAATACCGTAATCTGGGTGGTCACTGACCGCTTCTCCAGGATATCCCATTTCATTCTTCTGCCTGGTTTACCGTCATCTCCCTGTCTGGCCATCCTGTTCTACCTCCACATGTTCCGGCTTCATGGAGTCCCTCTGCACATTTTCTCAGATTCTGGCGTTCCCTGTGCAGCAAACTTCAAGTAAAGCTGGATTTCTCCTCTGTGTATCATCCGCAGTCCAGGGCATTTTGTTTCTGCCCGACAGGACAACTGGTCCACCCTGTTGCCTTGTGCAAATTTTCCTACAATTCCTTGGACTCTGGATCTTCTGTTACTGCTCCCTTGTGCCTCCCTGTATCCCGGCTGCAGTCTCACTCACCTTCCCTCATTCCAGTGGAGGTCCCCGCATTCTAGGGTGCGTTCACACGGCGGCTCTTTAAGATTTGAAGGGCCAGCACACTGATGATTGGTGCTGCCCCTCCCCCCCATTTCTGTTGCATGCAAGCCACCGGCGATGTGGCAAAATCTGATTGCGTGCAACACAATCCCCTACAATGCCCCAAAATGGCGGAAAACTAAACGGAAATGCGGCCACGGGACCCAAGGTAAATAAGCCCCAGTGTACGAGTTCTGTGATCTGTTCTGTAGGTAGGTTGTGTTTCTCCATGTGTGGCCGACATGCTGCTATTCTATCTTTGTGGGAAATGTTAGTGTTTAGAGATTTCACATCCATGGTGGCCAGAATTGCATACCTCCCAGCATTTCTGGAAGCCACACCCCTAATCACGCCCTGGCCACGCCCCAAATTTTTATTACTAATAATCATCTTCATAATAATAATAATCATCCATAATAATAATAAAAAAACTTGCTCAGCTTGGGATTTAAACTCCAGACTCTCCACTCTACTTGCAACAGAGATGGAGCCTCTATCCACTAGGCTATTGGCCCAGTGGTTATTGATGGGAGGATTTTATGTGACTAAGTCTTTTACTGTTACACAGTGACACAGGCTCCATGCACTGGTGTATAGCGATACATCTTCTCAGAGATTACTATTGTAATTGTCGAGACGACTATTATATTTTTATTATTATTATCATCTCAATAATAATAATCATCTCAATAATTATCTCTCTGTATATCAGTGTGTCACAATGTAACAGTGAAACTCTTAGTTACATAAAATCCTCTCATTGACACCCCCAGAGGTTCTGGGGTTGGAATCCTGACCTGGGCATAAATTTATTTAATTAATTTAAATGTGTCTATGGAAGCCCTAGGAGACCATATATGGACAGATGCTGATCTGAACCTGATGATATGGTCCCTGCTCTCCCCTAACCCGACACTTCTGTCTAAAGGATTCCCTGCCTGATGTCTGCTCTGGGGAACCCTAGGAGATGTGACCATATATGGACAGATGCTGATCTGAACCTGATGACGTGGTCCCTGGTCTCCACTAACCCGACACTTCTCTCTGGACTCCCTGCCCGATGTCTGTAGAAGCCATTCAGTATCGCAGGTTCTGGCTATGAAAGTATTTACTATGTGGGACACAGAGCCGGGTCAATCCCAGCAAGAGCAGGACCTGGAGGGAAAATCCGGGACAATCTCACAGCTGCCCGTGACGCGGGGCGGAGGTTTTAAAGTGGGACTGTCCTGGCCAAACCGAGACGGTTGGGAGCCATGGAATTGTACCATAAGGTAGTGGGCCTACAGCCTTGAGTTTATGTAAAAGGTCAGTAGTGCCCTGGATGTAGCTGGGTGTATTTCTGACCAGGGCTTTCAGATTTTCCACCCAACCTGAGATACTTTCCAAAGCAGTCAATGTATGTATCCAGTGTTGAGTTGATCGCCGGTCATGGGGCTCCAGGTAGATTTTTTAACAAGTTGTTTTTGAGCCTTCTCAGAATCTGCGTTGTCAGGAGAGTCTCGGACATGGAAATATTCTCTAAGTCTAAGTTTAATGTTGCCGACGAATCTTGCAGGGCAGAAGGACAGACCTCTGGAGATAACTGTTCATGTTTGTCAGGCTCGTAGGAGGAAAGGTTCAGCAGCTCTGGGGCCCGTGGGGATGGAGACTTTTTGTCTCGGTCTATGGAGCTTTTCCTTTTTGTTGTTGATGATCATATCCTGAAGTTTACGGTAACATAATTGTGATGAGTGTCCTTCATCTCCTCTGTGCCGTCCAGTAGAGTCTTTAGGGCGTGTATTCCCTCCTGTATTTTTCTCTCGTTGTTATAGAGAATCTTAATCTTAATATTGTTGTCGGGTTGGGTTACGTAGTTCAAAGCCGGTTTTCAGTTCCATTCTTGTGCGGTACATTGTGCTAGTAGTGTACATATACACTGTATAAGCCATAGAGAACAGGAGAAGAGTGAAGAAATCAGGCGACAACTTTTTAATGACAACTGAGTATACAGGCGGTTCCCTACTTAAGGACACCCAACTTACAGACGACCCTTAGTTAAAGACGGACCCCTCTGCCCACTGTGACCTCTCTGGATGCTTTACTATAGTCCCAGGCTGCAATGATCAGCTGTAAGGCGTCTGTAATGAAGCTTTAGTCATAATCCGAGGTCTTATTACTGCAAAATGTTTAGAAAAATTTTTTGTCTATAACTACAATTATAAAACATACAGTTTCGACTTACATAGAGATTCAAATTAAGAACTAACCCAGGGAACCTATCATGTACATAACCTGGGGACTGCCTGTATTTCCTGTTGAGGTTTGGAGAATACTAGTTCTCTTCGTCAGACATGATGTTATGCATGAAACAGAAAATTCACAGCATTTTATACTCCCATTATTTCCTTTCCCTCTGTCCTGAAATGTCCCATTAAAACAGTTATATGCCAATCTTCCAAAGTGTGGTCCTCTCTAGAGAAATGAGAGATCGTGTGAGTTCAAGCTCTGCTACATCCACCTCAGCTTCTCCAGCACAGCAGAGCCGGGAACACACTGAGCTCCGCCCACTCCCAGCACCATGTGATCCCTGGGCTCCTCCCACACATGATCACATGATGAGGTGACATCACTGCAGGTCCTGTATATAAGCGGCTCTGCAGCTGGGGGTAAGTTACACTGTGTGGTTATTATCTATAGAGGAGATGATATAGCGGAGAGAGGCAGCGCCGCTCTGTACCTCACCCCACGCCGGCTCCATGTCTCACATCCACCTCATATTACCAGACACTTATTATACACCATGAGCCTGAGAGAAGCCTCTGCTGCTCCTCATCCCCTCACACGTTACACAAATCCCTCGTCTCCACAGAATATTCCCTCAGCTTCTCCTCATTTTCTCACATTTCTGGGGGTTTGAGGGTTTTTCAATCTTCTTTCAGATTAGGTTCCTACCAGATCAGCGACTCGTCCAGGATGGAGAGAAACAGGAAGAAGATGGCGAAGATGATCTGTGACCTCACCCTAGAGATCCTCTACCAGGTCACAGGAGAGGTGAGAGGTCACACCCTTATTGTCTGTAGTAGAAGTTGCCCCAATAAACTTGATGTAATATTGTGATCTCTTCAATATTTCATCAGTATAGTCAAACAGAGAACGTCTTGTCCCGTAACAACTTCTTCTTGGTGCATGTTTTTTGCCTGTGGGTGTTTAACGATATCCGATGGATGTGATCGGAGAGGTGAGGAATCTGATGATGTCACATGACCTCATTCTTATCCCCGTGTCCCATCTGTGTCTCCATAATCAGGATTACACAGTAATGAAGACGACTTGTAGACCTCAACATAAGAACATCAATAAGCAGAAGATCCTAGAACTTACCTCCAGGATCACTGAGCTGCTGAGCGGAGAGGTGAGCGCTGCTGGGAATGCTGGGACATTATATAATAACACAAGGGAGGGGTCCGGGGGATGACTGTGTTATTGTGTGTGTCAGGTTCCTATAAGATTTTAGTATGTCGCTTCCTATTTCTCCATTTAGGAGTGGGAGTATGTAGAAGGACACAAGGACCTGTACAAGGAGGTCATGATGGAGGACCACCAGCCTCTCACATCACCAGGTAATAGATTATATTGAAACAAATTTTTATTAGTTTTGAGCGTACCAAACCCCCAAATTCGGGAATGTACCGAACATGGCAGATTTGGCATTCGGGAAACTATGGAAGGCTGGTTGATTGCTTAGAAGCCATTCAACCAGCTTTAAGCTCCATAGCTACAACAGCCTTCCCCTGTATGATCATGGTTGATTGGCCCGGCAGCTCATGTGTCCCTTCTGTATAAGAGCAGTGTCACATGTCCCAGTGTCATTAGAGGCAGAGAGTAGATCTGCAGGAACAGGTAGGGAAATAATAAAGCTTAAATCATTTTACAATTGCCCTTTTGAGGGCAGATAGGGAGAGAAATAACTGCCCTTTTAAGGGCAGTGTAAAGAAGTTTTAGAGTGAGATAACCTTATTGCATCATTAAAATCAATTGTACAAATAGATGCACTCTTGCTGCAACAACATATCCCTAAACTGCTTTATGCTTTCACTGCATCCATTTTTTTCAAAATGCTGCTGTTTGTACTTTAGGAGCGTATGAGTATACAGATGGAGCAGCGAGAGGGACTGCAGGTGTTTCATGATACAAAAAGCAGGAAGCAGGAATTAAGGGAGGGGGATGTGGTGATGGAGCCGATGCTGCAGGGAACACCAGGTTCAATTCTCCTCAGCCACCACCATTGGATAAATCAAATAGTATCAGGAGGAAGACCGTGACTCATGTGGTGGAAGATTATGGAGCACATTTACTTACAGGGTCACCGGAGTTCACAGATCGTCCATCTATAATGCAGCGCGCATAAGATTGTACACATAAAATCATGAATCTGACGCTTCCCCGCTCAGGTTCGACAGAGTTCACCATCTTTTTCGTGGTGCATCTTTAACATATTACGCTATTATTTGAAGTACTTTGTATGGCCCATTTACCCCTACCAAGTACTATCCACATTTCACACCAAGTTTTGTGAAAAATCGGTTCCCCGTTGATTTCAATAGGGTTCATATTCGGCTTCAAGTCCAGGTACTGATCCCAATATTTGACCGAACTCGGTGAACCTAAATTTTGACAAACCTGCTGTTCACTACTTAACAGTCATTAAAGAATTAATTCAGCCTCTGTATGTTTTCCTACAGATCTATACAATGAGGAGATTTCAGTGGACAGATGTCCAGAAGAAGATCAAATGGAGGATCAGGTAGATATAATCCCGAAGGATCTGTAGACATTTGCGGAGTTGATCCCTATAATCTATGCATTGGAGGTGTTAGTCGTTAATCTCATAGTAGTGAATGTTGGAGATATCAGGGATAAAGCTGAGCAGAGATGTGGCCGAGATCTCCCCAGATTGGTTTCCAGTTATCATAAATTAGGTTTCTTCCTGTCATTCATGGATTCCAACAAAAAAAGGAGGAGGCTATCCACCAGGAGATATGGTGAGGTGATTCATCCTCCGGTTTCTGCTCTCTCCATGTGACTCCTCAGACACTGATGACATTTCCAGTGTTTGAAATGTTGTCTAGATCAGAATGGACTACAGGGCAGCCAAAGACCATTAATGTTTATAGAGTCCATGTTATGTCATGTTAGTGTGCTTGGTTTACAATCCTTGATTGTGGTGGTAGATGTCCTTTAAGCTCGTCATTGAGCTGCCATACAACCTCCATATTTGCATCTTAGTTAACTACACAATGTATGTCAATTTGTTTCTTAATCAATCTTTATTGTGAAGTAAAAGGCTCCTTGTGACTGATCCAACTGTCTGACGATTTCTACAATAATTGTGATGCTATTTCCTACTCAGGATGAAGATCTAAAAGCATTGACCACAGTGATAAAAGAAGAAGAAACGGATGTGATCGGAGAGGAGGACGTCCCTACAGATAACCCTCCAGGTGAGTGACCACCACTACATGAGGACTCGTTCACATGGCCATAATATGGACATATCATCCCGACAATAATATCCTGACTGCAGCAAAAGGAATATACAGGGGGCAGTAATATAATAATCATCACTTACCCCCCGACGCTCCATTACCAGTGCCGGAACCAGGAGGAGGAGAATCATATAATTTGCCTCCAAAAGTCTGTGCACATTTGTTAAATCTTAGAAGACGTCTTGAATGAACAAATTTTGCCACATTCTTTAACAAGTTTGTGGAAAGTAAGTAATTGTATTTAAAAAATATTCTTACCCGTGTTTTACTTGGCAGATGACGATGTCGGGATCTCGGAGGGACAAGTCATATCTTTACATCTTAAAATGGAAGATTGTGACATCAAACAAGAACCCTATGAGTATGACATTCCCCTCGATGTGCTCCCAGCCCTTCACAGTACCAATCAGTCATATGCTCATCCCACACAAGTCCAGTCTTCAGGTCCATCACAAAGTCTTCTGCAAGATAAAACTCACAGAACTGGTGAACGTCGTAGAGGTCCCAATCTGCCAAAGCCATATCCATGTCCAGAATGTGACAAATGTTTTAATTCAAAATCATCACTAAATGTACATAAAAAAATTCACACAGGGGACAGGCCGTACTCATGTTCAGAGTGTGAAAAAGGTCTTCTCAGCAAGGCAGAGTGTATTAGACATCAGAGAACTCACACAGGAGAGAGGCCGTTTCCATGTTCAGAATGCAACAAATGTTTTACTTCAATATCATCGCTAAATATACACACAAAAATTCACACAGGTAGGAGGCCATACTCATGTCCCGATTGCGACAAAACTTTCATCCAAAAATCCGAGCTTATTAGACATCAGGGAATTCACACAGAAGAGAAGCCGTTCCAATGTTCAGAATGTGGGAAATGTTTTAAAAGGAAAACACACCTTGCGCGGCATCAGAAAATTCACACAGGGGAGAAGCCGTTCATATGTTCAGAATGTGGTAAAGGTTTCGGAAATAAAACACATCTCATTGCACACCAGAGAACTCACACGGGGGAGAAACCGTTCCGTTGCTCAGAATGTGGGAAATCTTATAAATGGAAATCAGATCTAAACAACCATCAGAGACTTCACACGGGGGAGAAGCCATTTTCATGTCCAGAATGTGGGAAACGTTATAGAGTTAAGACAGCTCTTGCTAGACATATAAGAATCCACACAGGAGAGGTATTTTAAATTTAGGTTCGGAATGTGGGAAATGCTTTTTACCCACAAATTGGATTTCAGTTAAAAAAGCTGATTAAAAATGTGTAGTGATTTTGTGGCGCTCGTTCTGTGGTGGTGATGATCAGGATCTCTCATTAATTTATACGTGTTTCCTTATTCAGATTATTGTGGAGTAAAAGAAAGAATGAGAAACTCCGCACTAAACTATTTCTTCTATTTCTGACTGTGAGAGTAATGGTTAATGCTCACCCTATAGTATTAGTGTAATTTAGAGAGTAAATATATGAATTTTGTCTCTTTTGTATTTGTTAAGAAATGATCATATTTTCCACTGACTTAAGACAGCCTGGGCCCGGATACATTCCAAAGGTTTTCCGCAATTGTCCTGGGAAGCCAGGAATTAGTGAGTATGTCATTCAATTTAGACTCGTAAATCCAGTAAATAAAGGCTACAGATAGTCGGCATTCTACACCAGTTTTGGGTCCAGTTTCAGACAAATGAACTTTTAAAAGTTTCCCGAAGCACATATATGTCACAGCTACCGCAAATATGCTATCACATGTAATTGTGTAATCTGTCATGTATAATTTTATAAGTTGTACCACCCATAACCCCTCCTTTTACCTCCTAATAACACCTATTTTCCTGCCTTGTACCCCACCTCACAAACTCCCATCATTGAAAAGTATATTAATAAAGTTGCTTGGGTGGGATCTTTCAGATCCCCTTAGATACAGCAGGAGATGTCTGTGTTTTTGTTTTCGGCCGATCTATTTAATTACCTGTCTCCTCATCTCCTCCGTATAACCTGCGTCCTCATCTCCTCCGTATAACCTGCGTCCTCATCTCCTCAGCATAACCTGCCTCCTCATCCCCTCAGTATAACCTGCGTCCTCATCCCCTCAGTATAACCTGCCCCCCACCTCCTCAGTATAACCTGCCCCCCACCTCCTCAGTATAACCTGCCTCCTCATCTCCTCAGTATAACCTGCCTCCTCATCCCCTCAGTATAACCTGCCTCCTCATCTCCTCAGTATAACCTGCCCCCCATCTCCTCAGTATAACCTGCCTCCTCATCTCCTCAGTATAACCTGCCTCCATATCTCCTCAGTATAACCTGCCTCTTCATCTCCTCAGTATAACCTGCCTCCCCCCCCCTCAGTATAACCTGCCTCCCCCCCCCCTCAGTATAACCTGCCTCCCCATCTCCTCAGTATAACCTGCCTCCCCCCCCCCTCAGTATAACCTGCCTCCCCCCCCCTCAGTATAACCTGCCTCCTCATCCCCTCAGTATAACCTGCCTCCCCATCTCCTCAGTATAACCTGCCTCCTCATCTCCTCAGTATAACCTGCCTCCTCATCTCCTCAGTATAACCTGCCTCCCCATCTCCTCAGTATAACCTGCCTCCTCATCTCCTCAGTATAACCTGCCTCCTCATCCCCTCAGTATAACCTGCCTCCTCATCCCCTCAGTATAACCTGCCTCCTCATCTCCTCAGTATAACCTGCCTCCTCATCTCCTCAGTATAACCTGCCTCCTCATCTCCTCAGTATAACCTGCCTCCTCATCTCCTCAGTATAACCTGCCTCCTCATCTCCTCAGTATAACCTGCCTCCTCATCTCCTCAGTATAACCTGCCTCATCTCCTCAGTATAACCTGCCTCCTCATCTCCTCAGTATAACCTGCCTCCCCATCTCCTCAGTATAACCTGCTTCCCCATCTCCTCAGTATAACCTGCCCCCCCCTCAGTATAACCTGCCTCCTCACCTCCTCAGTATAACCTGCCTCCTCATCTCCTCAGTATAACCTGCCTCCTCATCTCCTCAGTATAACCTGCCTCCTCATCTCCTCAGTATAATCTGCCTCCTCATCTCCTCAGTATAACCTGCCTCCCCATCCCCTCAGTATAACCTGTCTCCTCATCCCCTCAGTATAACCTGTCTCCTCATCTCCTCAGTATAACCTGCCTCCTCATCCCCTCAGTATAACCTGCCTCCTCATCTCCTCAGTATAACCTGCCTCCTCATCTCCTCAGTATAACCTGCCTCCTCATCTCCTCAGTATAACCTGCCTCCCCATCTCCTCAGTATAACCTGCCTCCCCATCTCCTCAGTATAACCTGCCCCCCCCTCAGTATAACCTGCCTCCTCACCTCCTCAGTATAACCTGCCTCCTCATCTCCTCAGTATAACCTGCCTCCTCATCTCCTCAGTATAACCTGCCTCCCCATCTCCTCAGTATAACCTGCCTCCCCATCTCCTCAGTATAACCTGCCCCCCCCTCAGTATAACCTGCCTCCTCACCTCCTCAGTATAACCTGCCTCCTCATCTCCTCAGTATAACCTGCCTCCTCATCTCCTCAGTATAACCTGCCTCCTCATCCCCTCAGTATAACCTGCCTCCTCATCCCCTCAGTATAACCTGCCTCCTCATCTCCTCAGTATAACCTGCCTCCTCATCTCCTCAGTATAACCTGCCTCCTCATCCATTCAGTATAACCTGCCTCCCCCATCTCCTCAGTATAACCTGCCTCCCCATCACCTCTGTATAACCTGCCTCCTCATCTCCTCAGTATAACCTGCCTCCTCATCTCCTCAGTATAACCTGCCTCCTCATCTCCTCAGTATAACCTGCCTCCTCATCTCCTCAGTATAACCTGCCTCCTCATCTCCTCAGTATAACCTGCCTCCTCATCCCCTCAGTATAACCTGCCTCCTCATCCCCTCAGTATAACCTGCCTCCTCATCTCCTCAGTATAACCTGCCTCCTCATCTCCTCAGTATAACCTGCCTCCTCATCTCCTCAGTATAACCTTTCTCCTCATCTCCTCAGTATAACCTGCCTCCTCATCTCCTCAGTATAACCTGCCTCCACATCTCCTCAGTATAACCTGCCTCCCCATCACCTCTGTATAACCTGCCTCCTCATCTCCTCAGTATAACCTGCCTCCTCATCTCCTCAGTATAACCTGCCTCCTCATCTCCTCAGTATAACCTGCCTCCTCATCCCCTCAGTATAACCTGCCTCCTCACCTCCTCAGTATAACCTGCCTCCTCATCTCCTCAGTATAACCTGCCTCCTCATCTCCTCAGTATAACCTGCCTCCTCATCTCCTCAGTATAACCTGCCTCCTCATCTCCTCAGTATAACCTGCCTCCTCATCTCCTCAGTATAACCTGCCTCCTCATCTCCTCAGTATAACCTGCCTCCTCATCTCCTCAGTATAACCTGCCTCCTCATCCCCTCAGTATAACCTGCCTCCTCATCCCCTCAGTATAACCTGCCTCCTCATCTCCTCAGTATAACCTGCCTCCTCATCTCCTCAGTATAACCTGCCTCCTCATCTCCTCAGTATAACCTGCCTCCTCATCTCCTCAGTATAACCTGCCTCCTCATCTCCTCAGTATAACCTGCCTCCTCATCTCCTCAGTATAACCTGCCTCCTCATCCCCTCAGTATAACCTGCCTCCTCATCCCCTCAGTATAACCTGCCTCCTCATCTCCTCAGTATAACCTGCCTCCTCATCTCCTCAGTATAACCTGCCTCCTCATCCCCTCAGTATAACCTGCCTCCCCCATCTCCTCAGTATAACCTGCCTCCCCATCACCTCTGTATAACCTGCCTCCTCATCTCCTCAGTATAACCTGCCTCCTCATCTCCTCAGTATAACCTGCCTCCTCATCTCCTCAGTATAACCTGCCTCCTCATCTCCTCAGTATAACCTGCCTCCTCATCTCCTCAGTATAATCTGCCTCCTCATCTCCTCAGTATAACCTGCCTCCTCATCTCCTCAGTATAACCTGCCTCCCCATCTCCTCAGTATAACCTGCCTCCCCCCCCCCCTCAGTATAACCTGCCTCCCCCCCCCTCAGTATAACCTGCCTCCTCATCTCCTCAGTATAACCTGCCTCCTCATCTCCTCAGTATAACCTGCCTCCTCATCTCCTCAGTATAACCTGCCTCCTCATCTCCTCAGTATAACCTGCCTCCTCATCTCCTCAGTATAACCTGCCTCCTCATCTCCTCAGTATAACCTGCCTCCTCATCTCCTCAGTATAACCTGCCTCCTCATCCCCTCAGTATAACCTGCCTCCTCATCCCCTCAGTATAACCTGCCTCCTCATCTCCTCAGTATAACCTGCCTCCTCATCTCCTCAGTATAACCTGCCTCCTCATCCCCTCAGTATAACCTGCCTCCCCCATCTCCTCAGTATAACCTGCCTCCCCATCACCTCTGTATAACCTGCCTCCTCATCTCCTCAGTATAACCTGCCTCCTCATCTCCTCAGTATAACCTGCCTCCTCATCTCCTCAGTATTACCTGCCTCCTCATCTCCTCAGTATAACCTGCCTCCTCATCTCCTCAGTATAATCTGCCTCCTCATCTCCTCAGTATAACCTGCCTCCTCATCTCCTCAGTATAACCTGCCTCCCCATCTCCTCAGTATAACCTGCCTCCCCCCCCCTCAGTATAACCTGCCTCCCCCCCCCTCAGTATAACCTGCCTCCTCATCTCCTCAGTATAACCTGCCTCCTCATCTCCTCAGTATAACCTGCCTCCTCATCTCCTCAGTATAACCTGCCTCCTCATCTCCTCAGTATAACCTGCCTCCTCATCTCCTCAGTATAACCTGCCTCCTCATCTCCTCAGTATAACCTTTCTCCTCATCTCCTCAGTATAACCTGCCTCCTCATCTCCTCAGTATAACCTGCCTCCACATCTCCTCAGTATAACCTGCCTCCCCATCACCTCTGTATAACCTGCCTCCTCATCTCCTCAGTATAACCTGCCTCCTCATCTCCTCAGTATAACCTGCCTCCTCATCTCCTCAGTATAACCTGCCTCCTCATCCCCTCAGTATAACCTGCCTCCTCATCCCCTCAGTATAACCTGCCTCCTCATCCCCTCAGTATAACCTGCCTCCTCATCTCCTCAGTATAACCTGCCTCCTCATCTCCTCAGTATAACCTGCCTCCTCATCCCCTCAGTATAACCTGCCTCCTCATCCCCTCAGTATAACCTGCCTCCTCATCTCCTCAGTATAACCTGCCTCCTCATCTCCTCAGTATAACCTGCCTCCTCATCTCCTCAGTATAACCTGCCTCCTCATCCCCTCAGTATAACCTGCCTCCTCATCCCCTCAGTATAATCTGCCTCCTCATCTCCTCAGTATAACCTGCCTCCTCATCTCCTCAGTATAACCTGCCTCCTCATCTCCTCAGTATAACCTGCCTCCCCCCCCCTCAGTATAACCTGCCTCCCCATCTCCTCAGTATAACCTGCCTCCCCCCCCTCAGTATAACCTGCATCCCCATCTCCTCAGTATAACCTGCCCCCCCCCATCTCCTCAGTATAACCTGCCTCCTCATCCCCTCAGTATAATCCGCCTCCTCATCTCCTCAGTATAACCTGCCTCCCCATCTCCTTAGTATAACCTGCCTCCTCATCTCCTCAGTATAACCTGCCTCCTCACCTCCTCAGTATAACCTGCCTCCTCATCCCCTCAGTATAACCTGCCTCCCCATCTCCTCAGTATAACCTGCCTCCCCATCACCTCTGTATAACCTGCCTCCTCATCTCCTCAGTATAACCTGCCTCCTCATCTCCTCAGTATAACCTGCCTCCTCATCCCCTCAGTATAACCTGCCTCCTCATCTCCTCAGTATAACCTGCCTCATCTCCTCAGTATAACCTGCCTCCTCATCCCCTCAGTATAACCTGCCTCCTCATCCCCTCAGTATAACCTGCCTCCCCATCTCCTCAGTATAACCTGCCCCCCCCCCCATCTCCTCAGTATAACCTGCCTCCTCATCCCCTCAGTATAACCTGCCTCCTCATCCCCTCAGTATAACCTGCCCCCCCACATCTCCTCAGTATAACCTGCCTCCTCATCTCCTCAGTATAACCTGCTCCCCCACATCTCCTCAGTATAACCTGCCTCCTCATCCCCTCAGTATAACCTGCTCCCCCACATCTCCTCAGTATAACCTGCCTCCTCATCCCCTCAGTATAACCTGCCTCCTCATCTCCTCAGTATAACCTGCCTCCCCATCTCCTCAGTATAACCTGCCCCCCCCCATCTCCTCAGTATAACCTGCCTCCACATCTCCTCAGTATAACCTGCCTCCTCACCTCCTCAGTATAACCTGCCTCCCCATCTCCTCAGTATAACCTGCCTCCTCATCCCCTCAGTATAACCTGCCTCCGCATCCCCTCAGTATAACCTGCCTCCTCATCCCCTCAGTATAACCTGCCTCCTCATCTCCTCAGTATAACCTGCCCCCCCCCCATCTCCTCAGTATAACCTGCCTCCTCATCCCCTCAGTATAACCTGCCTCCTCATCCCCTCAGTATAACCTGCCTCCCCATCTCCTCAGTATAACCTGCCTCCTCATCTCCTCAGTATAACCTGCCTCCTCATCTCCTCAGTATAACCTGCCCCCCCCATCTCCTCAGTATAACCTGCCTCCTCATCCCCTCAGTATAACCTGCCTCCTCATCCCCTCAGTATAACCTGCCTCCCCATCTCCTCAGTATAACCTGCCTCCTCATCCCCTCAGTATAACCTGCCCCCCCATCTCCTCAGTATGACCTGCCTCCTCATCTCCTCAGTATAACCTGCCTCCCCCCCCCCCTCAGTATAACCTGCCTCCTCATCCCCTCAGTATAACCTGCCTCCCCATCTCCTCAGTATAACCTGCCTCCTCATCCCCTCAGTATAACCTGCCTCCTCATCCCCTCAGTATGACCTGCCTCCTCATCTCCTCAGTATAACCTGCCTCCCCCCCCCCCTCAGTATAACCTGCCTCCTCATCCCCTCAGTATAACCTGCCTCCCCATCTCCTCAGTATAACCTGCCTCCTCATCCCCTCAGTATAACCTGCCTCCTCACCTCCTCAGTATAACCTGCCCCCCCCTCAGTATAACCTGCCTCCTCATCCCCTCAGTATAACCTGCCTCCCCATCTCCTCAGTATAACCTGCCTCCTCATCCCCTCAGTATAACCTGCCTCCTCATCTCCTCAGTATAACCTGCCTCCTCATCTCCTCAGTATAACCTGCCTCCCCCCCCTCAGTATAACCTGCCTCCTCATCCCCTCAGTATAACCTGCCTCCCCATCTCCTCAGTATAACCTGCCTCCCCATCTCCTCAGTATAACCTGCCTCCTCATCTCCTCAGTATAACCTGCCTCCTCATCTCCTCAGTATAACCTGCCTCCTCATCTCCTCAGTATAACCTGCCTCCTCATCTCCTCAGTATAACCTGTCTCCTCATCCCCTCAGTATAACCTGCCTCCTCATCTCCTCAGTATAACCTGCCTCCTCATCTCCTCAGTATAACCTGCCTCCTCACCTCCTCAGTATAACATGCCTCCCCATCTCCTCAGTATAACCTGCCTCCCCATCTCCTCAGTATAACCTGCCTCCCCCCCCCCTCAGTATAACCTGCCTCCTCATCTCCTCAGTATAACCTGCCTCCCCATCTCCTCAGTATAACCTGCCCCCCCCCATCTCCTCAGTATAACCTGCCTCCTCATCCCCTCAGTATAACCTGCCCCCCACCTCCTCAGTATAACCTGCCTCCTCATCCCCTCAGTATAACCTGCCTCCTCATCTCCTCAGTATAACCTGCCTCCCCATCCCCTCAGTATAACCTGCCTCCTCATGTCCTCAGTATAACCTGCCTCCTCATCTCCTCAGTATAACCTGCCCCCCCATCTCCGCAGTATAACCTGCCTCCTCATCCCCTCAGTATAACCTGCCTCCTCATCACCTCAGTATAACCTGCCTCCTCATCCCCTCAGTATAACCTGCCTCCTCATCTCCTCAGTATAACCTGCCTCCTCATCTCCTCAGTATAACCTGCCTCCTCATCTCCTCAGTATAACCTGCCTCCTCATCTCCTCAGTATAACCTGCCTCCTCATCTCCTCAGTATAACCTGCCTCCTCATCTCCTCAGTATAACCTGCCTCCTCATCTCCTCAGTATAACCTGCCTCCTCATCTCCTCAGTATAACCTGCCTCCCCATCTCCTCAGTATAACCTGCCTCCCCATCTCCTCAGTATAACCTGCCTCCTCATCCCCTCAGTATAACCTGCCTCCTCATCTCCTCAGTATAACCTGCCTCCCCATCTCCTCAGTATAACCTGCCTCCTCATCCCCTCAGTATAACCTGCCTCCTCATCTCCTCAGTATAACCTGCCTCCTCATCTCCTCAGTATAACCTGCCTCCTCATCCCCTCAGTATAACCTGCCCCCCACCTCCTCAGTATAATCTGCCTCCTCATCCCCTCAGTATAACCTGCCCCCCCCATCTCCTCAGTATAACCTGCCTCCACATCTCCTCAGTATAACCTGCCTCCTCATCTCCTCAGTATAACCTGCCTCCCCATCACCTCTGTATAACCTGCCTCCTCATCTCCTCAGTATAACCTGCCTCCTCATCTCCTCAGTATAACCTGCCTCCCCATCACCTCTGTATAACCTGCCTCCTCATCCCCTCAGTATAACCTGCCTCCCCATCCCCTCAGTATAACCTGCCTCCTCATCCCCTCAGTATAACCTGCCTCCCCATCCCCTCAGTATAACCTGCCTCCTCATCTCCTCAGTATAACCTGCCTCCTCATCTCCTCAGTATAACCTGCCTCCTCATCCCCTCAGTATAACCTGCCTCCCCCATCTCCTCAGTATAACCTGCCTCCCCATCTCCTCAGTATAACCTGCCTCCTCATCCCCTCAGTATAACCTGCCTCCCCCATCTCCTCAGTATAACCTGCCTCCCCATCTCCTCAGTATAACCTGCCTCCTCATCTCCTCAGTATAACCTGCCTCCTCATCCCCTCAGTATAACCTGCCTCCCCCATCTCCTCAGTATAACCTGCCTCCCCATCTCCTCAGTATAACCTGCCTCCTCATCTCCTCAGTATAACCTGCCTCCTCATCTCCTCAGTATAACCTGCCTCCTCATCCCCTCAGTATAACCTGCCTCCCCATCTCCTCAGTATAACCTGCCTCCTCATCTCCTCAGTATAACCTGCCTCCTCATCTCCTCAGTATAACCTGCCTCCTCATCTCCTCAGTATAACCTGCCTCCTCATCTCCTCAGTATAACCTGCCTCCTCATCTCCTCAGTATAACCTGCCTCCCCATCTCCTCAGTATAACCTGCCTCCCCATCTCCTCAGTATAACCTGCCTCCCCATCCCCTCAGTATAACCTGCCTCCCCATCTCCTCAGTATAACCTGCCTCCCCATCCCCTCAGTATAACCTGCCTCTTCATCTCCTCAGTATAACCTGCCTCCCCCCCCCCTCAGTATAACCTGCCTCTTCATCTCCTCAGTATAACCTGCCCCCCACCTCCTCAGTATAACCTGCCTCCCCATCCCCTCAGTATAACCTGCCTCCTCATCTCCTCAGTATAACCTGCCTCCTCACCTCCTCAGTATAACCTGCCTCCTCATCCCCTCAGTATAACCTTCTTCTGCATCTCCTGCAACTCCAGAGCTCTTCTCAGTTCCTATGTAGAAGTAGGGCACAGACACCACATCTGCTGTAACCAGAGAGTCTGATTCCTGGTCATGTGACTGTTACATGACCCAGTGATGTCATTTAGGTTCCTTGTAAGTATCAATCCGGACTGCAGTAATAAGGAGATGCCGAAGTTTTCTCTCAGAGATCACTGTGCTGTATATAGGGCTTCAGCTCCTCACTGTACTGTATATAGTGTACAGCTCCTCACTGTGCTGTATATAGTGTACAGATCCTCACTGTGCTGTATATAGGGTACAGCTCCTCACTATGCTGAATATAGGGCTTCAGCTCCTCACTGTACTGTATATAGTGTACAGCTCCTCACTGTGCTGTATATAGTGTACAGATCCTCACTGTGCTGTATATAGGGTACAGCTCCTCACTATGCTGAATATAGGGCTTCAGCTCCTCACTGTACTGTATATAGTGTACAGCTCCTCACTGTGCTGTATATAGTGTACAGATCCTCACTGTGCTGTATATAGGGTACAGCTCCTCACTATGCTGAATATAGGGCTTCAGCTCCTCACTGTGCTGTATATAAGGTACAGCTCCTCACTGTGCTGTATATAGGGTACAGCTCCTCACTGTGCTGTATATAGGGTACAGATCCCAACTGTTCTGTATATAGGGTACAGATCCTCACTGCTCTGTATATAGTGTACAGCTCCTCACCGTGCTGTATATAGGGTGCAGCTCCTCACTGTGCTGTATATAGGGTACAGCTCCTCACTGTGCTGTATATAGGGTACAGCTCCTCACTATGCTGAATATAGGGCTTCAGCTCCTCACTGTACTGTATATAGTGTACAGATCCCCACTGTTCTGTATATAGGGTACAGATCCTCACTGCTCTGTATATAGTGTACAGCTCCTCACCGTGCTGTATATAGGGTGCAGCTCCTCACTGTGCTGTATATAGGGTACAGCTCCTCACTGTGCTGTATATAGGGTACAGCTCCTCACTATGCTGAATATAGGGCTTCAGCTCCTCACTGTACTGTATATAGTGTACAGATCCCCACTGTTCTGTATATAGGGTACAGATCCTCACTGTTCTGTATATAGGGTACAGCTTCTCCCTGTGCTGTATATAGGGTACAACTCCTCACTGCGCTGTATACAGGGCTATAGCTGTACAGTATGTAGGGTACAATTACTCACTGTGGTATCAGGGATGATCCTCTGGGTACTCTGATTAATCCTGGAGATAGACCTTGGTGCAGACTCCTGGGAGAAGCAGGGGGTGGGCAGGTTACTAAACTAACCCAGATTTACAAACAGGGTCTAATTTATATACCCTCTTCCCATGGTTACATTCTAGGAACAAGCAGCCAATGAGGAGCATGCCTTACTGCAAATGTAACAAGTTCTGCAAACTTTCTGTAAATACCAGGTATATTAACCCTTACCAGTAATACTGATTGCCACCACTTGGTGGTAGTATTGCATCACAAATGGAGAACAGGACTCCCAATGCAGCTTTAGCAAGAGGAGTATAATGTTTTACTTTAACCCCTTCAGGACGCAGCCAGGTTGTACATTAAAGGAAATTTAAAAGAATAAAAAAGACCTACAAATACTCAGCTGCGCTCCTCTTCATCTTGATCCCGGTGGTGTTCATCGCTAAGCTTGGCACGCCGGGATCACAAGAAACCTGTACGATGAACACCATATAAAAAGTGTTACAAACCCACCAGAAATTATGATTTTTACCTATTTCATCCAACAAAAAAATTCAATAAAAAGTGCTCGCAGCATAGGAGGGGGAGTTGGCGAGGGCTTGGTTGATGGCTTGTATTTTTTGGGACATGTTGTAGCTTGCTCTAGTTTCATTCTGGAGTACATATGGTTTTTTTTATCACTTTTTATTGCATTTTTAGTGGAATGAAATAGGTAAAAATATTAATTTTTGGTTTGAGTTTTAACTTTACATTTTTTTATCCTATGGATCGTTACGGACGCAGTGATGCTTTATATATATATATATATATATTTATGTGGGGTTTGTGTTATGATTTTGACTATTTTCACATAATGGGGCACATTTACTTAGCCGGTCCATTCGCGATCCAGCAGCGGGTTCTCCGACGCTGATTCGGGTTCTGCCGGGATTCACTAAGGTCCATGCGCCGATATTCACAAGGTGTCGCTGCTGCGCCGAGGTCCGCCGGAGTTCACTTGCTTTTTTCTGGTGTATGTGAGTGCTTGATCTTGCGACACAAATGGCTCTTTAAATTCCGCAGTTTTTCCGAATCCTTCGGGTCGTCCGGCGGCCACGCCCCCCGATTTCTGTTGCATGAAAATCGGCGCGATTGCGCCAAAAATCGATTGCACGCAAACCCGTGAAATACAGCGCAAACGGAAATATTTGGGAAAAACCCAACGGATTCGTGGCTGCGGACCCTTAGTAAATGTGCCCCAATATATTTATATGAGGCTCTCTCAGGAGGTCGTCACTTTGTACTTTTTGGAGCCAGTACAAAGACACCTAAGTAATGGCCCAACTCGACGGCATTACACATACACACACACTATAGCTTCTCCAGCACAGCAGAGCCTGGAACACACTGAGCTCCGCCCACACCCCAGCACCATGTGATCCCTGGGCTCCTCCCACACATGATCACATGATGAGGTGACATCACTGCAGGTCCTGTATATAAGCGGCTCTGCAGCTGGGGGTAAGTTACACTGTGCGGTTATTATCTATAGAGGAGATGATATAGCGGAGAGAGGCAGCGCCGCTCTGTACCTCACCCTACGCCACCTCCATGTCTCACCTCACATCCACCTCATATTCCCAGACACTTATTATACACCGTGAGCCTGAGAGAAGCCTCTGCTGCTCCTCATCCCCTCACACGTTACACAAATCCCTCGTCTCCACAGAATATTCCCTCAGCTTCTCCTCATTTCTATCACATTTCTGGGGGTTTGAGGGTTTTTCCATCTTCTTTCAGTTTTGGTTCCTACCAGATCAGCGACTCGTCCCGGATGGAGAGGAACAGGGACAAGATGGCGGAGATGATCTGTGACCTCACCCTAGAGATCCTCTACCAGGTCACAGGAGAGGTGAGAGGTCACATCCTTCTTATCTGCACTCAGTGACCCCAATATCTCCCAGTCTTCTAGAAATGTCCCATAATGCACAGCTCTGATGTCACATGACCTCATTCTTATCCCCGTGTCCCATCTGTGTCTCTATAATCAGGATTACACAGTAATGAAGACGACTTGTAGACCTCAACATGAGAACATCAATAAGCAGAAGATCCTAGAACTTACCTCCAGGATCACTGAGCTGCTGAGCGGAGAGGTGAGTGCTGCCGGGAATGCTGGGACATTATATAATAACACAAGGGAGGGGTCCGGGGGATGACTGTGTCATTGTGTGTGTCAGGTTCCTATAAGATGTCAGGATGTGGCTGTCTATTTCTCCATGGAGGAGTGGGAGTATGTAGAAGGACACAAGGACCTGTACAAGGAGGTCATGATGGAGGACCACCAGCCCCTCACATCACCAGGTAATAGATTATATCCACACGTCTGATCATTATCTGTCAGTACAGAATGAATTCAGTCTCTGGATGTTTCCTACAGATCTATACAATGAGGAGATATCAGCGGAGAGATGTCCCCGTCCTCTTCTTCCACAGGATTGTCCAGAAGAAGATCCCATGGAGGATCAGGTAGATATAATCCTGCAGGAACTGTAGACGGTTGTGGAGATGATCCCTATAATCTGTGGATGGGATGTGTGAGTCTTTTATCTAATGGTAGTAAATGTGTAATGATATGTCAGGGATGATATGATGATATGAGCAGAGATGTGGCCGGGATCTCCTCAGATAGGTCTCCGAAGACCATAAATTAGGATTCTTCCTTTCATTCATGGAATCCAGCAGAAATGGAAGAAAGGGTCATCCACCAGGAGATGTGGTGAGTGGAGGAGGCACCATGAGAATATATGAATATATATATATATATATATATATATGTATGTATGTATATGTGTGTGTGTATATAGTGAATATATTTATGTATATACTATATACAACATTCTTACACTGTCTTTTGGACTCTCAGTAAGGAGAGATAATCTGGAGACCTTGAATATCTTATGTTAAAGGGTTAATAGCTTGTACAATGTGTACATTCTGGTTCCCCATGACGCCACTTATTTCTATAGGAGGTGGTGACAGTCACCATTTCTTTATGCTCCTTTCTTTTTTACCGTAGTTTCGCCAGCTGCATCACTGCCAAAACTGTGGTAAAAAGTCAAAGGGCGGATCTAATGGGCGGCTGTCAGTCACACTCCCGTTGATTGTATACAGCCCTCCGGCACATGATCATGTGCTTTTCACCAGCCACAAACAAGTGTCCCATCGGTCATTATTTATGTGATATTACGAGAAGCTCCGGCACATTGTGGTGAAATTTGTGCTTTTCGATGCAATTCAAGTGCAGTGTGTGAACGCAGCCTAAGGACCGGACGGGAGCCGAAAAGCAGTCCTGGCAAAGAGACCTCATCAGCCCAAATAAGGTCGAGTGTGCGCAGCTCCTTGTAGCTGTACGCTGAAGATGTCTGGGTAGGAGGATCAAAGAGGCTACTGGGGTATGGAGTAACCTCAGCTCCGACTACTCCATGCCCCGGTAGCCTCTTTAATCAGGGTAATTTGCTAATTTTCTAAAGATTAGAAAAGATAGAGGGGAGTAAAGGATTAACCCTAAAAATGGCTATCCTTACATGGCTGCTAAATGTTCGCATTTCCTGAGTGACATCACCTCCCTCTCCAGCATGGGGGAGGGAAGTGGCGAGTGGAGTGAATAATTAGCAATCCGGAGCACCGGATAGCTCATCCCCGTGCTCCGGGCTGCTTTTTTACAAGTGTTCTTTTCCAGCGTGTCAATATTAAAGAAGACAAGTGCTGAGATCAAGATGATGAGGATGTTAGGTAAGTACCTGTAGTTTAATGTTGATTTAAGGTGCTGGTAGATTTCCTCTAAGTCCCTTCAGGCACCAGGAGATGTGGTGAGGTGATTCGTCCTCCAGTTCCTGCCCTCTCCATGTGACTCCTCTGATTGTGATGGCATTCACAATGTGTGAGATGTTGTCTGGGTCTCCTCAGGATGGACTGCAGAGCAGCTAATGCCCATAAATGTAGATAGAGTCCATGTAAGGTCATCTAGTCACTGAACTTACATGTGTAGGATGTCCTTGAAAGGAACCTGTCAGCAACACATTTACCTAACAAACCGCTACCAATTTGTTGTCAAGCAGATTAATACCTTCCAGATCGTGTTACATCATGGTGGCCTCATCTGAAAAAAAGAGCTTTGTAGTGAAATAAAGATGGGGTGTATAAAGTCAAGGAGGTGGAGATTTTAGCACTCCCAACCCGGAGAACACCCCCTCTGCTGTATGTAACACCCTTACTTTCAGGATCAAAAGGATACCTGAGCCTGGAGAATAATCTCAGTCACAGGAGAGAAGACATTACGAGGAGAGCTTGACTTCAGTGCTTAAAGCTCCACCATTTTAATTTATTCATCCAATTTACATCTCAATTAAAAATTGATTTTCTGGGAAATGGCAAAACCCTGGGCAATGAAATAAACACGAGCTGAAAGGGGTTTACCTGCATGACAACACACTGCTGACGGTTTGTTAGGTCAACTTCTGCTGACAGGTTCCATTTAAAGGGGTATTCTCGTCTGGGCACTCACATTCAGTTTGATTAATCTGCCATTAATAAACATTTCTTCAATAAGATGTTATAAAAAAAAATGTTCCTGTGTGAAGTAATTTTCCATAAATGCAGCCATGTTGTCCCTTAGAAACGAGATAGCTTCCTCGGATACGGCCACCTCTGCTGGATGGATTGCACAAAGAAACAAAAAGTTTTTGTATTTGAAATATCCAGGAGTTACTGCAGGTCCTACAGCCGTCCTGTGGTAATAATTGCTGAATCCTAATGGTCCTGCAGGACTCTATAGCGCAAGTCTGGCCACCGCTGCCAGAGTGTGACGTGGTCGTATCCGGGGAAGCTATCTCGTTTCTAAGGGACTGCATGGTTACATTTATGAGAAATTATCTTCACACAGGAACATTTTTTTTAATAACATCCAATTGAAGAAATGTTTATATATGGAAGATTAATGAAACTGAATGCCGAGACGAGAATACCCCTTTAAGCTCGCCAATGAGCTGCCATCATGGTCTCCACATCCGCAGCTCAGGTAACGACAGGATGCGTCTTAATTTGCTCTTTTATCGTCCTTTCTGGACCACTCCATGTGACTGACGATTCCTACAATATTTGTGATGCAATTTTTCATTTAGGATAAAGATCTGGAAGTATTGACCACAACGATAAAAGAAGAAGAAGCAGATGTGAGCGGTGATGAGGACTGTAAGGAGGACGTCCCTACAGATAACCCCCCAGGTGAGTGACCACGACTACATGAGGACTGGTTCACACGGCCATAATGTGGACATAACATCCCGACTGCAGCAAAGGGAATATACAGGGGCAGTTACCGTATATACTCGCGTATAAGCCGAGTTTTTCAGCACAAAAAAATGTGCCGAAAACCTCACCTCGGCTTAGGCGAGTCAAAAAAGAAACCAGTGTACTCACCTTCCGACGCCCCCCCCCCCCCCCCTGACAGGTCCTCTTCTAACAGTGATGCTCCGGCATCGGCACACACTTTGATGTCAACGAATGACATCACAATGCCTGCAACAGGCCACGTGGGGACACGGAGCCGATGCCAGAGCATCGCTGTATGGAAGAGGACCTGTCGAGGGCGTCGGAAGGTGAGTTAACTGTTTGTTTTTTCCTACAGGCATTATAATGGGGGCAGGGGCTGGCAGCCTATATACTACAGGGGGCTGGCTATATACTGGGGAGGCTGTGACCAATGCATTTCCCACCCTCGGCTTATACTCCAGTCAAAAGGTTTTTCAATTTTTTGGTGTTAAAATTAGGGGTCTCTGCTTATACTCGAGTATATACGGTATATAATAATCATCACAATTTTTAAAACTTGGAAGACACATTTAATAATTCCATTTAGCTAAATTCTTTCCTAAGTGTATGGAAACTCTTTACAGAATCTAAAGTTATCATTTTTGAAACATTCTTCTTCTCCGTGTTATACTTGGCAGATGATGCCGGGAGCCTGGATGGACCACTCATATCTTTAGATCTTAAAGTGGAGGATTGTGATATCAAACAAGAACCACCTGAAGAGCGCGATGTTACCCCCGATATGCCCCCAGCCCTTCACACCACGGATCTGTCGTCTGATCCTCCCATACAAGTTCAGTCCACCGACTGTGAGAAAGGTTCCATCCAGGAGTCAGAACTTATTGTACATCAGAGAACTCACACGGGGGAGAAGCCGTTTCCTTGTCCGGAATGTGGGAAATGTTTTAAGAGGAAATCAGATGTTTTAAAACATCAGAGAACTCACACAGGGGATAAGCCATTTTCATGTCCAGAATGTTGGAAATGTTTCGGCGTGCAATCACATTTTACTAGACATCTAAAAATTCACACAGGAGAGAAGCCGTTTCAATGTTCAGAATGTGGGAAAGGTTTTAAATCTAAAACAGATCTTGTTGCACATCAGAAGATTCACACGGGGGAGAAGTCGCATTCATGTTCCGAATGTGGGAAACTTTTCATCACAAGGTCAGAGCTTATTAGACATCAGAGAACTCACACAGGAGAGAAGCCGTTTCCTTGTTCAGATTGTGGGCAATGTTTTAAAATGAGAACAAATCTTCTTCTACATTTGAAAATTCATACAGAGGAGAAGCCATTTGCGTGTCCAGAATGTGGAAAAGGTTTTAAAAGGAAACCAGATCTCTTTAAACATCAGAGAATTCACACAGGGGAGAAGCCATTTTCATGTCCAGAATGTGGTCAATGTTATCGAGCACAGACACATCTTACTAGACATATAAGAACTCACACAGAAGAGAGGCCGTTTCAATGTTCCGAATGTTTGAAAGGTTTTAAAGCTAAACCAGATCTAGTTGCCCATCAGAGAATTCACACAGGGGAGAAGCCACATTCGTGTTTAGAATGTGGGAAACTTTTCATCCAGAAGTCAAAGCTTATTAGACATCAGAGAACTCACACAGGGGAGAAGCCGTTTCAATGTTCAGAATGTGGAAAAGGTTTTAATTCAAAATCACATCTTGGTATACATCAGAGAATTCACACAGGGGAGAAGCCGTTTTCATGTCCAGTATGTGGGAAATGTTATAGAACGCACTCGCATCTTGTTAGACACGAAACAATCCACGCAGGGGAGAAATGATAAATTTACGTTCAGAAAGTTTGAAATGTTTTTTGTTTTTTTTTTACCCCTAAATTGTCTTTTAGTTAAAAAAACGTACAGTTATTTTGTGGCGCTTGTACTCTGGTGGTGATGTATGGGATCTCCCTTTTTTTTTTTTCTGTGTGTTTCATTATTCATACAGGTAGTCCCCAGGTTACGTACAAGATAGGTTCCATAGGTTTGTACTTAAGTTGAATTTGTACGGAAGTCGAAACTATATATTTTGTAATTGTAGTTGAGGACAAAAAATTGATTTTCAAAATTGTTTGCTGTAATGGGACCAAGGATTATCAATAAAGTTTCATTACAGACACCTTACAGCTGATCATTGCAGCCTGGGACTATAGTAACATCCAGAGAGGTCACAGTGGGCAGAGGGGTCAGTCTTTAGGGGTCGTTCTTAAGTAGGGGACCATCTGTATTATTGTGGATTAAGAGAGAGAATGAGAAAGTCTGCACTAAACTTGCCGCTTAAACCCGGACTCCGGCAGGTTCCCTCCATGGGGTCGTCACTGCGCCCGTTTCCCGTCTCCCCGCTTCCTTGTGGCTCCTCACATGATCTACAACTCAGCTCTGGGGAGAGGGTTCCTACCATTTCTTTTTGTTCATATCGGCAGAGATATTTTTGACAAAATCTGGACTCTAAAATTAATTTTAAGAAAATTAAACTATCCTCAAGATCCAAACCCATGAAGCTCCCGGCCCGATGAGATAACGGGAGAATTCTAAAAAAAAAAAATTTTTTTTACATCTACTAACTCTTCTATCCACTGCATCCACCACAACAGAATCGCTCCCCCAGGACACGTCACCAGCTCTAACCAGGAGAAACTACCCAGATGATGCAGAAAATGCGTTCGATTGTTACATACAAGATAGGGTCTGTAGGTTTGTTCTTAAGTTGAATTTGTATGTAAGTCGAAACTGTATATTTTATAATTGTAGATCCAGACGAAAAAATGTTTTGCCCCAGTGATGGGATCAAGGATTATCAATAAAGCTTCATTACAGACACCTTACAGCTGATTATTGCAGCCTGGGACTATAGTAACATCCAGACAGGTCACAGAGGGCTGTAACTATGGGTCGTCTGTAAGTCAGGTGTCCTTAAGTAGGGGACCGCCTGTGCAATCGGCTATTACATCTCTACTCCAACCCTGCGGCGCATGTATGTACAAATAACTCCCTACAGCGACGCCCTTTACCCTCAATTTAACTGCCGCCTGTGAGTGGTCATTTCTCTGTCGAGAGAAGGTGAATGAGAGAACTAGGCAGAAGATACAACCGATCCAATGACAAGTTCTATATAGAAGCTTCCATCTCAGTAATATTCCGTACCCCTCCCCCGCCTGAGGCGACACGGGGAAGGCTCCGGGTATGTTCATCTACTGCTACAACCTACTTCTATGCCTCAGAATCTTTATGTGCTGATATCTTGCCTCGTGCACATCCTGACAACTTGTCTCCCATGGATCTGTCATGGTGTCCCGCACACAGATACTGATCATGAGGATAACGCGATTAGTAATTTGGGGGAATTATTTGATGACTCCCTGTTGCTTTGGGGCCATTCAGTGGCCTTAGATACAGAAGAAGCAGAGACCGGGATGGAATTATTAGGGAAAACCGTGCGGCCGAAGTATAAGTCATGCCCCATATTTGTGTAAAGAGATGGAGGGTTTCTAGATGTGACCTCCGCTACACAGGGCTTTACTCTATACTGACCTCTGTAATTAATGATTATAGTATTACCCTACTGGACAAGGAAGTTTTATGATAGTAAATGATAATACTGGTTTTATAGCCCAAGCAGCCAGACCTGGACAAATACAGTAATCTCAGAGGACAGGGCCACCTACTTTTACTAATAATGTTGATCTTTCTTTGCTACATACTATACACATCACACACACAGCTCTGCTACATACTGTACAAATCACACACACAGCTCTGCTACATACTGTACACATCACACGCAGCTCTGCTACATACTATACACATCACACACACAGCACTGCTACATACTATACACATCACACACACAGCTCTGCTACATACTGTGCACATCACACACACAGCTCCGCTACATACTATACACATCACACACACAGCCTGCTACATACTATACACATCACACACAGCTCTGCTACATACTATACACATCACACACACAGCTCTGCTACATACTGTACACATCACACACACAGCTCTGCTACATACTGTACACATCACACACACAGCTCTGCTACATACTGTACACATCACACACACAGCTCTGCTACATACTGTACACATCACACACACAGCTCTGCTACATACTGTACACATCACACACACAGCTCTGCTACATACTGTACACATCACACACACAGCTCTGCTACATACTGTACACATCACACACACAGCTCTGCTACATACTGTACACATCACACACACAGCTCTGCTACATACTGTACACATCACACACACAGCTCTGCTACATACTGTACACATCACACACACAGCCCTGCTACATACTGTACACATCACACACACAGCCCTGCTACATACTGTACACATCACACACACAGCTCTGCTACATACTGTACACATCACACACACAGCTCTGCTACATACTGTACACATCACACACGGCTCCGCTACATACTGTACACATCACACACACACGGCTCCGCTACATACTGTACACATCACACACACACGGCTCCGCTACATACTGTACACATCACACACACACGGCTCCGCTACATACTGTACACATCACACACACACAGCTCCGCTACATACTGTACACATCACACACACACAGCTCCGCTACATACTGTACACATCACACACACAGTCTGCTACATACTATACACATCACACACACAGCTCTGCTACATATTATACACATCACACACACAGCACTGCTACATACTATACACATCACACACACAGCTCTGCTACATACTATACACATCACACACACAGCCTGCTACATACTATACACATCACACACACAGCTCTGCTACATACTGTACACATCACACACACAGCTCTGCTACATACTATACACATCACACACACAGCCTGCTACATACTATACACATCACACACACAGCTCCACTACATACTGTACACATCACACACACAGCTCCGCTACATACTATACACATCACACACACAGCCTGCTACATACTATACACATCACACACACAGCTCCACTACATACTATACACATCACACACACAGCTCTGCTACATACTATACACATCACACACACAGCTCCACTACATACTATACACATCACACACACAGCTCTGCTACATACTATACACATCACACACACAGCCCTGCTACATACTATACACATCACACACAGCTCTGCTACATACTATACACATCACACACACAGCTCTGCTACATACTATACACATCACACACACAGCCCCCGTACATCCGCCCTGCACATACACCTCAGCTTCTCCAGCACAACAGAACCTGGAACACACTGAGCTCCGCCCACACCCAGCACCATGTGATCCCTGGGCTCCTCCCACACATGATCACATGATGAGGTGACATCACTGCAGGTCCTGTATATAAGCGGCTCTAGCCTAGTGATAGTTATTCCGGCTCTTCTTAGCGAGCTGGGTCGTTAGCCTCTTCTGGCTCCTGAACGGCTCCCTACTAAACATACGATATAGAGCTGCAGGCCAGTCAATCACCCCACTTATACCCTGATTGTATGGGGTTAAAGGAGGCATGGCAAGCCGGTTAGGGGTGGGGTTTAGTGATGCATCAGCTCACTGGGGGAAGCCGGCTCGTTTGCGAACTACACACTAGTGGAGACTACAATGGAGGTACCAGGATGAGGTTGTTTATGATGAAGTGTGAGAAATTGATAAGGTAGTTTTTATATGAAGTAGCCCCTCCTCCTAAAAGAGGGGGAGAGGTATCATGTCATGTACAGCAGTGTAGGGGTGTGAGTGGGGGACACCCTGGGGCAAGTTATAGCTGAGATCCAGGTCAGAGCGGCCACAGATGTAATTACGGCACATGAATGGCACTAGAATTTCTAGGGGGCGGAGATCACATAATACATCCGGTGCGGGGAGGAGCGAATAACACGGTCGGGGGCATTTATTAGATTTTTGGTGGGTTTTTTTGCTGCACCTTGTGCGCCATATTACCACGATATGATTGGCCGGGGGGTTAGGAGTGTGGGAGTATAAGTCAAAGGGGTCATTATATGCAAGAAGCCAACAAAAGAGGGTCTTGTGTGTGAGGGGGGCATGCTGAATCTGTAGGGGTGCAGTCTATAACGGGGGTCCATGCTGTATGTGTTAGGGGCAGTCTATAACATGGGGGGTCCACTCACATATACAGCATGGAGCCCCATATTATATACTGCACCAATCACACAGCATGTACCCCCTCCCCCCCCGCATTTATAATGTATGTCCCAATGGCAATATGCAGCCATTAGACACCTCACAATCCATACATGACCCCTCACTATACACGCTGCTCCCCACCATTTCCACTGTTGCAGAATTACACACATCTCCCAGGACCCCCATATGATACACTGCACCCCACACACACAGCTCCCAGGACCCCATATGATACACTGCACCCCACACACACACAGCTCCCAGGACCCCATATGATACACTGCACCCCACACACACACAGCTCCCAGGACCCCATATGATACACTGCACCCCACACACACACAGCTCCCAGGACCCCATATGATACACTGCACCCCACACACACAGCTCCCAGGACCCCATATGATACACTGCACCCCACACACACACACAGCCCCCATATGATACACAGCACCCCCCACACACACACAGCTCCCAGGACCCCCATATTATACACTGCACCCCACACACACACACATCCCCCAGATGATACACTGCACCCCCCCCCCCACACACACAGCTCCCAGGACCCCCATATGATACACTGCACCCCACACACACAGCTCCCAGGACCCCATATGATACACTGCACCCCACACACACACAGCCCCCAGGACCCCATATGATACACTGCACCCCCCCCCCCCACACAGCTCCCAGGACCCCCATATGATACACTGCACCCCACACACACACACAGCTCCCAGTACCCCCATATGATACACTGCACCCACACACAGCTCCCAGAAGCCCCATATGATCCACTGCACCCCACACACACACAGCTCCCAGGACCCCCATATTATACACAGCACCCCACACACACACAGCTCCCAGTACCCCCATATTATACACTGCACCCCACACACACAGCCCCCAGGAGCCCATATGATCCACTGCACACCACACACACACACAGCTCCCAGGACCCCCATATTATACACAGCTCCCAGGACCCCCATATTATACACAGCACCCCACACACACAGCTCCCAGGACCCCCATATTATACACAGCACCCCACACACACAGCTCCCAGTACCCCCATATGATACACTGCACCCCACACACACAGCTCCCAGTACCCCCATATGATACACTGCACCCCACACACACACAGCCCCCAGGACCTCCATATGATACTCTGCACCCCACACACACAGCCCCCAGGACCCCATATGATACACTGCACCCCACACACACAGCCCCCAGGCCCTCCATATGATACACTGCACCCCACACACACAGCTCCCAGTACCCCCATATGATACACTGCACCCCACACACACACAGCCCCCAGGACCTCCATATGATACTCTGCACCCCACACACACAGCCCCCAGGACCCCATATGATACACTGCACCCCACACACACAGCCCCCAGGCCCTCCATATGATACACTGCACCCCACACACACAGCCCCCAGGACCCCATATGATCCACTGCACCCCACACACACACACAGCTCCCAGGACCCCATATGATACACTGCACCCCACACACACAGCCCCCAGGACCTCCATATGATACACTGCACCCCACACACACAGCTCCCAGGACCCCATATGATCCACTGCACCCCACACACACACACAGCTCCAAGGACCTCCATATGATACACTGCACCCCACACACACAGCCCCCAGGACCCCATATGATCCACTGCACCCCACACACACACACAGCTCCCAGGACCCCCATATGATACACTGCACCCCACACACACACAGAGCTCCCAGGACCCCCATATGATACACTGCACCCCACACACACACACATCTCCCAGGACCCTTCCACTCTCACTACAGGACCCCAGCAGCTGCAATCCTCCTCATCCTCTCTCCACACACACAGCACAACTCTGCATCTCCTCACACACCTGCAGGCGGGAAAGACGGAGCCCCGCCCCCTCATATATCATCCCGGTCACATGATCTGCATGCGACATGTGACGTCACGCCTCTTCCTGGTCTCGCCATCCCAGCAGCTGGGGGTAAGTTACACTGTGCGGTTATTATCTATAGAGGAGATGATATAGCGGAGAGAGGCAGCGCCGCTCTGTACCTCACCCCACGCCGGCTCCATGTCTCACCTCACATCCACCTCATATTACCAGACACTTATTATACACCATGAGCCTGAGAGAAGCCTCTGCTGCTCCTCATCCCCTCACACGTTACACAAATCCCTCGTCTCCACAGAATATTCCCTCAGCTTCTCCTCATTTCTCTCACATTTCTGGGGGTTTGAGGGGTTTTCCATCTTCTTTCAGTTTCGGTTCCTACCAGATGGATTTTCCTGAGTGACTCGTCCAGGATGGAGAGAAACAGGGACAAGATGGCGGAGATGATCTGTGACCTCACCCTAGAGATCCTCTACCAGGTCACAGGAGAGGTGAGAGGTCACGTCCTTCTTATCTGCACTCAGTGACCCCAATATCTCCCAGTCTTCTAGAAATGTCCCATAATGCACAGCTCTGATGTCACATGACCTCATTCTTATCCCCGTGTCCCATCTGTGTCTCCATAATCAGGATTACACAGTAATGAAGACGACTTGTAGACCTCAACATGAGAACATCAATAAGCAGAAGATCCTAAAACTTACCTCCAGGATCACTGAGCTGCTGAGCGGAGAGGTGAGTGCTGCCGGGAATGCTGGGACATTATATAATAACACAAGGGAGGGGTCCGGGTGATGACTGTGTCATTGTGGGTGTCAGGTTCCTATAAGATGTCAGGATGTGGCTGTCTATTTCTCCATGGAGGAGTGGGAGTATGTAGAAGGACACAAGGACCTGTACAAGGAGGTCATGATGGAGGACCACCAGCCCCTCACATCACCAGGTAATAGATTATATCCACGCGTCTGATCATTATCTGTCAGTACAGAATGAATTCAGTCTCTGGATGTTTCCTACAGATCTATACAATGAGGAGATATCAGCAGAGAGATGTCCCCGTCCTCCTCTTCCACAGGATTGTCCAGAAGAAGATCCCATGGAGGATCAGGTAGATATAATCCTGCAGGATCTGTGGACGGTTGTGGAGATGATCCCTATAATCTGTGGATGGGATGTGTGAGTCCTTGAGTTCAGTCTTTGAGGTTTCTTGGTCAACCAAATTCTATCACTTCTCTGTTGGTTTGTGGACCTGATATAGAAGGTTCTGTAATCTTCGATTTGTCATGTAAAACGCTCCATGTGCTGATTTATTGTCTATATATGACTTTTATAATATTTGTTTCACACTTTTTTTTTACTTAGGATCTGAATATTATTTATGCTGTAACAGAAGAAGAAGCAGATGTGAGTGGTGATGAGGAGTGTAAGGCGGACGTCCCTACAGATAACCCCCCAGGTGAGTGACCACCACTACATGAGGACTTGTTCCTACAAATCCCGTCCTGACTGCAGCAAAGGGAATATACAGGGGGCAGTAATATAATAATCATCACTTACCCCCCGACGCTCCATTACCAGTACCGGAACCAGGGGGTGAGATATTCTTGTCTGGACTCCATTTTTAAAACTTGGAACTTTTGGAATTAATATCTATTTAATAATTAAAATTTTACACCTTCTTTCCTAAGTGTATGGAATATAAAGTTATTATATTAAAAATACTCTAATCAGTGTTATATTCGGCAGGTGATGACGTCTGGAGACTGGAGAGACGAATGAGATCTTCAAAAACCAACATTCCCCACATTGTGCCCCCAGCCCTTCACAGCTCAGATCTGTCATCTGATCCTCCTACACAAGTTCAGTCACAAAATATTCCTAAAAAAAACCCATGCAGAAGGCGTGTACGTCGTCGTAGAGATCCCAATAAGCCAAAGCCATTTGTGTGTTCAGAATGTAACAAATCTTATACTTCAAAAGCTTCACTATATATACATAAAAAAGAACACACAGGGAAGCCATATCCATGTTCAGACTGTGAGAAAGCTTTCAACAGAATGGTGGAGCTTATTATACATCAGAGAAGTCACACAGGAGAGAGGCCTTTTCCATGTTCCGAATGTAACAAATGTTTTACTTCACAATCGACTCTAATGTTACATAAAAAAATCCACACTGGGGAGAAGCCGCACTCATGTTCAGATTGTGAAAGAAGTTTCATCAACAGTTCGGGGCTTATCAGACATCAGAGAACTCACACTGGAGAGAAGCCGTATCATTGTTCAGAATGTGGAAAATGTTTTAAAACTAGAACAGAGGTCGTTCTCCATCAGAAAGTTCACTCAGCGGAAAGGCCGTTCACATGTTCAGAATGTGGCAAAGGTTTTACAAGGAAACAAGATCTTGTTACCCATCAGAGAATTCACACAGGGGAGAAACCATTCCCATGTCCAGAATGTGGGAAATGTTTCAGACTGCAGTCACATCTCGCTAGACATATAAAAATTCACACCGGAGAGAAGCCATTTTCATGTCCTGATTGTGACAGGAGGTTTATTGTAAAATCAGATCTTATTAGACACCAGAAGATTCATCTGAAAGTAGTTTCAAGTCCTCCAGCTGAGAAACCACCTGCTGTGAAGTCACCACTTGTTGCACCTGAGAGAATTCACACAGCAAAAACATCATTCATTTTTATTCAGAATGTGGGAAATCATGTACCCCAAAATCCAGTTGTGTTAGACCTCATACCGATCCCTCAGGGTCAGACCCCCTTTCATGTTGTGAATGTGGGAAGTGTTTTACCATGAAATAAGTATTTGCACAGGAGAGAATTCACACAGGAGAAAAATTCTAAATAAATTTACAGAAGGTGGGTTTTTTGCTTGGAAATTCGGTTTTAGATAAAAATAAAAACCTGCAGCTATTTTGTGGCGCTCGTCTTCTGGTCGTAACAAAACAGAACCTCGCATTTATTTACATGTGTTTCCTTATTTAGAATATTGTAAAGTAAGAGAGAGAATAAGAAAATCCACACTAAACTATGATCAGTGATGAGATGTTTATCCCATTGTTCTTCCGTTGTATTTATTTCTTGATGGAAATGCTCCACATCATATAAACCAGAGCTGCTAGAGAGAAATGGAGGTGATTTTTGAAATCGGTGGCTCAAAAATATCCAGGATCAGGTGAAAACCTCCAGGTGCCATAACTCTTTTTTATTTGTTCCAGAGGTTTATCGATAGTTTTGCCAACCAGGGACTTCTTATCCTGAGGAGGGTCCGATACCACACAACGCTGCTTGAAAAGAATTGTCCATACACAAGGCAGATGACAGACAGAGTTTATATGAAACAGAATGGGGCACATTTACTTACCCAGTCCTGTCGCGATCCCCGTTACAGATGTTCAGATGAAGATGAAGTCCGGCGCGATTCACTAAGATTGTTTCTTACAGTAGCTCGACCCAAGCCACTGTCACCACACGAGCAGGATCAATGATTTGCTGGTGTTCTACAGGCTGATCAGAAGATTAAAATGAACTGAACGAGCATTGTCCTTCACATACTATTAAGCAGGTCTGAAGTGAATTAGGAAATCAAAGTGGCCACAAAAACATTGTCCATCTGGCTTGACAAGGGTTCAGACACTGAGCAGTCCTTAGAATTAATTTGGGATGGCACTGCACCTGCACTCAATTTCTAAGAAGAACTCCTTTGAGACATCTGAATGAGGCAGAAGCAAAAGCTTTTTTTCGGAAATAAAGTAGCCTCAGAAATCCAAACTTTGGTATTCATCCTCTTCTTGGTCACAACCGAACCCATTTCTTCAACCGGGGGCAACTTGGTGGAAGAAACAAGTGGTGTAAGCCAAAATTCCCCAGTCAAAAAAAGTACCTTCTGGCGCACCCCACGGCTTTTCTCCCCTGTTCTTTAGCAGTAGCGCTCCCTTCTCTGGGCCTGTGCGCACACTATGACATTATAGTGTGCCTGTTCGGAGCTGGGTGCTGGAGCTAACTATATACAGGGGGGCGGAGGGGGGAACAGTTCACTGGATACCTATATACTGGGGGGGGGGGGGGGGAGTTTGCTGGCTCCTTATATACTGGGATGAGCTGAGGTGTCCAGACTCCCTATAAACAGGGGGCAGTGTGCTGGATACATATATACTGGGGGCAGTGTGTAAGATAACTATATATTGTGCTGGATACATATATACAGTGTGTTAGATAATTATATATTTTTAGGCAGTGTGCTATATACTGGGATGCAGATTGCTGGCACTCTATATACATAGGGGCTGCAGTGTACTGAGGCTGCCTATGTACTGGTAGGAGCAGTGTGCTGTCTCCCTATCTACCTGGGGTGGCAGTCTGCTGGCTTCCTATATACTGGGTGGGGAGGCTGCAGTGTGCTGGCTCCCTATGTATTAGAGGCTGTATGTTAGATACCTGTATACTAGGGGAGCAGTACGCTGGATACCTATCTACGGGGGGGGGGGGGGGGACGGCGGTATACTCAGGGCAGTGTTAGATACCCATATATTGGGGGGCAGTGTGCTGGCTCCCTATATACTGGGGGCAGTGTGTCTTAGCCGTCTATGGGATGTAATTTTCAGACAGATATACGTCCCAATGGTCGCATGCCTTACACTGAACATTTACACATGGAATCTGACGCTGATGAATTGATATAAACTGATAGTTGGACTGACACTGACTACTCTTGGCGGACACCGATGAACTGGCACTTCTGATCTGACAGCGACTGACTGATGGACTGACACTGACTTTTTTTTCAGTTTTTTTGACAAAACAAAAAAAAAAAAGAACATGAAAACTATCGTATAGATTGGGAGTTATGGGGACTGGTGGGGCAACTGTGGTCAAGGGGTTAAAATCGCAGGTTCTCTCTCTGCGGGGACAGCAGTAGGATACAGGCTCCGCTCTCTTCACTTTCACAACACTGACTGAGGAGAACGGAGCTTGTAGCCGTCCCCTTGCCACAGGATCGCTATCTGATTGGCCAATCTATACTGGGACCACTATGATAGGTTCCATGACGTTCGTTAGGTTACCGGACCTGTCGTCCAGCACCAATATCGTAGCCTTATATCACCTGCGACACTGTACATCAAGGTGCGGGAGCTATCCCCATCCTATGACGCTCAGTTATGCCAGGGTGTGGGTAGGGGTTAATATTGATGTTTTTTAATGCGTTTTGCCTTATTTACAAAATGAAAATGTGTGTCACAGTTCCTTGTATATTCCATGTCGCGTTGGTTTATTATTAAGGTGGATTTTATTCCCCTAGTCAGATACACTTTATTTTACCTCAGGTTGAGGTTATTGTGTTTTGTGAGGTAAATTTCTAGGTTAGTTTTTCCCGCACTTTTTTATTTGCCTGGTGATAGGTGAAGGTTAGCAGTGATTGGTCACAAGCCTGTTTCCAGGTTATTATACGTAGGAATCCTTTTGATTGGCTAATGTACCCGGCTACTCACCTTTTATAAACGGCTGCTGGCTGGGGATCTGGGACAATCTTCAATAAAACCTTCAAGCGGCCCGGCCCTTCCTTTATAAGAAGTGTCGCGCTGTTTGGTTATTGTGAGTTTTATCTCCAGATAATGCAGGGAAGATTCCGGTGCACAATTATTTCATATTTTAAAATGTTAATTACTGATTAGTAGTTATTTTATTAACTACTGGTAAGTATTTTTCCAGTTATTTTTTTTTAATAAAACTCTGGTAACTCAGTAATAAAGCATCACGGCCATACAGTATTTTTCTGCACTTCTTAGTCTTATGTTACTATTTGATGGTGTATGTTATGCTTCGTATGAATGTGACTTGTGACACCGTGTACAGGTAATATTCCCATGTAACGGTAGTTTGGACCTAGGACCCCCAGTCCGACACTGACTACAATAACCTTGTGTCTATTCTGCATCTGGAGCAGAGACAAGGGGGGGCATAATAAGAGGGAGAGTAGTGAGGGGGGCACAATAATAAGTGGAACCAGAGAGAGAGCACAAAAAGAGGGAGAGCATAGAAGGGGGGGAGGGAGCAATAAGATGGGGGGAAAGGGGCATTGTACAGGGAGAGAATATATAGTGTTATTATTATTCCTAATATTTTACAGTATGGGCATACTAGGGGTGTGTTAAGGGGCGGGGCAAGGTTTATTATGCAAATACATATCTTTTTATGCCTCTTTCTTGGCCCCAGAAGTTGGGAGGTATGGTAACATGTACTCTCTGTGCAATAGTCGGACTCTCCACATCCAGCACACGTCCTCATTTGCTTCTATGCGCTCATGCACATGGATGTGAATTTCCCGTGCAAGTGATGGCAGTTATTTTCAGTGGTCAGTGACACATGAGCAGAGCTCACACACAGAAGACACAAAGGATGGAAACAGATGACCCTTATACCTGGACACGTCATGTACAGGGTGAGGAATTAAGAATTCTCCTTATGGAGAGTTTGCCAATTAAGGCGCCTTATCGGCATGTGGAGACTGAAAGCCATAGATGTTCTACTACAAGGAGCCGTACCCAAGTTTGTGAACAATATTACAGAGACTCTTCAGCTTCTCCAGCACAGCATAGCCTGGAACACACTGAGCTCCGCCCACACCCAGGACCATGTGATCCCTGGGCTCCTCCCACACATGATCACATGATGAGGTGACATCACTGCAGGTCCTGTATATAAGCGGCTCTGCAGCTGGGGGTAAGTTACACTGTGCGGTTATTATCTATAGAGGAGATGATATAGTGGAGAGAGGCAGCGCCGCTCTGTACCTCACCCCACGCCGGCTCCATGTCTCACCTCACATCCACCTCATATTACCAGACACTTATTATACACCATGAGCCTGAGAGAAGCCTCTGCTGCTCCTCATCCCCTCACACGTTACACAAATCCCTCGTCTCCACAGGATATTCCCTCAGCTTCTCCTCATTTCTCTCACATTTCTGGGGGTTTGAGGGTTTTTCCATCTTCTTTCAGTTTCGGTTCCTACCAGATGGATTTTCCTGAGTGACTTGTCCAGGATGGAGAGGAACAGCGACAAGATGGTGGAGATGATCTGTGACCTCACCCTAGAGATCCTCTACCAGGTCACAGGAGAGGTGAGAGGTCACATCCTTCTTATCTGCACTCAGTGACCACAATATCTACCAGTCTTCTAGAAATGTCCCATAATGCACAGCTCTGATGTCACATGACCTCATTCTTATCCCCGTGTCCCATCTGTGTCTCCATAATCAGGATTACACAGTAATGAAGACGACTTGTAGACCTCAACATGAGAACATCAATAAGCAGAAGATCCTAGAACTTACCTCCAGGATCACTGAGCTGCTGAGCGGAGAGGTGAGCGCTGCCGGGAATGCTGGGACATGATATAATAACACAAGGGAGGGGTCCGGGGGATGACTGTGTCATTGTGTGTGTCAGGTTCCTATAAGATGTCAGGATGTGGCTGTCTATTTCTCCATGGAGGAGTGGGAGTATGTAGAAGGACACAAGGACCTGTACAAGGAGGTCATGATGGAGGACCACCAGCCCCTCACATCACCAGGTAATAGATTATATCCACACGTCTGATCATTATCTGTCAGTACAGAATGAATTCAGTCTCTGGATGTTTCCTACAGATCTATACAATGAGGAGATATCAGCGGAGAGATGTCCCCGTCCTCTTCTTCCACAGGATTGTCCAGAAGAAGATCCCATGGAGGATCAGGTAGATATAATCCTGCAGGACCTGTAGACGGTTGTGGAGATGATCCCTATAATCTGTGGATGGGATGTGTGAGTCCTTGAGTTCAGTCTTTCAGATTTCTTGGTCAATTAAATTCTATCAACTCTCTGTTGTTTTTGTGGACGTGATCTAGAATTGTTTATATATGACTTTTACAATATTTGTTTTGTGCTTTTTCTACTTAGGGTCTGAATATTATTTATGCTGTAACAGTGAAAGAAGAAGAAGAGACAGATGTGAGCGGTGATGAGGAGTGTAAGGACGACGTCCCTACAGATAGCCCCCCAGGTGAGTGACCACCACTACATGAGGACTTGTTCACACGACCATAATGTGGACATAACATCCCGACAATAATATCCTGACTGCAGCAATATACAGGGGCAGTTATATAATAATTATCACTAACCCACCCCCGAACATCTATTACCTGTGCAGAATATAAAGGTTTCCATTTATAAAATAATTGTTGTGTTATAATCAGTGTTATATTCGGCAGGTGATGACGTTGGGAGATTGGAGGGACATATGAGATCTGCAGAACCCAACATTCACTCCGAATTGCCCCCAGCCCTTCACAGCACAGATCCGTCATCTGATCCTCCTACACAAGTCCAGTCTTCAGATCCATCACACAATATACATCAAGATAAAACTCACACAAAGGGTGAATGTCATAGAGGTCCCAATCCAACAAAGCCATTTCTATGTTCAGAATGTAACAAATATTTTACTTCAAAAGCTTCACTATATATACATAAAAAATATCACACAGGGGTGAAGCCATTCTCATGCTCACATTGTGAGAAATGTTTCATCAGAAAGGTGGAGCTTGATATACATCAGAGAACTCACACAGGAGAGAGGCCTTTTCCATGTTCAGAATGTAACAAACGTTTTACTTCAAAAGCTTCACTAAACATACATAAAAAAACACACACCGGGGAGAAGCCATACTCGTGTTCAGATTGTAAGAAAGGTTTCATCCACAAGGCGGAGCTGACTAGACATCAGAGAACTCACACAGGAGAGAAGCCGTTTAATTGTTCAGAGTGTGGAAAATGTTTTATAACTAAATCACAGCTCAGTTACCATCAGAAACTTCATTCAGGGGAAAGACCGTTCACGTGTTCAGAATGTGGCAAAGCTTTTCGAAGGAAACAAGATCTAGATGCCCACCAAAGAATTCACACAGGGGAGAAACCATTTCCATGTCCAGAATGTGGGAAATGTTTTAACGTCCAGTCGCATCTCTCTAGACATATAAGAATTCACAAAGGGGAGAGGCCATTTCCATGTCCTGATTGTGACAGGAGGTTTATTGTAAAATCAGATCTTGTTAGACACCAGAAGACTCATCTGAAAGTGGTTTCATGTCCTCCGGGTGAGAAACCTTCAGCTGTGAAATCACAACCTGTTGCACCTGAGAGAATTCACACAGCAAATGCGTCATTAATTTTTGTTCCGAATGTGGGAAATCACATCCCCCAAAACCCGGTTGTGTTGGACCTCATACCGATCCCTCAGGGTCAGGCCCCCTTTCATGTTGTGAATGTGAGAAGTGTTTTTGCACAGGATAAATGAATTTTGGGAATGTGGGAAATGTTTTTTGCCTGGAAATTGGTTTTCAGTTATAAATGGAAATAAAAAAAATGCAGGTATTTTGTGGCGCTCGTCTTCTGCTCGTAACAAAACAGAACCTCACATTTATTTATATGTGTTTCCTTATTCATATTATTGTAGAGCAAGAGAGAGAATAAGAAACTCCGCACTAAACTGTGATCAGCGATGACATCAGAAGGATTAAGTTTAGAAGTGATGTTTTTTTTTTTTGCCAACAACTTAAAATTTGCTAGGGAGCATCTGGAAGTGTTGCAAGAGGAAATTCAAAAGGAGGTGGCTTGAGGCAGGATCGAGGATACTTTCCTTTCGTCGCCATTTCCCAATTTACACATTTCTCCTTTAGGCGTTGTCCCAAAGAAGGTGTCTGTTAAATTTCTACTTATTCATCACTTGTCTTTTCCTAAGGGTACGTCGGTGAACAACGGGATTACCCCTTGAGGAGGCATCTGTCTCCTATGTTCTTTTCTTCTCCGCAGTAAGGGTCAGAGGGCCTTAATGGCAAAGTCGGACATTGAGTCCTTTTGCCAGGGCTCGGGGACATTGAACCCCTGCGGACGATGGCACAAGCCGACACCTGGGACCAGAATGTAAGTGGCACCCGGTCTTCACCAGAGTCCGCCGCAAAGCAGGATGGTCTTGCTGCGGTTTGGTGCCACGAGGTCTAACTTGTCCATTGTGGTAGCCAAGGTCAAAGTGCCAACTCAGTGGGCAGTCTCGGAGTCAGGAACAGGCAGTTAGTCAGGGCTGGCGGCAGAGATGCTAATTCCAGATCAGGTTTGGGGTCACAACGGGAGGTCAGAGCAGGAACACAGGGGAAACGCAGGGAGAGCTTTCTCTGAGGCATATTAGCACAAAGATCTGGCGAGGACTGATGGGAGCAGCCGGCCAAATAGAAAAATAAAAAAGAGATGGCGCGCATGTGCCCTAGGGAGTGGGGACATGCGTGCCGTCTGGCCGGGGCGGAAGCAGGAACCCGGAGAGGGAAGTGAGGGCCGGGAAGGGCGCTGCCACCGAGAGGGGCACGGGTGTGCCTGCGATCTGAGGCGTGGATCGCTGGGACACCCGTGACAGTACCCCCCTCTTCTTCGTCGGAAGAAATCTTTGGAGGAACCCCTTCCAGTCAACAAGGAAGAAACACTTATCTCTCACTGCTTTCATCTCCAGTACCCCTTAAACTTCATAGATGTCAGTGGAGTCAGCCTCCGGAGCAGGAGGAGGAGAATGTTGAGAGAAGCGGTTCAAGATGACAGGCTTCAGGAGGGAGACATGGAAGGATCTACCTTATTAGGTAGATCCGAGATGGTAGGATTCCTTTAAAAATTCATCAGTACAGGTGGTCCCCTACTTAAGAACACCCGACTTACATCTGACCCCTAGTTACAAACGGATCTCTGAATATTGGTAATCACTGTACTTTAGCTACAATAATCAGCTGTAACAGTTATCACCGGTGTCTGTAATGAAGATTTATTGTAAATCCTGGTTCTGATGACAACCCAACAATTTTAAAATCCAATTGTCAAAGAGACCAAAAATAATTCTGGCTGAGGTTACAATTGTAAACTATACAGTTCCGACTTACATACAAATTCAACTTAAGAAGAAACCTACAGAACCGATCTTGTACATAACCCGGGGACTCCCTGTATTTCTCCAGTTATGTATTAATAAAACTCTGGTAACTCAATAATAAAGCATCACGGACATACAGTATTTTTCTGCACTTCTTAGTCTTATGTTACTATTTGATGGTGTATGTTATGCTTCGTATGAATGTGACTTGTGACACCGTATACAGGTAATATTCCCATGTAACAGTAGTTTGGTCCTAGGACCCCCAGTCCGACACTGACTGCAATAACCTTGTGTCTAATACGCATCTGGATAGGTTACATCTTCTCCAGGAAGCAGAAAACATCAGTAACACGGATTTAGTGTCTTTAAACATGATGTGTAATAGTAGGACCCTCCACATCCACCACACGTCCTCATTTGCTTCTATGCGCTCATGCAGCTCTCCCACAGGATGAATACAAAGGACCTTTATACCTGCACATGTACAAGGAGCCTTCAGCTTCTCCAGCACACACTGAGCTCCGCCCACACCCAGCACCATGTGATCCCTGGGCTCCTCCCACACATGATCACATGATGAGGTGACATCACTGCAGGTCCTGTATATAAGCGGCTCTGCAGCTGGGGGTAAGTTACACTGTGCGGTTATTATCTATAGAGGAGATGATATAGCGGAGAGAGGCAGCGCCGCTCTGTACCTCACCCCACGCCGGCTCCATGTCTCACCCCACCTCACCTCATATTACCAGACACTTATTATACACCATGAGCCTCGTCTCCACAGGATATTCCCTCAGCTTCTCCTCATTTCTATCACATTTCTGGGGGTTTGAGGGTTTTTCCATCTTCTTTCAGTTTCGGTTCCTACCAGATCAGCGACTCGTCCCGGATGGAGAGGAACAGGGAGAAGATGGCGGAGATGATCTGTGACCTCACCCTAGAGATCCTCTACCAGGTCACAGGAGAGGTGAGAGGTCACGTCCTTCTTATCTGCACTCAGTGACCACAATATCTCCCAGTCTTCTAGAAATGTCCCAGAATGCACAGCTCTGATGTCACATGACCTCATTCTTATCCCCGTGTCCCATCTGTGTCTCCATAATCAGGATTACACAGTAATGAAGACGACTTGTAGACCTCAACATGAGAACATCAATAAGCAGAAGATCCTAGAACTTACCTCCAGGATCACTGAGCTGCTGAGCGGAGAGGTGAGCGCTGCCGGGAATGCTGGGACATGATATAATAACACAAGGGAGGGGTCCGGGGGATGACTGTGTCATTGTGTGTGTCAGGTTCCTATAAGATGTCAGGATGTGGCTGTCTATTTCTCCATGGAGGAGTGGGAGTATGTAGAAGGACACAAGGACCTGTACAAGGAGGTCATGATGAAGAATTGCCCATCAGGGATGGAGCAGGACAGAACCATGGCTGCCTGGATCCTGGACCTCACCCTAGAGATCATCTACTGGATAACTGGAGAGGTGAGAGTCTCCCAGGACACGGCTCTTATCTCTAGGAATACAACAGGGAAATGACTGGAGAGGTGAAGGATTCTTAGGATCTATGTAGTGATCAGTGTCTCCCCATACACAGGATTACACAGTAGTGAAGAAGTCGTCTGGTGAGTGTGTGACCCCCCGTGTATCAGGAGGATGGACCCAGAGCCCCATCACCCAGCCTCCACCTCATTCACTGATACATGAGCAGAAGATCCTAGAACTTACCTCCAGGATCACTGAGCTGCTGAGCGGAGAGGTGAGCGCTGCCGGGAATACTGGGACATGATATAATAACACAAGGGAGGGGTCCGGGTGATGACTGTGTCATTGTGTGTGTCAGGTTCCTATAAGATGTCAGGATGTGGCTGTCTATTTCTCCATGGAGGAGTGGGAGTATGTAGAAGGACACAAGGACCTGTACAAGGAGGTCATGATGGAGGACCACCAGCCCCTCACATCACCAGGTAATAGATTATATCCACACGTCTGATCATTATCTGTCAGTACAGAATTAATATTATGGCTGCAAATCCTGTCCTGACTGCAGCCAAAGGAATATACAGGGGCAGCAATATAATAAGAATTTACTTACCCCCCCCCGATGCTCCATTGGAACCAAGGGGGGGGGGGGGGGGAATACTCTGATGTACTCTGAAAGAAGTTTGACACAATCTTTCCTAAGTGTCTGGACATTCTGCCGGCATATAAAGTTATTATATTAAAATAATTCTAATCAGTGTTATATTTGGCAGGTGATGGCGCCGGGCGATTGGAGGGACGAATGACACGAGTCCAGTCTTCAGATCCATCACAAAAGATACATCAAATTAAAACTCACACAAAGGGTGAATATCCTAGAGGTCGCAATCGGCTAAAGCTATTTCCGTGTTCAGAAAGTGACAAATCTTATGCTTCAAAAGCCTCACTATTTATGCATAAAAAACATCACACAGGGAAGAAGCCGCACTCATGTTCAGAATGCAAGAAAAGTTTCGTCTACAAGTCGGATCTTATTAGACATGAGAGAACTCACACAGGAGAGAAGCCATTCTCATGTTCAGAATGTAACAAATGTTTTGCTTCAAAATCATCAATGATCATACATAAGGAAACACACACCGGGGAGATGCCTTACTCGTGTGTAGATTGTAACAAATGTTTTCCTTCAAAAGCATCACTAAGTTCACATGAAAAAATCCACTCCGGGAAGAAGCCGCACTCATGTCCAGAATGTGGGAAAAGTTTCATCTACAGTTCGAGGCTTATGAGACATCTGGGAGCACACACAGGGGTGAAGCCGTTTTCCTGTTCAGAATGTGGAAAATGTTTTAGAAGTAAAACGGAGCTCGATAAACATAAGAAAGTTCATTCATCGGAAAGGCCGTTCACATGTTCCGAATGTTGCAAAAGTTTTGCAAGGAAACAAGAACTTGTTACCCATCTGAGAATTCACACCGGAGAGAAACCATTTCCATGTCCAGAATGTGCAAAATGTTTCAGAACTAAAACTGCAGTAATTACACATCAGAGAACTCACACAGGGGAGACTCCATTTTCATGTCGAGAATGTGAGAAACGTTTCAAAAGGAAATCGGATCTTTTTACCCATCAGAGAATTCACACAGGAGAAAAGCCATTTTCATGTAAAGAATGTGGGAAATGTTTTAATGTGCAGTCACATCTCGCTAGACATATAAGAATTCACACAGGGGAGAGGCCATTTCCATGTCCAGATTGTGACAAGGAGTTTATCATAAAATCTGATCTTATTAGACACCAGAAGACTCATCTGAAAGTGGTTTCATGTCCTCCGTGTGAGAAACCTTCAGCTGTGAAATCACGACCTGTTGCACCTGAGAGAATTCACACACCAAATGCGTCATTAATTTTTGTTCCGAATGTGGGAAATCACATCCCCCAAAATCCGGTTGTGTTAGAGCTCATACCGATCCCTCAGGGTCAGGCCCCCTTTCATGTTGTGAATGTGGGAAGTGTTTTACCCTGAAATTGATTTGTGCACAGGAGAGAATTCACACAGGAGAAAAATTATAATTGTATTTTCAGAATTTGGGACATTTTTTTTTTTAGTTAAAAATGAAAATAAAAACATACAGCTATTTTGTGGCGCTCGTCTTCTGGTCGTAACTAAACAGAACCTCACATTTATTTACATGTGTTTCCTTATTCAGATTATTGTAGAGTAAGAGAGAGAATGAGAAACTCCGCACTAAGCTATGATCAGTGATGAGATGTTTATTCCATCGTCCTTCCATTTACTTATTTCTTGATGGAAAGGCTCAACATCTCATAAACCAGATCAGCTAGAGAGAAATGGAGGGAATTTTTTAAATCAGCAGCTCAAAAATATCCAGGATCAGATGAAAAACTCCAGGTATTCCGTATTATCCATAGTTTTACCAGCCAGGGGCTTCCTATCCTCAGGACTTTCCGATACCACACAACGCTTCTTGTCCTGCTTGCCCTGATTTTTCCCCTGGGAATTGAGTCTAAATGAGCAGTGCGGGAAGGAATACCAGCACATGCCTTAAGGGAAGCCACAAAATTTGCATCCACATCAGTATCCACCCCGCTCCCCCATGCACCTGCATAGCCAAAGTTGGGGCACCCAAGTGAAGTTGGCATCAAAACTGAGCCACTCCGCTTAAAAAACCTACTCTGGTTCTGCAAAAGCTGTTCACAGCTTTGATGTCCAAACTTCACCAATGAGTTGGACGGACCTCCACCACGATGACCTGCTACACCTGAATCTCCTTTGACTTAACACCAGTCCTGGAACAATAATAATCTGCAAGAACCACCAAAGGACATGTCAGGGGGAGGAAGATAACTAGGAGTCCAGTCTAACTGAATGAGGCCTGTTTGACTCAGATATAGCATTGTCCACCAGTGCCACAGCATTCACCATCTGAGTGGGGTGTAAAGAGGGGGAAATAAAAGCAACTAATGGAGGGTGAACAATCACCGGGACAGAGGGGCCAAAAACTACAAAAAATCCAGCAACAGGGGTGGCACTGAGGACCGAGAAGGAGTGATGGCAGATGAAGCGGTGTGGGGAGTCCTCTGAGGACACAACAGTGTTGGCTGCTGCATCCATAGCTAAATATAGCTTTGGATGAGGCCAAAGGGGATTGGTGAATGCCTGGGGGTTTAAAGGCACTAGCAGGACAGCGCATGTGTAGGTAGGAAGAAGCAACCTAGTGCACACTTGGACTGCAGACTCACACACCCGAATCACACGCTGTCTTGCACCAGACTGAGCTGCAGGAGACATGTAACGGCCCGCTGGATGGGTTATGTAACAGAATTTATTCAGTTGGAATGTCCTCAAGATGTGGAAAAAGTATGGCCAAGTAATGCAGCAGTCTTTGCGGATCAATAGGCAGGTGCTTTTAAGAACATGTACTTTATAATAATAATAATAATTCCTTTATGTATATAGCGCACACAGATTATGCAATGCTGCACAGAGTTTTTGCCAAATCAGTCTCTATCCCCAATGGGGCTCACAATCTAATCAACCTACCTGTATGTTTTGGGGTGTGGGAGGAAACCAATGAGATCTAATGTTAATAACTAATTGTACAAAGGTCCTGATTGGATAATCGCTGAACTGACCACTCCCAAGGGAAGTTCATAAAAACCTCTGGTGGCTGAAAAGTGCTGGGGAGATCTAAGATGGAGTATAAAGCACAAGTGGCTAAGACCTGCTGTCCAGACACATGGCCTATTGATAAGGCCTGTAGCCCAAAGGCAATACTAGATCTCTCCAGCCTAAAGCTACCTAGAGCAGGCAGTGAGAATTCCGTTGACAGATAGATCCAACCATCGAGCTGGATCAGTGGAATTGTTACCATGGCCTGTTGCCTACATTGAAGTTTATGTTCTGGAAATAAAGGAATTGTGAGTTTATGGTTGACATCGCCTCTCCACCTAGAGGAGAGGAGGTTCTCCCATCATCATAGACAGGGGGCATCCTCTACAACTAGAGGAGAGGTGGTTCTACCATAACCATAGACAGGGGGCATCCTCTACACCTAGAGGAGAGGAGATTCTACCATCACCATAGACAGGGGGCATCCTCTACACCTAGAGGAGAGGAGATTCTACCATCACCATAGACAGAGGGCATCCTCTACACCTAGTGGAGAGGTGGTTCTACCATAACCATAGACAGGGGGCATCCTCTACACCTAGAGGAGAGGAGGTTCTACCATCACCATAGACAGGAAACATCCTCTACCCCTAGAGGAGAAGCAGTAGAAGTAGACAGAGGACATCCGCTATGCCTAAATGAGAAGTGGCTCTACCATTGCCATACTTCGGGGGCATCCTCTGCACCTAGGGGGGAGGGGCTTCTACCATCACCATAGACAGGGGGCATCCTCTACACCTAGAGGAGAGGAGATTCTACCATCACCATAGACAGGGGGCATCCTCTACACCTAGAGGAGAGGAGATTCTACCATCACCATAGACAGAGGGCATCCTCTACACCTAGTGGAGAGGTGGTTCTACCATAACCATAGACAGGGGGCATCCTCTACACCTAGAGGAGAGGAGGTTCTACCATCACCATAGACAGGAAACATCCTCTACCCCTAGAGGAGAAGCAGTAGAAGTAGACAGAGGACATCCGCTATGCCTAAATGAGAAGTGGCTCTACCATTGCCATACTTCGGGGGCATCCTCTGCACCTAGGGGGGAGGGGCTTCTACCATCACCATAGACAGGGGGCATCCTCTACACCCTGAGGAGAGGGGGTTCTACCATCGCCATAGACAGGGGGCACCCTCTACACCTAGAGGAGAGGAGGTTCTACCATCATCATAGACAGGGGGCATCCTCTAAACTAGAGGAGAGGTGGTCATACCATCATCATAGACAGGGGGCATCCTCTACACCTAGAGGAGAGGAGGTTCTACCATCACCATAGACAGGGGGCATCCTCTACACCTAGAGGATAGGAGGTTCTACCATCACCATAGACAGGGGGCATCCCCTACACCTAGAGGAGAGGAGGTTCTACCATCACCATAGACAGGGAACATCCTCTACACCTAGAGGAGAGGTGGTTCTACCATCACCATAGACAGGGGGCATCCTCTACACCTAGAAGAGAGGAGGTTCTACCATCACCATAGACAGGGGGTATCCTCTACACCTAGAGGAGAGGAGGTTCTACCATCACCATAGACAGGGGGCGTCCTCTACACCTAGAGGAGAGGCAGTTCTACCATCACCATAGACAGGGGGCATCCTCTACACCTAGAGGAGAGGAGGTTCTACCATCATCATAGTCAGGGGGCATCCTCTACACCTAGAGGAGAGGAGGTTCTACCATCACCATAGACAGGGGGCATCCTCTACACCTAGAGGAGAGGAGGTTCTACCATCACCATAGACAGGGGGCATCCTCTACACCTAGAGGAGAGGAGGTTCTACCATCACCATAGACAGGGGGCATCCTCTACACCTAGAGGAGAGGAGGTTCTACCATCACCATAGACAGGGGGCATCCTCTACACCTAGAGGAGAGGAGGTTCTACCATCACCATAGACAGGGGGCATCCTCTACACCTAGAGGAGAGGAGGTTCTACCATCACCATAGACAGGGGGCATACTCTACACCTAGAGGAGAGGAGGTTCTACCATCACCATAGACAGGGGGCATCCTCTACACCTAGAGGAGAGGAGGTTCTACCATCACCATAGACAGGGGGCATCCTCTACACCTAGAGGAGAGGAGGTTCTACCATCACCATAGTCAGGGTTTCTCTTTGTTTGTTATGGAGGACTCTACGTACACATGCAAGAGGTGGATTTTTATACCCTGTTAAGGAGGTCGCACTGGTTTTGGACGCCATCTTGACTACTGTCCGCCATCTTAGATACAGCGGCCATGTTCCCTGACCATTGTCAAGTTAATGTCATGATTCAAACTTCATTTTATGTAACCTGTTTGCTGGCCTGTCAGCTAATACCCTTTGACATTTAATGAGAAGCCAGTCTGTCCTCGAAGCTGCATAATAATATGATTCTGGAGCCACTTATCTTCTTCTTAGTATAAACAATATCTGTGTACAAGGTCTCTGAGAACTGAGCACAATTAATTAACTTTCTTTTCCCAGAATTTGCTGATGACCAATAGCTTTGCAGTATACTATTCACGCCCCTTTGATGACTCTTCTGTTTGTTATATATTATGCATTTTGATTATTAAAGGGAGAGAAGATCTTGACTAAGAGATTGACATGTCTTGGTCTCTATGTTCAATCATGAAAGGGTTAATTAGGACTCACCTTACAAAAGTCAAGAGGGCTGTTGGGGCCCTGCATAAAAATCCCTAACAATATTTGGCGTCCTTCCTGGGTGGGTTTAGGAGTGAGCAACAACAGCACCAAGACAGCCTCCGTGAAGTGTCCCCGCCGGCTCGGTGAACAGAACTGACCAGAGCGCTCTCAGGGTAAGATATTAATTTTTCTTGTCTACCTTGATATGTCACTTCTGGTTCACTGGTTGGACGGACCGGGTAAGACTGTCTCTGTGTTATGTATTTGCCACTGTTGTTCACTGTAACCTAAGCTCATAGTTTTTGGCAAAGAACCACTTTGTAAGGTGATGGACAGAGACTGGACAGTGACGGATGGTCAGACAGTCTGTGATGTTAGCTGAAGCTGTGGGACGGGAGGGAGTAGCCCTTAGAGGTCCGCACTGCTAAAGTAGGAGATACTTTGTTGTGATTGTCAGATTATCATAGTGTCTATAGTACTGTTTGACTAGTGTCAATAGGGTTACCCATAGAGGTATAGAGCTCAATTTGTGCACGTGCAGCGGAGACCCACTCTGATCAAGTGTGCGTTTAGCTTCATTTTGGAGTCTGAACGACTTTGTGGATGACTGTAAGAACTAGTAGTGACTTGGTAAAGAGTCAGTAAGAGAGTTGACTTGGTAAAGAGTCAAGGAGAGAGTAGTTCAGTAAAGAGAGTTGATTTGGTTAAGAGTCAATAAGGGAGACTTGGTAAAGAGTCCTCTGTGGAAGTCTGGTATCTAGTTTCTTTGGGGTCGGTCACACAAGGTGTCGGATTCGTTGTATCTGTGGGGGACAGGTTTGGCAGTGTTGCAGTTGTAGACATTTGTGATGGGAAGTAAGCAAAGTAAAGTAAGCCAAGGGTGCGGACCTAGAAAAGCTATTTAGATTGTGTCCCACATGGAGGGGAAAGATGCACAGAGATAGAAGGTTGTTGAGTTAAGTAGGATTGATGGAAAAGTGCAAGTTGACATGATCGGACATAAGGGCTGGTAGTTTTGTGTTGAAATGAAAAGTGATATTGAAGGTTTGAAGGTTTTGGGATGTGTCAGATGATCTGATGATTGTACAAGTGAGAAAACTTGATCAGATTTGGAAACAGACACTTATAGCCTCTGACTTTGACGGACGGACTAGGACAGAGTGACCGGGATTCTTCTGCGTGCCCAATGAAGAAAGAGACAGGCGATAAGGGACATTTCAAAGTTTTTGATGTGGAAAGAATTTGAGAAAAAGAGATTTTATTCTATTTTCCTTGGAGTGAAAAATGGCCCCTGTAATCCAGACTCCACCCCTGTATCTGGTGGTTAGAGAAGATGACACGCCCTGCCATCCTTCAGTGGCGGCCATTTTAAGTCAGTTTATTTTTCAGTGGCGGCCATCTTAAGTCAGTTTATTTTTCAGTGGCGGCCATTTTAAGTTATATTCCCTTCAAGTCGATGGAAGTTGATTGCTGTTGGCAACCATAAAAGCTGTTGTGGGGCTTTGTAGGATAGCAGCTGACCATGCTTGGGGCATCTGTTAGGGGTCTTGGAGTGTGGGAGGTTGTTTGAGTATTATTAAAATGTATTGATCCCGACAATTAGAGAAAAATTGCTATAAAAAGTGTTACAATGTCTCCGGCACCTGCTTTCTGGCATTTAAGGGGTTAACAAAAGGGTGGGGGCTGTTGGAGCTGCGTTTTGTTTTGTGAAGAACTGACATGTGCTGTGTCTGTCAGTGACCTTGATGCTCACGGAAAACTGAATTTCTCCATATTGAGTTGCTTGGAATCTGTGTTCTGTTATCTCGTGGTTTACAGGCTAGTGAGAACATTTACATTTGGGAGGGGTAGATCGCTGCATTTAGACTTCTCCCTGACAATCTAAGAAAGACATGAAGGAATTTATTTGGTTGTGGAACAGGGATACAGTGTGATGTGGTGTCCTCCTGTGTACCCCATGAACAGACTAAGCAAGAATGAGCCCCCCGACTGTATTACAGAGCCTATGACTGACTTTTGTTCCTTTTTGATTAAAAACCATCTTAAGTGTACCTGGAGTTTATTGAGACGTTGGAGTCTGGCCAGAACTTTATAGGTAGCATAGAACACTGGGCTGGAGATGTGGTGGAGGGACATTGACGTACAGAGGGAATCGAGGATGTTTCACAGACCACGCCAAAGTGAGATTGACAACATCTCCGGAAGTCTCAACCGACCAACCCAAGTGGGCGTTGCGGGGAGGAGACATTACTGTAGTGAGTGGCAGAGACGGCCCCCACAGGGCAAGACAAGGGGGGTGGTTATGAACAAGGATGTCAGCGAGAACAGCCCCCCCAAACAGAGTTATCGCCTTTCATTGTAGAACTCTCCCCTGCTAGCCCGATGATGATTTTAGCCCATTCCCCGTCAAGAAAAGACTCAGAAAGAACAGCCGGATACATGTAGCATGGTCCATGATCTCTAAGCTGCCAATGAGTGTACGGAAGCCCAGTGGTCCCTAGCCCAAACTGGCAGCAGTCCCTGAGAGTGACATATTATTCACTGTTATTGATTTGGCAAATGTTTTCCTCTCTGTGCCCCTACATGAAGATTACCAGTACCTATTTGCCTTTACCAGTTCAGTATTCCAGTATATCTGATGTAGATTCCCACAAGGGGGGGGGGGGTAAAACTCACCCAGCCAATACCCCATGGCCCTACAGGGAGTAGACTGGCAGACTAGCCCCTTAATGGATGTTCTCCTTTTCAGTATGCGAAGGACCTACTGTTTTTGTTTGCCAAGATGCATTTATTGACCTTATGTGTTTTCTGTTCCAGAAGGGTTGCAAGGTTCCCAGAGACAAACTCCAGTATTGCCAGGAGAAGGTGGTCTTCCTAGGCCACTGCTTCTCAGCCACAGGCAGATACCTGACAGAGGAAAGAAAGCTGGCAGTCCAGAATGTGCCCCTGCCCTGAGGCCCTAAGCCTCTTCACATGATTCTAGCACTGGCCAGCTCCTGCAGGACTGGGATAAGGTCTGCTGCCCACAGCCTGATGCTGCCCCTTTCTGACTGCATTGCCTCTTCCCCATTTGCCCTTAGTCAGGAGGCAATTGATGCATTCCATAGCCCTAAGCTGGCAAATCCTGTCTTCCCCGGCCCTAGGCACATCCCACTGAACCAGAAATTTTATTTTATTTTGCACGGAGTATCTAGGAGACAGGTGTCCTAGCCCAGGAACGTGGTGGCCTCCCCAGTGGCCCACTATTAGGCCCGGTTAAACTCAGTCGTGAGGGGAGCCCCTCATGTGTCAGTAGCTGCAGCCAGCAATCTGCTCAGCAAGGCCAGTGAGTTGATCCCAGACCCTAGATCACTCAGTTACAGTGCAAACCCCACATACCTTGCACAGTGTCCTCACCCAAGTACAGCCCAAGCATGTGAGCCAAGGCCAGACAGCTCAGACTCCAGTGTGCACTCCTGATGCCCCAGGATACACTGATAAGGTGCACAGCTCTGAATCCTTCATTCTATCGCCAGTCTTTCAGGATTCAGAGAGGGGGGAGAGAAGGGTGAGTAACGCAGATGTTGAGTTTTTTCTCATAGATGGCTCCAGGTCTGCAGGAGAAGACAGACGGTTCTACACTGGATATACAGTGGTCAGTGGTGCACATGAGGTAGTACAAGCAGAACCACTCCCTCCACACAGGTCAGCGCAGGAGGTGAAGTGACGGCACTCAGGGAAGCGCTACAGCTGGTGGAAGGTAAAAGGGCGAACATCTATACTCAAGGTATAGTTCTGGGGTCTAAACACGACTATGAACCCATATGGAAGGCTAGAGATTTCCTCACCTCTGCAGGGACCCCCTCTAAGCATGGCACGCTGGTTAAAGAGCTCATGGATGCTCTCTTACTTCCATAAGAGGTGGGGATAGTAAAACTAAAAGCACACACAATTTGGTAACTCCACAAGCCAAGGGCAAGTATGTGGCTGACGGGATGGCGAAGGCAGCTGCACAGATGGAGCCCAGAGACTGTCCTCAGCAGTGAGTTCTGAGCTAAAAGTTTGATCCACAGGTGTTCCAGTCCCTGGTGGCCCGAGTGTCATCAGAAGTGAAGGAAGAGTGGAGGAAAGCTGGAGCCCAGATGCCGATGAGACCTGGATGCTGGGAGAGAGGGTACGCCTGCCCAGAGCCCTGCACCTGACAGTAAGTCAAGTAGCCCACGGACACACACACATATTCCAAATGGCCATGCTAGTGCTCATAAACCACCAGTGGTTTGCCCCGGGCATTACTACCCCTGTCACTAGACTAGTGAAAGCCTGTATAGTCTGTGCCCGACACAACCCGGGTAAGGTGGTAAAGACCCCACAGAAGGTGACACCCAAGCTGCTGTATCCCTTCCAGAGACTGCAGATGGATTTTATCCAGCTACCAAAAAGTGGTACGTAGGAGTACGTGCTTGTGTGCATTGATCTCTTTCCAGGGTGGCCAGAAGCTTCTCCCATGACCAAGGCTACTGCCAGAGCTGAGGCAAAGAAGTTGGTGAGTGAGATTTTTTCTGCAGGTTTGGACTTCCAGAGACCAAAGAGTCCGGTCGCAGAACTCACTTCACTGGACAGGTAAATACCTGAAACCTTGTCCTTCCTGGGTGTAGAACAGGCCCTGAACACCCCTTGCCCTTCCCAAGTTAGTGCGAGTGCTTTCCTGCTGACCATCATTCAGTTAGGACCACACCCACCAGAAAGATGGGATTGTCCCCCTTTTAAGTACTTTTTTTTTTGGCTGTGCACCCAGACTAAGCCCCTACTTCCCACAGACCCTATAGCTGATGGCAGGAAACCAGGTGGAACATGCCACACAGTTGAGCCAGGCCTTGGAAAAGGTCCGCAAAAGTGTTTCTGATTCCTTTTTCAGATTCAGACAGAGACCTCAGGACGCATAACCTGAAGCCTGGAGACTACGGGTGGTGAAGACACACCAAAGAGAGAGTCTGGAGCCTCGCTACGATGGTCCTTTCCAAGTCCTGCTGACCGGTGCCATGTCTGAAGCTAGAGGGAAGTCAGCACGCTTCCACGCTTTCTATTGCAAACTTACTTATTCTTCTTGCTAGCTGGTCTCTTCTGACTGACTGTATGCTCAGGGACAACCCAACCATGACTATCACTGTAACTAGAGGGCTGACCAGGATGCCCCCAGGGTAGGAGACTTTACCTACGGTTGGTGCAACAAGACAATGACCTTCTTTAACATTGACAGCACAGGTAACCCTGTATTAGCAGTGTCTGATGTGTACAGGATTTGTGGGGATAGGAGAGTCAGGTCAGGCCTAGAGGCTGGGAAGGTGAATGTGCTGTGATAAGATTTGTGCATTCCTTCCTCGTGATCCCCAGGGATAAGGTTGATCAGACACATAAGAAAAGGTAGAGAATCCCAAAGGATTCTGGAGGTCTGAGAGAGAAGCACCTAGATGACAATGTTTATATAGATACAGTGATCCAGATGAGTACAAGGCCCACAATCAGATATGGACAGGTATTCCCCATGACAGATCATTATTCCCCAGAGAGCTATGAGCAAAGATGTTGGTTGGGTAACTGTTTTTTTATTGTAATCAACAGAGATTTGTGAATTATATCGGAGATGCTTCCCAGAACCGCATGGCTTTGGACATGACCCTTGCTGAGAAGGGAGGAGTCTGTAAGATGGTGGGAGTGGCTTGTCGCATATACATCCCAGATGACATCGCCCCCTATGGATCCATTACCCATGCTCGTGAAGAGATTGAAGGACTGTCCAGGGAACTCAAGAGAAACTCTGGGGTGGACACTTTGTCCTTCACTTTGTGGTTGGGGGATTGGAAGGGTTTCCTTTAAGCGGGGGTGATATTGGGGATTGTGATTTTGCTCTTGTCACTTATTGCGCGTTGTGTGGTCCCCCTCATCAAGTCCACCATGTCCCAGATGTCCGTCCAAGCGGTAAGAACCACGACAGGAGAAGTGCCCGGAGCGGAGGATGATGCTGCCTGTTTACAAACCTATGGACTATGGGGACTCAGTGATGTGATTTGAGTGTGCGGGCCTGTAACCCCTGAGTGACCAGCCTCCAGGGGATCTGGTGAAGAGTTAACAAGTCCAGCAGGTACGGGCTTAGCCTACCTGTGGGTACCTGGAGCTTGAGGAGGTCGCTCAGGATGGAGTTACAGGCCAGCAAAGCTCAAAGGGGGGAATTGTTAAGGAGGTCGCACTGGTTTCGGACGCCATCTTGACTACTGTCCGCCATCTTAGATACAGCGGCCATGTTCCCTGACCATTGTCAAGTTAATGTCATGATTCAAACTTCATTTTATGTAACCTGTTTGCTGGCCTGTCAGCTAATACCCTTTGACATTTAATGAGAAGCCAGTCTGTCCTCGAAGCTGCATAATAATATGATTCTGGAGCCACTTATCTTCTTCTTAGTATAAACAATATCTGTGTACAAGGTCTCTGAGAACTGAGCACAATTAATTAACTTTCTTTTCCCAGAATTTGCTGATGACCAATAGCTTTGCAGTATACTATTCACGCCCCTTTGATGACTCTTCTGTTTGTTATATATTATGCATTTTGATTATTAAAGGGAGAGAAGATCTTGACTAAGAGATTGACATGTCTTGGTCTCTATGTTCAATCATGAAAGGGTTAATTAGGACTCACCTTACAAAAGTCAAGAGGGCTGTTGGGGCCCTGCATAAAAATCCCTAACAACCCACAGTCAGCTACACTTTATTTTACTTTAGGTTGAGGTAATTGTGTTTTGTGAGGTAAATTTCTAGGTAAATTTTTCCCGCACTTTTTCCTAGTGATAGTTGAAGGTTAGCTGTGATTGGTCACTGTGAGAGATATATTTCTTTACAAGACGCCATGTTGAACCAATCATACGCCATTTTGTCTTAAGTCTGGGGCTCACGCTGACCACTGTCAGACATTTAGTAAAATGTCTATTCATCTCATGATTCAAACATCATTTTGTTTGAATCTGCTGAGAGACAGTGGTGTTATTGACTCTTGTCCTATATTTTTGCTTTAGCACCTGCTTATCTTATGTTTTCGCCTCACTGAGGAGCCATCGGCGTCTTCTTCTCAGGACTATTAGTAAAAACATTCTGTCTCCCTGGAGACTGTGCTCTGTGTGAGAAATAAGATGTAAAGTTCATCTGCATGTTTTGGGACTCTCAGGGGTGAAGTCCAGAAGGTTTGCAGAATCTGTAGGACCCTCTAATGACTTTCCTCAGTTCTCTTGTGTATTTTTGAGTTGGTTCCTTATAAAACTTTTTTTCTTGTGACACCGGTGAGGGGACGGATTATCCTCGGAAAGGAGACGTCATCAGTAACACAGATTTAGTCTCTCTGTACACAACGTGTAATAGTCCGACTCTCCACATCCAGCACACGTCCTCATTTTCTTCTATGCGCTCATGCACACGGCTGTGAATTTCCCGTGCATGTGATGGCAGTAATTACAGTGGTCAGTGACACATGAGCAGAGCTCACCCACGGAAGACACAAAGGATGGAAACAGAGGACGATGTACAAGGAGCCGTACACAAGTCTGTGAACAATATTACAGAGACTCTTCAGCTTCTCCAGCACAGCAGAGCCTGGAACACACTGAGCTCCGCCCACACCATGTGATCCCTGGACTCCTCCCACACATGATCACATGATGAGGTGACATCACTGCAGGTCCTGTATATAAGCGGCTCTGCAGCTGGGGGTAAGTTACACTGTGCGGTTATTATCTATAGAGGAGATGATATAGCGGAGAGAGGCAGCGCCGCTCTGTACCTCACCCCACATCCACCTCATATTACCAGACACTTATTATACACCATGAGCCTGAGAGAAGCCTCTGCTGCTCCTCATCCCCTCACACGTTACACAAATCCCTCGTCTCCACAGAATATTCCCTCAGCTTCTCCTCATTTCTATCACATTTCTGGGGGTTTGAGGGTTTTTACATCTTCTTTCAGTTTCGGTTCCAACCAGATGGATTTTCCTGAATGACTCATCCAGGATGGAGAGGAACAGCGACAAGATGGCGGAGATGATCTGTGACCTCACCCTAGAGATCCTCTACCAGGTCACAGGAGAGGTGAGAGGTCACATCCTTCTTATCTGCACTCAGTGACCACAATATCTCCCAGTCTTCTAGAAATGTCCCATAATGCACAGCTCTGATGTCACATGACCTCATTCTTATCCCCATGTCCCATCTGTGTCTCCATAATCAGGACTACACAGTAATGAAGACGACTTGTAGACCTCAACATGAGAACATCAATAAGCAGAAGATCCTAGAACTTACCTCCAGGATCACTGAGCTGCTGAGCGGAGAGGTGAGCGCTGCCGGGAATGCTGGGACATTATATAATAACACAAGGGAGGGGTCCGGGGGATGACTGTGTCATTGTGTGTGTCAGGTTCCTATAAGATGTCAGGATGTGGCTGTCTATTTCTCCATGGAGGAGTGGGAGTATGTAGAAGGACACAAGGACCTGTACAAGGAGGTCATTATGAAGAATTGCCCATCAGGGATGGAGAAGGACAGAACCATGGCTGCCCGGATCCTGGACCTCACCCTAGAGATCATCTACTGGATAACTGGAGAGGTGAGAGTCTCCCAGGACACGGCTCTTATCTCTAGGAATACAACAGGGAAATGACTGGAGAAGTGAAGGATTCTTAGGATCTATGTAGTGATCAGTGTCTCCCCATACACAGGATTACACAGTAGTGAAGAAGTCGTCTGGTGAGTGTGTGACCCCCCGTGTATCAGGAGGATGGACCCAGAGCCCCATCACCCAGCCTCCACCTCATTCACTGATACATGAGCAGAAGATCCTAGAACTTACCTCCAGGATCACTGAGCTGCTGAGCGGAGAGGTGAGCGCTGCCGGGAATGCTGGGACATTATATAATAACACAAGGGAGGGGTCCGGGGGATGACTGTGTCATTGTGTGTGTCAGGTTCCTATAAGATGTCAGGATGTGGCTGTCTATTTCTCCGTGGAGGAGTGGGAGTATGTAGAAGGACACAAGGACCTTTACAAGGAGGTCATGATGGAGGACCACCAGCCCCTCACATCACTAGGTAATAGATTATATCCACACATCTGATCATTATCTGTCAGTACAGAATGAATATCCTGACTGCAAATCCCGTCCTGACTGCAGCAAAGGGAATATACAGGGGCAGTGATATAATAATCATCACTTACCCCCCGATGCTCCATTGGAACCAGGGGGGGGGGAGAAGTTATATAAAGTTATTATATTAAAATAATTATATTAAAATAATTCTAATCAGTGTTATATTTGGCAGATGATGACGCCGGGCGATTGGAGGGACGAAGGACACGAGTCCAGTCTTCAGATCCATCACAAAAGATACATCAAAATAAAACTCACACAAAGGGTGAATATCATAGAGTGCGCAATCGGCTAAAGCTATTTCCGTGTTCAGAATGTGACAAATCTTATGCTTCAAAAGCTTCACTATATATACATAAAAAATATCACGCAGGGAAGAAGCCGCACTCATGTTCAGAATGTAAGAAAAGTTTTGTCCACAAGTCGAAGCTAACTAGACATGAGAGAACTCACACAGGAGAGAAGCCGTTCTCATGTTCAGAATGTAACAAATGTTTTGCTTCAAAATCATCAATGATCATACATAAGGAAACACACACCGGTGAGATGCCTTACTCGTGTGTAGATTGTAACAAATGTTTTCCTTCAAAAGCATCACTAAATATACATAAAAAAATCCATTCCGGGAAGAAGCCGCTCTCATGTCCAGAATGTGAGAAAATTTTCATCCACAGTTCGGGGCTTATAAGACATCTGGGATCACACACAGGGGTGAAGCCGTTTTCCTGTTCAGAATGTGGAAAATGTTTTAGAAATAATACGGAGCTCGATATCCATAAGAAAGTTCATTCATCGGAAAGGCCGTTCACGTGTTCCGAATGTTGCAAAAGTTTTATATGGAAACAAAATCTTGTTGCTCATCTTAGAATTCACACAGGGGAGAAACCATTTCCATGTCCCGATTGTGGGAAATGTTTCAGAACGAAAAGCAAAGTAATTACACATCAGAGAACTCACACAGGAGAGAAGCCGTTTCAATGTTCAGAATGTGCAAAATGTTTCAGTACGAAAACCGAAGTAACTACACATCAGAGAACTCACACAGGGGAGACTCCATTTTCATGTCGAGAATGTGGGAAACGTTTCAAAAGGAAATCGGATCTTTTTACCCATCAGAGAATTCACACAGGACAAAAGCCATTTTCATGTCTAGAATGTGGGAAATGTTTTAATGTGCAGTCACATCTCGCTAGACATATAAGAATTCACACAGGGGAGCGACCATTTCCATGTCCTGATTGTGACAAGAGGTTTATTATAAAATCAGATCTTATTAGACACCAGAAGACTCATCTGAAAGTGGTTTCATGTCCTCCGGCTCAGAAACCTTCACGACCTGTTGCACATGAGAGAATTCACACAGCAAATGCAACATTAATTTTTGTTCCGAATGTGGGAAATCACATCCCCCAAAATCCGGTTGTGTTAGACCTCATACTGATCCCTCAGGGTCAGGCCCCCTTTCATGTTGTGAACGTGGGAAGTGTTTTACCCTGAAATTGATTTGTGCACAGGAGAGAATTCACACAGGAGAAAAATTATAAATGTATTTTTAGAATTTGGGAAATTTTTTTAGTTAAAAATGAAAATAAAAACATGCAGGTATTTTGTGGCGCTCGTCTTCTGGTCGTAACTAAACAGAACCTCACAATTATTTACATGTGTTTCCTTATTCAGATTATTGTAGAGTAAGAGAGAGAATAAGAAACTCTGCACTACACTATGATCAGTGATGAGATGTTTATTCCTTCCATTTACTTATTTCTTGATGGAAAGGCTCAACATCTCATAAACCAGAGCAGCTAGAGAGAAATGGAGGGAATGTTTTAAATCAGCAGCTCAAAAATATCCAGGATCATATGAAAAACTCCAGGTACTCTGTGTTATCCATAGTTTTACCAGCCAGGGGCTTCCTATCCTCAGGACGTTCCGATACCACACAACGCTTCTTGTCCGGCTTGCCCTGATCTTTTCCCTGGGCTCAGAGACTAAATAAGTAGTGCGAGAAGGAATACCAGCACATGCCTTAAGGGAAGCCACAAAATTTTAATCCACATTAGTATCTGCAACACCCTCGCCGATGCAATGGCAAGGGAGTGTTTGCGAATACGTAGCAACTGCATGTAATCACATTACACTACATGGTCCTGATAGGACATAGGGGTATTGCAGTGGTGAATCCTGCCTGGCAAGGCAGGAGTTAAGTGTTTTGTATGATGCAAGGTGCTATTATCCAATGTCTTGTGTTACATCCTGTCCCTTTGTAAGCTGAGATGTGATTGGAGGAGCAGCCACCACCTGACCAAAGGGAGGTAATAAAACCCCTGGCCAGGAATGTTCTGGAGATTATTCTAGTATGGAATTCTAGTAGGTCTCAGATCTCAGAGAAGTCTCTCCCAGATGAGAAGAGGAGAGGAGATCTTTTCAGAGAGATTCTGTTGTAGGAGAATCCTAGAGATCAGTGAGTGAGTGAGTAATCTCTGTCTAGCCCATACCAGAGCAGGAAGAGCCTAGCCCCTGCCTCTGAAGAGTGGAGTCTAAGACTAGAGTTAGTGTAGTGAGGAAAAGGGGTATCATCTTACCTTTAAAGGTGATACCTGAAGCCCTACCGAACAAGCTGAAGCTTCCTACCAGGACACAGCTGCCTCCCAGCCCGCCCTCTACATCCAGGCTGGTGAACTATCTCCTGAGGCTTCCTCCAAAAGCATCTCAGCACTCCATCTACCTGTTAAAGGCACGTTGCTGCGGTTCCTGCCGGTTCAAATAAAGAACTGTAAGTTGTTTTCTTCAACTGCTGTCTCCGTCTGGTCCCTGCTAATACGGCTGCCTTCATCACCGGCACCCTGTCCACCACACAGAGACTCACACCCGGGACATTAAGGGGTTGCCCCAGGGAGATCCGCTATAGCCGCCTCTCCCTCATCTTTTCTTGCCAACACCACCCTGCTGGAGACCTGCCAGGCTGTAGGACAGCCCTCCGGTTCCCCCGTACCAAGCACCGTGACAATAGCGTGCTTAGGCCACCACCGCCAGCCACTCCGGTACCACGGGCCCCGGCTGTCTCCAGGCCTCACCTCAAAGGGCTAGGCCCCGGTGGGGGATGTTGCAAGTGGCGTCACGAACAGGATTGATACTTCTGTGCCTTATTACGGCATTAAAGACTTTCCTTTATTAAAAAGACTGTGCTGCCTAACCCTGCTGCCATCCGGGTTTAGGCCCAAGTATTTGTGTGTTTCTACATTGAACTTTATTACTGCTGCCACGTGCTGTCAAGCTCCGCTCCAGCACTCAAGAGGTTAATCCCTGCAAGAACTGTACCAGCTCTGCTACATCCTGCGCTGCTGCGCCTGAAGCATTTACCTCAGAGGCGTGTGGCGCAGCAAGTATTTCTAGCCCGCCAAATCCTCACTGGCGGGAACTCCAGAGTCGTCACTAGGCTCCGCCCCCTGCGCGAGTGGCGCGAACTACCGTGGAGGAGGAGCTGGAGCATGTGCGGCCGGCAACGAAGAGGGTTAATTGGCCATCTTGGATTTCGGCGCAGGCCGCGCCTGAAGCCTACCAGCAGTGTGCGCCTCATCCGGAGTTCCGGCGCACGTGTCCTGTGACTGGAGAACACCGCTGAGCATCACCGAGCCCTGCTGCCTGCCGGACATCGGGAACGGAGACCTTCGTGCACCGGAGCTGTCCTGTCACCGCGGCTGATCCTGAGTGAGTACCGCTGGGGAAGTTAAAGGGGGGTAGAGATTGTTTCCGATGCTAGGTTATTGGCTCACCTCCCAGGGAATAGTGACTGTGTCTTAAAGTGCCCACGTCCCAGTCTAGCCATCGCCCCTAGCAACGGACATTGTGTAACCCTACAGGCTTCCCTCAGCTAGGCCAGTCATGTCTGCCCAGGACGAAGATACGGGACTGGCGCAAGTCCCGTCCCCTGGTCCCTCCTCAGGGTACCGTAGCATGTTAAGTCCTCCAGAGAGTCCCTTCAGCCCTGCTACAGCTAGTGCCCCTGGGACTCCCACCATGATGCCTCTGACTATGCCCTACTATCTGGGGGCCCCCTGGTTACCCTACTACGAGGGAGAAGCACATACTCTCCCTGAATTCAGGGACAAGTTGTTAGCCACCTTCGCCTTGCTCCCGTTCACAGAGGAACAGAAAGTGGGCATCCTCATCGGGCAGTTGAAAGGACCCGCTCTCCGGGAAGTCAAGTCTTGGCCCCGAGAACAGTGTCAGAATGTGGTCCAAATTCTTTATAGGCTACGCAACACCTTTGACAAGTGTACTGTCTCCGAGTTGAAGCAGAAATTCTTCGGGAAAAGACAGAAGCCCCAAGAGTCCCTCCGAGACTTTGCCCTCTCCCTACAGGAGACATGGAAGGCCATCACCTGCCTTGAGCCCAAAGACGCTGAAACCTCTGATCAAACCTTAAGGGAACAATTTATTAATGGACTTGTTGATAGAAATCAAAGGTGTCAACTAAAGATCATCTCTTCTCAACATGCCCAGGCCTCTTTCCTTGAGTTTAAGGAAATTGCCATTGACATATTAGGAGACCGACCACCTACTGGGCCGCAGAAAGAGCCTGAATCCCTGGAAATGGAAGAATCTGCTCTCGCTTGCCATCCCATGCAGTCAGCATCACCTACTCCTGCGGCTATGGAAGTTACTGGCATAACAGGACCGGTCCCTAATCTGGCGGACACCCTGCATCAAATCCTCGATCGGTTGACCCAGTTGGAAGTAACTGTCTCCGCTATGACGAGGAAACCTCCAGAGAACCCGGTACGGTCAGCTACTCCTCGTGAATCTCCGACTAAACAGCGCCCAAAAGAAGCGAAGTCGTTAAGCACCTGGAGTCAGAAGAAACCCCGCCAGCGGTGCAGCTACTGCCATAAATATGGGCATGAAGAGAATGACTGTCGTCAGTTAAACGACAAACCCTTGGAGCTAAGGGACGACCTCCAAGGGAAGAACTTGTAAGTCCCCGAGATGCTAACTGGATGCCCAGGTTCGTGGGGACTCGCCCCATGGTTCATGTAACCATCAACGGAGTTACCCTACCGGCCTTAATTGATACCGGCTCTCAAGTGACCACCCTCCGGAGTGCTGCCTTCGAGAAATGCCGAGGAGGGGCATCCTTAGTCCAGCCTCCAAAGGCTTACTTGAACATTATTGCTACGAACGAAAAACCCGTACCCATCCGCGGCTACTGGGAACCCACGCTAACCATTGGAGACACTGAGTTAACCAGACAGGGCGTAGTGGTGACACGAGTGCCCGAAAACGGTAACTTCTCCCTGGTACTGGGTACTAATGTCCTCCGCAACTGCTACCCTGAAGTGCTGAAGGCTCTCCATGACTCCCTGCCAACAGTGCCCAATGGTTCCCGGAAGGTAATTCAGGAGACTATGCAGGTTCTAGCGGCGCAACAGAAGTTTGCTGGCCCTAATGGAGAAATCTGCAGAGCCCGGATCAAGGATCCCCAACCTGTCCGCCTTCAACCTGGGACTGAGACGTTAGTATGGTGTCGAGCCTGCATGGGCGTCCAAGGTCAAGACTACCAGGCGATAGTAGAACCTCTACCAGCTGATGAAGACCTGCCCATTCTAGCCGCCAGGAGCCTAGTCACTGTGTCCCGAGGACAAGTACCCATTCGATTACTAAATGTGGGAGACTCCCCAGTGGATCTGAGAAAGTACCAAGCCGTAGCCACTCTCTTCAGCGTCCAACCTGAAGACTTGGTGGAAACCTCTCTGTCTGCCTCCCAACAGTTGGAACTGAAGCAAAGTGCTGAAGGTGAGCCTGCCGAGCAATCCTGGTGGCTTGAGCTCAATATTGGAGACAACGATTTTACTCCTGCAGACCAAGTACAAGGTGTCCTGGATTTTGGGAAGACTACTCTGATCCAACACACCATCCCTACTGGCTCTCATCCTCCTATCAAGGAACGATACCGGCCCATACCTCCAGCCCGCTACCAAGAGGTGAAGAAGCTGGTACAAGAGATGAAGACAGCCAACGTTATCCGGGAGAGTCACAGCCCATGGGCTGCCCCGCTGGTCCTTGTGAAGAAGAAGGATGGAACCCTTCGATTCTGTGTTGACTATAGGAAGATCAACAATATCACCCACAAGGACGCCTATCCTCTGCCTCGAATCGAGGAATCCCTCGCAGCCCTAGGGTCAGCTGCCTACTTCTCTACCCTGGACCTGACCAGTGGCTACTGGCAAGTGGCCATGGCGCCGGAAGACAGAGAGAAGACGGCTTTCACCACCCCAATGGGCCTGTTCGAGTTCAACAACATGCCGTTCGGGCTATGCAACGCCCCAGGCACATTTCAACGGCTGATGGAGAGATGTTTGGGTCATCGCAACTTCGAGACTGTCCTGCTATATTTGGACGACATCATCATCTACTCCAAGACTTATGAAGACCACCTCCACCATCTGGCTGAAGTCTTCCAAATCCTGACCCAACATGGGTTGAAGGTCAAGCCATCCAAGTGCCACCTGCTACAACCTAGCGTCAAGTACCTGGGACATGTGGTGAGCGCTCATGGAATTGAGCCAGATCCAGAAAAGATTGCAGCTGTCCACGACTGGCCTACCCCATCAACCGTACGGGACATCAAAAGCTTCCTGGGATTTGCCAGTTATTACAGGCGTTTCATCCCGAAGTTTGCCCAGCTGGCAGATCCCCTGCAAGAGCTTCTAAGGGGCCTGCCAAAAGAGAGCCAACGTTCCCGAGTATCCATTGAGTGGACGGCCGAACGAGAAGCTGCCTTCCAGATGCTCAAGCAACGGTTGACTGAGCCTCCGGTGTTGGGATATCCAGACTACAGTCTGCCTTTCACCCTATACACTGATGCCAGCAAGCAAGGCCTAGGGGCGGTATTATCCCAGCTCCAAAACGGAACTGAAAGGGTCATAGCCTACGCCAGCCGTTCCCTCCGAGAACCGGAGCAAAATGACCAGAACTACAGTTTCTTCAAGTTGGAGTTTCTGGCGTTAGTTTGGGCCGTGACCGAAAAGTTCAAGGACTACCTAGCTGCATCATCTTTCACTGTCTTCACAGACAATAATCCTTTGGCGCATCTAAACACCGCACGTCTTGGAGCACTGGAACAACGGTGGGCCTCCAGACTTGCCAATTTCAACTTTACCATCAAGTACCGGGCTGGTAAGACCAACGACAATGCCGACGCTCTGTCCCGTCTCCCTGACCAGTGGGAGGGACCCTCCACGGATGCTCAGTGGGAAGATGTCGAGATGCCAGCATTCTATGCCCGGTTTGTGCGACAAGTTTACTCCCTACCGACAGCGCCAGCTACTCCTCAAGAAGAGTCAGAGCCCCCTGCGGAAAAGGACCTCTGGATGAGTCTTCAGGCTGATAGCCGTGCCATAGGAGAAGTAATGGACTATCTCTCTAGTGGGCGAGTGCCTGAAAGAATCCGGCGCAGAAGAGCAGATGGAGAACTGTCTCAATTGTGGCGCCAGAGAAAGACTCTGAGCATGCACCAGGGTCTGCTAAAGAGAAGAACTCTGGACCCTATCACTTATGACCGGCTATACCAGATTGTGATTCCCAGGAGGGATGCCAAGATAGTACTGGAAATGTACCATGACCAGTCCGGACACTTTGGCGCTCAGAAGACTGAAGCCACCCTCCGAAGGCGATTCTTCTGGGTCAACATGAAGTCCGACATTGAAGCCTGGTGTCGAGAATGCCCAGCCTGCGCCATCGCTCGAGGAGAGCGACACAATCAAAGGGCCCCTCTACGTCCCATTGTGAGCCAACGGCCCTTGGAGATCCTGACATTGGACCACGTGAAGTTGGAGCCCAGCAGATCCGGTCACAGTTATGCTCTTACGATCATCGACCACTATACCAAATTTGTGGTTGCAGTACCTGTCAGAGATCTGTCTACAAGGACTACCGCAGCGGCCCTGTGGAAGAGCTTCATCCTCCCCTATGGCTGTCCGGACCAGATCCTTACAGACCAAGGAACAGCATTTGAGTCCCAAGTCTTCCAGGAGCTGTGCACTCTATATGGCTGCAAGAAGCTGAGGACCACAGCCTATCATCCCCAAGGCAACGGGCTTTGCGAAAAGATGAATCAGACTCTAATCAATATGCTGAGGACTCTGACCCCTGCAAAAAGGGCTGACTGGCCAAAACTGTTGCCCGAATTAGTGTACCTGTACAACAATACCACTCATTGCTCCACAGGATACACCCCGTATTATCTGATGTTCGGGAGGCACGGCCATCTCCCTGCGGATATGACCTGGGACATGGAGTCCCCTGATTCCCAGTCTTTACTCCCCCAGACTGACTGGGTTCACGAACACCAGAGGAGATCCCCCAGGAGATCGAGTGTGGCTGCGCAACAACCATCCCACCAGTAAGCTAGATGGGCGTTGGGAGCGTGAGCCATACCTAGTTAGGGACAGTCTCTCCCCTGAAGTCTACGAGATTTCAAGAGGAGACCGTCCACCACTCCGGGTACATAGGAACCGGCTGAAGAGATGTCTTCGTCCTTTTGCCCCTATGTCGACACCTCTCACCTCGACCCCCAACTTACAGACCTCCCTGTGTTCGCCTACCCCCAGTTTCTTGGAACTTGTGACTGTGCCTCAATTCTGTTTTGTTTCCACTCCAGTAAGAGGTACTTCAGAGAGACCATCATCCCCACCGCAGTCTCCAATACTGTTGCCTGTGGAGGATGATCCGGCTCCACTGTCTGCAACCCCTGAAAAATCAGAGTCAGCTGAGACTCCGACTCCAGCGCCTGAATCAGAGGAGGACGATGAGGAGATTGTTATCTTCTCCCAGCCGGAACTGCTGAGGTCTCAAAGGGAGACAAAAGGTAAAGCTCCTGCGTACCTGCAGGAGTATCAGCTGGTGTCACACAGAAGGAGGAGGCAGGTACGCTTTTCTGACACCGAAGTGCTTACCACCGAAGAAGATGCAGAGTAACCCCTGAAGGGCTGTAGTCCACTTCAGGTACTGTACTATGTACATATTGTGTATTTATTTCTGTCCTTACCCCAAAGAGCCAGAGACTTTCCTGAGACTCTCATCCCTATTTATCTCAGTCAAGAGACATACCTTGAACTGATTACTGTCCTGTGCTATGATAGCACCTCTTCCTCTGCCACAGCAGAGATTCCTACCCAAAGGACTCTGTCCCTCTACACAAAGAGGAGACCCTTTGTTTCTTTAGTGCACTTTTCCCCACCTCAAGGGCTGTACCCAGAAGATGGACTTTGTCATTAGAGACCTTCTGTGAGACTTTTGCCAGATACTACCAGGGGAAAGTTGCCATGTAATTTATTATTATTTTGCACTTAATGCCTTTCCTTTTAGGTACAGACATTATGTTTGCACTTCCATGCCTTTTCTTTGCAGGAAAAGAGACTTTTACTATCGTGCTACCCTGAGTAGCCTATCTACCTCTGTAACGTTTGTAACGTTCAAGATGTGTACCCATTGGGCTCCTAAGCCAATGTGAATTTACCACCTGTTTGCACACTGTCATATCTGCCAGTAGTCTGCATTAACCCTTTCATAGGCTTTACAGGTTGTAGTGTGGCTGTGTCGGACCGTCTTTTTGTAAAACACTGACCGCTACCTTATCCCCCAAACCGAGGTTTGCACATGGGGGTAGTCCGTAAACTGCGGGTCTTTAGGGGACCGGGGGTGTTACAGAGTTAACACCTGGATGCCACCCATACATGGGTAAGGATGCCAGTCAGGAGGTACTCGTGTCGCATATGCTAACGCAATGCATATACACATTATATAATTGCCGCCAGGGAAGAAGCGTTGATATAACAAATATACAGGCCTTGGTGCAAGGAGTGGATTACAGGACATGACACCACACCTTTCCTACTGTACAGTTCGGTTTAATGGCGTCAGCGACCAACTGTCATACAGCTACATGTTTTTGTCTTAATCCGACACCAACCAAGGTGCCTGTCTCCAGGACCATGGGCAGTTTGTCCCTACACCTCACATAGCCTGCACTTCCCAGAAGTGCCCTTATCCACCTCTGCCCCCTCAAGCCATCTGTAGTCGAGCCGAGGGCGGCTCTTTCATTTGCCCCCGGGGTATGCAACACCCTCGCCGATGCAATGGCGAGGGAGTGTTTGCGAATACGTCCCAACTGCATGTAATCACATTACACTACATGGTCCTGATTGGACATAGGGGTATTGCAGTGGTGAATCCTGCCTGGCAAGGCAGGAGTTAAGTGTTTTGTATGATGCAAGGTGCTATTATCCAATGTCTTGTGTTACATCCTGTCCCTTTGTAAGCTGAGATGTGATTGGAGGAGCAGCCACCACCTGACCAAAGGGAGGTAATAAAACCCCTGGCCAGGAATGTTCTGGAGATTATTCTAGTATGGAATTCTAGTAGGTCTCAGATCTCAGAGAAGTCTCTCCCAGATGAGAAGAGGAGAGGAGATCTTTTCAGAGAGATTCTGTTGTAGGAGAATCCTAGAGATCAGTGAGTGAGTGAGTAATCTCTGTCTAGCCCATACCAGAGCAGGAAGAGCCTAGCCCCTGCCTCTGAAGAGTGGAGTCTAAGACTAGAGTTAGTGTAGTGAGGAAAAGGGGTATCATCTTACCTTTAAAGGTGATACCTGAAGCCCTACCGAACAAGCTGAAGCTTCCTACCAGGACACAGCTGCCTCCCAGCCTGCCCTCTACATCCAGGCTGGTGAACTATCTCCTGAGGCTTCCTCCAAAAGCATCTCAGCACTCCATCTACCTGTTAAAGGCACGTTGCTGCGGTTCCTGCCGGTTCAAATAAAGAACTGTAAGTTGTTTTCTTCAACTTCTGTCTCCGTCTGGTCACCGGCACCCTGTCCACCACACAGAGACTCACACCCGGGACATTAAGGGGTTGCCCCAGGGAGATCCGCTATAGCCGCCTCTCCCCCATCTTTTCTTGCCAACACCACCCTGCTGGAGACCTGCCAGGCTGTAGGACAGCCCTCGGTTCCCCCGTACCAAGCACCGTGACAATAGCGTGCTTAGGCCGCCACCGCCAGCCACTCCGGTACCGCGGGCCCCGGCTGTCTCCAGGCCTCACCTCAAAGGGCTAGGCCCCAGTGGGGGATGTTGCATATCCACCCCGCTCCCCCATGCACCTGCATTGCCAAAGTTGGGGCACCCAATTGATGTTGGCATCAAAACTGGGCCACTCCTCTTAAAAAACCTACACTGGTTCTGCAAAAGCTTTTCACAGCATTGATGTCCAAACTTCACCGATGAGTTGGATGGACCTCCACCACGATTGCCTGCTACACCTGAATTTCCTTTGACTTAACACCAGTCCTGGAACAATAATGCTCTGCAAGAACCACCAAAGGACATCTCAGGGGGAGGAAGATAACTAGGAGTCCAGTCTAACTGAATGAGGCCTGTTTGACTCAGATATAGCATTGTCCACCAGTGCCACCACATTCACCATCTGAGTGGAGTGTAGAGAGGGGGGAATAAAAGCAACTAGTGGAGGGTGAACAATCACCGGGACAGAGGGGCCAAAAACTACAAAAAATCCAGCAACAGGGGGTGGCACTGAGGACCGAGAAGGAGTGATGGCAGATGAAGGGGTGTCCTCTGAGGACACAACAGTGTTGGCTGCTGCATCCATAGCTAAATATAGCTTTGGATGAGGCCAAAGGGGATCAGTGAATGCCCTGTGGTTTAAAGGCACTAGCAGGACAGCGCATGTGTAGGTAGGAAGAAGCAACCTAGTGCGCACTTGGACTGCACCCCTGAGGAAGTCTCCACTTGGGAGACGGAACGCGTGGGGAGTGCTCCACGTCCTCCACTACTGCTGAGCCGCCCTGTTGACTTATTGTACTGATGCCTACCTGCTGACCACTGACTCGTAATGTATACTTACCCATTTATCCTATAGCTGCACTATGATTGTTATGGCAGATTTATCTTCATCTGTTCAGGGTCATTAGACAGCTTGGGCATTATTCATCCTTCTATTGTAATTGTATCATACTAGGGGCCAGGTTCCACTGTATGGAGGAGGTGTTTGTTTGGTGAACCTTACCTGGTTATGTAACAGAATTTATTCAGTTGGAATGTCCTCAAGATGTGGAAAAAGTATGGCCAAGTAATGCAGCAGTTTTTGTGGTTCAATAGGAAGGTGCCTTTAAGAACATGTACTTTATAATAATAATAATAATTCCTTTATGTATATAGCGCACACAGATTCCGCAACGCTACACAGAGTTTTTGCCAAATCGGTCCCTGTCCCCAATGGGGCTCACAATCTAATCAACCTACCAGTATGTTTTGGGGTGTGGGAGGAAACCAATGAGCTCTAATGTTAATAACTAATTGTACAAAGGTCCTGATTGGATAATCGCTGAACTGACCACTCCCAAGGAAAGTTCATAAAAACCTCTGGTGGCTGGAAAGTGCCGGAGAGATCTAAGAGTACAAAGCACATGTATCTAAGACCTGCAATCCAGACACATGGCCTACAGATAAGGCCCGCAGCCCAGAGGGATACCAGAGCTTTCCTAAACCCTGCTGCTGAATCAGCCATCGATCTCTCCAGCCTGAAGCTACCTAAATCAGGCTGTGAGCATTACGTTGACAGATAGATCCAACCATGGTGCTGGACCAGTGGAATGGTTACCATGACCTGTTGCCTACATTTAAGTTCAAATTCAGGAAATAAAGTAACTGTGAGTTTATGGTTGACATTGCTTGTCTCCTTGTGATATCTGCCCCAAAGCTGCATAAAAACAAGAAGCTCCTATCTACCATCAGCCAGGGATCCTCTCACACACCCATCGGGAGTGCCCCAGGGAGAACTACTATTCATCTGCTGCATCTCTCTATGCATCACAAAGAGATGCACACCTAGAGGAGAATCGGTTCTACCTTAAAAACAATAGACAGAGGATATCTTTTACAACTAAATGAGAAGTGGCTCTACCATTGCCATACATCGAAGGCATCCTTTACACCTAGAGGATAGGTGGTTCTACCATCACCATAGACAGGGGGCATCCTCTACACCTAGAGGAGAGGAGGGTCTACCATCACCATAGACAGGGGGCATCCTCTACACCTAGAGGAGAGGAGGTTCTACCATCACCATAGACAGGGGGCATCCTCTACACCTTGGGGGGAGGAGGTTCTACCATCACCATAGACAGGAGGCATCCTCTACACCTAGAGGAGAGGCGGTTCTACCATCACAATAGACAGGGGGCATCCTCTACACCTAGAGGAGAGGAGGTTCTACCATCACCATAGACAGGGGGCATCCTCTACACCTAGAGGAGAGGCGGTTCTACCATCACCATAGACAGGGGCATCCTCTACACCTAAAGGAGAGGAGGTTCTACCATCACCATAGACAGGAGGCGTCCTCTACACCTAGAGGAGAGGAGGTTCTATCATCACCATAGACAGGAGGCATCCTCTACACCTAGAGGAGAGGAGGTTCTACCATCACCATAGACAGGAGGCATCCTCTACACCTAGAGGAGAGGAGGTACTACCATCACTATAGACAGGGGACATCCTCTACACCTAGAGGAGAGGAGGTTCTACCATCACCATAGACAGGGGGCATCCTCTACACCTAGAGGAGTGGAGGTTCTACCATCACCATAGACAGGGGGCATCCTCTACACCTAGAGGAGAGGAGGTTCTACCATCACCATAGACAGGGGGCATCCTCTACACCTAGAGGAGAAGTAGTTCTACCGTAAAAACATTAGACAGAGGACATCCTCTATGCCTAAATGAGAAGTGGCTCTACCATTGCCATACTTCGGGGGCATCCTCTACACCTAGAGGAGAGGAGGTTCTACCATCGCCATAGACAGGGGGCATCCTCTACACCTAGAGGAGGTTCTACCATCACCATAGACAGGTGGCATCCTCTACACCTAGAGGAGAGGAGGTTCTACCATTACCATAGACAGGTGGCATCCTCTACACCTAGAGGAGAGGAGGTTCTACCATCACCATAGACAGGGGGCATCTTCTAAACCTAGAGGAGAGGAGGTTCTACCATCACCATAGACAGGGGGCATCCTCTACACCTAGAGGAGAGGAGGTTCTGCCATCACCATAGACAGGTGGCATCCTCTACACCTAGAGGAGAGGAGGTTCTACCATTACCATAGTCAGGGGGCATCCTCTACATCTAGAGGAGAGGAGGTTCTACCATCACCATAGACAGGGGGCATCTTCTACACCTAGAGGAGAGGAGGTTCTACCATCACCATAGACAGGGGGCATCCTCTACACCTAGAGGAGAGGAGGTTCTACCATCACCATAGACAGGGGCATCCTCTACACCTAGAGGAGAGGAGGTTCTACCATCACCATAGACAGGGGATATCCTCTACACCTAGAGGAGAGGAGGTTCTACCATCACCATAGACAGGGAGCATCCTCTACACCTAGAGGAGAGGAGGTTCTACCATCACCATAGACAGGGGGCATCCTCTACACCTAGAGGAGAGGAGGTTCCACCATCACCATACTCAGGGTTTCTCTTTGTTTGTTATGGAGGACTCTACGTACACGTTCAAGAGGTGGATTTTTATACCCACAGTCAGATACACTTTATTTTACTTTATGTTAATTGTGTTTTGTGAGGTAAATTTCTAGGTACATTTTTCTCGCACTTTTTCCTAGTGATAGTTGAGGGTTAGCTGTGATTGGTCACTGTGAGAGATATATTTCTTTACAAGACACCATACTGAACCAATCATACGCCATTTTGTCTTAAGTCCGGGGGTCATGCTGACCACTGTCAGCCATTTTGTAAAATGTCTATTCATCTCAAAGATCATTTTGTTTGAATCTGCTGAGAGACAGTTCTGTCCTTGACTCTTGTCCTATATTTTTGCTTTAGCACCTGCTTATCTTATGTTTTGGCCTCACTGAGGAGCCATCGGCGTCTTCTTCTCAGGACTATTAGTAAAAACATTCTGTCTCCCTGGAGACTGTGCTCTGTGTGAGAAATAAGATGTAAAGTTCATCTGCATGTTTTGGGACTCTCGGGGATTAAGTCCAGAAAGTTTGCAGAATCTGTAGGACCCTCTAATGACTTTCCTCAGTTCTCTTGTGTATTATTGAGTTGGTTCCTTACAAAACTTTTTTCTTGACACACCGGTCAGGGGACGGATTACCCAGAATGGAGATGTCATCAGTAACACGACGTGTTATAGTCGGACTCTCCACATCCAGCACACGTCCTCATTTTCTTCTATGCACTCATGAACGTGGCTATGAATTTCCCGTGCATGTGATGGCAGTCATTACAGTGGTCAGTGACACATGTACAAGGAGCCATACACAAGTCTGTGAACAATATTACAGAGACTCTTCAGCTTCTCCAGCACAGCAGAGCCTGCAACAAACTGAGCTCCGCCCACACCCAGCACCATGTGATCCCTGGGCTCCTCCCACACATGATCACATGATGAGGTGACATCACTGCAGGTCCTGTATATAAGCGGCTCTGCAGCTGGGGGTAAGTTACACTGTGCGGTTATTATCTATAGAGGAGATGATATAGCGGAGAGAGGCAGCGCCGCTCTGTACCTCACCCCACGCCGGCTCCATGTCTCACCTCACATCCTCCTCATATTACCAGACACTTATTATACACCATGAGCCTGAGAGAAGCCTCTGCTGCTCCTCATCCCCTCACACGTTACACAAATCCCTCGTCTCCACAGAATATTCCCTCAGCTTCTCCTCATTTCTCTCACATTTCTGGGGGTTTGAGGGTTTTTCCATCTTCTTTCAGTTTCGGTTCCTACCAGATGGATTTTCCTGAGTGACTCGTCCCGGATGGAGAGGAACAGGGAGAAGATGGCGAAGATGATCTGTGACCTCACCCTAGAGATCCTCCACCAGGTCACAGGAGAGGTGAGAGGTCACATCCTTCTTATCTGCACTCAGTGACCCCAATATCTCCCAGTTTTCTAGAAATGTCCCATAATGCACAGCTCTGATGTCACATGACCTCATTCTTATCCCCGTGTCCCATCTGTGTCTCCATAATCAGGATTACACAGTAATGAAGACGACTTGTAGACCTCAACATGAGAACATCAATAAGCAGAAGATCCTAGAACTTACCTCCAGGATCACTGAGCTGCTGAGCGGAGAGGTGAGCGCTGCCGGGAATGCTGGGACATGATATAATAACACAAGGGAGGGGTCCGGGGGATGACTGTGTCATTGTGTGTGTCAGGTTCCTATAAGATGTCAGGATGTGGCTGTCTATTTCTCCATGGAGGAGTGGGAGTATGTAGAAGGACACAAGGACCTGTACAAGGAGGTCATGATGGAGGACCACCAGCCCCTCACATCACCAGGTAATAGATTATATCCACACGTCTGATCATTATCTGTCAGTACAGAATGAATATTGGATGGAACTGCTGGATTGGAACCAGGGGGGGAAATTACTCTGATGTATTCCCAAAGACTGACAAAGATTGTTGAAATTTGGAATTTTTACATTTAAACTTTATTTAAATTGAAGTTTGACACATTCTTTCCTAAGTGTCTGGACATTCTGCCAGAATATAATATCATATTAAAATAATTCTAATCAGTGTTATATTTGGCAGGTGATGGCGCCGGGCGATTGGAGGGACGAATGACGCGTGTCCAGTCTTCAGATCCATCACAAAAGATATTTCAAAGTAAAACTAAAGGTGAAAATCGTAGAGTGCGCAATCGGCTAAAGCTATTTCCGTGTTCAGAATGTGACAAATCTTATGCTTCAAAAGCGTCACTATATATGCATAAAAAACATCACACAGGGAAGAAGCCGCACTCATGTTCAGAATGTAAGAAAAGTTTTGTCCACAAGTCGGATCTTATTAGACATGAGAGAACTCACACAGGAGAGAAGCCATTCTCATGTTCAGAATGTAACAAATGTTTTGCTTCAAAATCATCGTTGAGTGTACATAAAGAAACACACACCGGGGAGATGCCTTACCCATGTTTAGATTGTAACAAATGTTTTCCTTCAAAAGCATCACTAAACTCACATCAAAAAATCCACTCCGGGAAGAAGCCGCACTCATGTCCAGAATGTGAGAAAAGTTTCATCCACAGTTCGGGGCTTATGAGACATCTGGGAGCACACACAGGGGTGAAGCCGTTTCCCTGTTCAGAATGTGGAAAATGTTTTAGAAATAAAACGGAGCTCGATATCCATAAGAAAATTCATTCATCGGAAAGGCCGTTCACATGTTCCGAATGTTACAAAAGTTTTACAAGGAAACAAGATCTTGTTACCCATCTGAGAATTCACACAGGGGAGAAACCATTTCCATGTCCAGAATGTGGGAAATGTTTTAATGTGCAGTCACATCTCGCTAGACATATAAGAATTCACACAGGGGAGAAGCCATTTCCATGTCCTGATTGTGACAAGAGGTTTATCATAAAATCAGATCTTGTTAGACACCAGAAGACTCATCTGAAAGTGGTTTCATGTCCTCCGGCTGAGAAACCTTTTGCTGTAAAATCACGACCTGTTGTACATGAGAGAATTCACACAGCAAATGCGTCATTAATTTTTGTTCCGAATGTGGGAAATCACATCCCCCAAAATCCGGTTGTGTTAGACCTCATACCGATCCCTCAGGGTCAGGCCCCCTTTCATGTTGTGAATGTGGGAAGTGTGTTAACCTGAAATTGATTTGTGCACAGGAGAGAATTCACACAGGAGAAAAATTCTAAATGTATTTTCAGAATGTGGGAAATGTTTTTTTTAAGTTAAAAATGAAAATAAAAACATGCAGGTATTTTGTGGTGCTCGTCTTCTGGTTGTAACCAAACAGAACATCACATTTATTTATATGTGTTTCCTTATTCAGATTATTGTAGAGTAAGAGAGGGAATAAGAAACTCCGCACTAAGCTATGATCAGTGATGAGATGTTTATTCCATTGTCCTTCCATTTACTTATTTCTTGATGGAAAGGCTCAACATCTCATAAACCAGAGCAGCTAGAGAGAAATGGAAGCGATTTTTGAAATCAGCAGCTCAAAAATATCCAGGATCATATGAAAACCTCTAGGTTTTCAGTGTTATTGATAGATTTGCCAGTCAGGGGCTTCCTATCCTCAGGACGGTCCGATACCACACAAAGCGTCTTGTCCTGCTTGCCCTGATTTTTCCCCTGGGCTCAGTGCGGGAAGGAATACCAGCACATGCCTTAAGGGAAGCCACAAAATTTGCATCCACATCAGTATCCTCCCCGCTCCCCCATGCATCTGCCTATCCAAAGTTAATGCACCCAAGTGAAGTTGGCGTCAAAACTGGACCACAGGAGTAAATCCAGGGCCACTCCTGTTGAAAAGCCTTCTCTGGTTCTGCATAAGCTGTCCACAGCATTGATGTCCAACCTTCACCGATGAGTTGGATGGACCTCCACCACGATGACCTGCTACACCTGAATCTCCTTTCACTTAACACCAGTCCTGGAACAATAATACTCTGCAAGAACCACCAGAGGACATCTCAGGGGGAGGAAGATAACTAGGAGTCCAGTCTAACTGAATGAGGCCTGTTTGACTCAGACCTAGTATCATCCACCAGTGCCACCACATTCACCATCTGAGTGGGGTGTAAAGAGGGGGGCATAAAAGCAACTAGTAGAGGGTGAATGATCACCGGGGTGGAGGGGCCAAAAACTACAAAAAGTCCAGCGACAGGTGGTGGCACTGAGGACCGAGAAGGAGTGATGACAGATGAAGGGGTGTGGGGTGTCCTCAGGGGTGAACCAAGCCTTTATGTTGCCCGAGGCAAGTCATAAAGAGACTCCCCCATATATGTAATATATAAGATACAGCGTAGAAAATAGATACAGCGTGCCACCATGTAGTATAAAACAGATACAGTGTGCCGCCATGTAGTATAAAATGCATACAGGGTGCCGCCATGTAGTGTAAAATGCATGCAGATTGCTGCCATGTAGTGTAAAATGAGTCAGGTATGACTAAGGACTAATACGCAAAAAAGTCAGAAACACGTTACCTCTGCCAATTTTTGTGTCTTGCACTGCTCGCTTTCTTGTGCCCATGTTACTGCACAAGCACTTTTTTTACCATTAAGAATAAAATTTTGGAATTATTTTTTAAACAGTCGTTTACCTTGGATTCTCTTTGTACGGATGCTGGATTCCCCGTTTTTCCCCTTGCTTTTTATGCCTCTTGCCATTACCATGCATCACTGTGAATTTCCGGACCAGTGATAGGGGATACACCGTGCACCTGGCCTGGATTAACATTCCAAAAAGACTGCAGTCGTCAAGGGGTGAGCTGTTACCAGACTTTCTCTTTTTAACTTTCACTATACCTACCATAATACTGCCCCCTATGTACAAGAATATAACTACTATAACACTGCCCCCTATGTACAGGAATATAACTTAAATAATACTGCCCCTATGTTCAAGAATTTAACTGCTATAATACTGCCCCCAATGTACAAGAATATAACTACTATAATACTGCCCCCTATGTACAAGAATATAACTACTATAATACTGCCCCCTATGTACAAGAATATAACTACTATAATACTGCCCCCTATGTACAATAATATAACTAATATAATACTGCCCCTATGTTCAAGAATATAACTACTATAATACTGCCCCCTATGTACAAGAATATAACTACTATAATACTGCCCCCTATGTACAAGAATATAACTACTATAATACTGCCCCCTATGTACAGGAATATAACTACTATAATACTGCCCCCTATGTACAGGTATATAACTACTATAATACTGCCCCCTATGTACAAGAATATAACTACTATAATACTGCCCCCTATGTACAAGAATATAACAACAATAATACTACTCTCAGTTCTATCCCCCCTCCTGCTGCCCCACTTCTAGCTTCCCCCTCCTGCAGCCCCCAGTTCTAGTTTCCCCCCTCCTGTAGCCCCCAGTTCTAGTTTCCCCCTCCTGCAGCCTCCAGTTCTAGTTTCCCCCCTCCTGTAGCCCCCAGTTCTAGTTCCCCCCTCCTGTAGCCTCCAGTTCTAGTCCCCCCCTCCTGTAGCCCCCAGTTCTAGTTCCCCCCTCCTGCAGCCCCCAGTTCTAGTTTCCCCCTCCTGCAGCCCCCAGTTCTAGTTTCCCCCCTCCTGTAGCCCCCAGTTCTAGTTTCCCCCTCCTGCGGCCCGCAGTTCTAGTTTCCCCCCTCCTGCAGCCCCAGTTCAAGTTTCCCCCCTCCTGTAGCCCCCAGTTCTAGTTTCCCCCCTCCTGTAGCCCCCAGTTCTAGTTTCCCCCTCCTGTAGCCCCCAGTTCTAGTTTCCCCCTCCTGCCACCCCCAGTTCTAGTTTCCCCCCTCCTGTAGCCCCCAGTTCTAGTTTCCCCCTCCTGTAGCCTCCAGTTCTAGTTCCCCCCTCCTGTAGCCCCCAGTTCTAGTTTCCCCCTCCTGCCGCCCCAGTTCTAGTTTCCCCCCTCCTGTAGCCCCCAGTTCTAGTTTCCCCCTCCTGTAGCCTCCAGTTCTAGTTCCCCCCCCCTGTAGCCCCCAGTTCTAGTCTCCCCCTCCTGCAGGAGGCTGTATAGAGGAGAAGCCGGAGGGTCATGTGATGATGACATCATCACAGGTCCTTCACTTTCTCCTCTGTACAGCAGCCAGACAGGTCCTCAAGCAGTGTGTTACTGCATACTTGTTTTAAAAACTAAATAGGATCACGACCCCTGTGTTTTGGTAGTTCAACCCCCGCTGGGGTCGCGACCCACAGGTTGAGAACCGCTGCTCTACACCTAGAGGAGAGGTGGTTCTACCTTAAAAACGATAGACAGAGGACATCCTCTATGTCTAAATGAGAAGTAGCTTTACCATCGCCATACATCGGTAGAGAGGTCGTTCTTCCATCACCATAGACAGGGGACATCCTCTACATCTAGAGGAGAGGAGGTTCTACCATCACCATAGACAGGGGGGATCCTCTACACCTAGAGGAGAGGAGGTTCTACCATCACCATAGACAGGGGGCATCCTCTACACCTAGAGGAGAGGAGGTTATTCCATAACCATAGACAGGGGACATCCTCTACACCTAGAGGAGAGGAGGTTCTACCATCACCATAGGCAGGGGACATCCTCTGCACCTAGAGGAGAGGAGGTTCTACCATCACCATAGACAGGAGGCATCCTCTACACCTAGAGGAGAGGAGGTTCTACCATCACCATAGACAGGGGGCATCCTCTACACCTAGAGCAGAGGAGGTTCTACCATCACCATAGACAGGGGACATCCTCTACACCCAGAGGAGAGGAGGTTCTACCATCACCATAGACAGGAGGCATCCTCTACACCTAGAGAAGAGGCGGTGCAACCATCACCATAGACAGGGGACATCCTCTACACCTAGAGGAGAGAAGGTTATTCCATAACCATAGACAGGGGACATCCTCTACACCTAGAGGAGAGGAGGTTCTACCATCACCATAGGCAGGGGGCATCCTCTACACCTAGAGCAGAGGAGGTTCTACCATCACCATAGACAGAAGGCATCCTCTACACCCAGAAAAGAGGAGGTTCTACCATCACCATAGACAGGAGGCATCCTCTACACCTAGAGAAGAGGCGGTTCAACCATCAGCATAGACAGGGGACATCCTCTACATCTAGAGGACATCCTCTACACCTAGAGGACATCCTCTACATCTAGAGGAGAGGAGGTTCTACCATCACCATAGACAGGGGGGATCCTCTACACCTAGAGAAGAGGCGGTTCAACCATCAGCATAGACAGGGGACATCCTCTACACCTAGAGGAGAGGAGGTTCTACCATCACCATAGACAGGGGGCATCCTCTACACCTAGAGGAGAGGAGGTTCTACCATCACCATAGACAGGGGGCAAACTCTACACCTAGAGAAGAGGAGGTTCTACCATCACCATAGACATGGGGCATCCTCTACACCTAGAGGAGAGGAGGTTCTACCATCACCATAGACAGGGGGCATCCTCTACACCTAGAGGAGAAGAGGTTCTACCATCACTATAGACACGGTCCATCCTCTACATCTAGAGGAGAGGAGGTTCTACCATAACCATAGACAGGGGACATCCTCTACACCTAGAGGAGAGGAGGTTCTACTATCACCATAGGCAGGGGGCATCCTCTAAACCTAGAGCAGAGGAGGTTCTACCATCACCATAGACAGGAGGCATCCTCTACACCCAGAGGAGAGGAGGTTCTACCATCACCATAGACAGGAGGCATCCTCTACACCTAGAGGAGAAGAGGTTCTACCATCACCATAGACAGGGGACATCCTCTACACCTAGAGGAGAGGAGGTTCTACCATCACCATAGACAGGGGACATCCTCTACACCTAGAGGAGAGGAGGTTATTCCATAACCATAGACAGGGGACATCCTCTACACCTAGAGGAGAGGAGGTTCTAGCATCACCATAGGCAGGGGGCATCCTCTACACCTAGAGCAGAGGAGGTTCTACCATCACCATAGACAGGAGGCATCCTCTACACCCAGAAAAGAGGAGGTTCTACCATCACCATAGACAGGAGGCATCCTCTACACCTAGAGAAGAGGCGGTTCAACCATCAGCATAGACAGGGGACATCCTCTACACCTAGAGGAGAGGAGGTTCTACCATCACCATAGACAGGGGGCATCCTCTACACCTAGAGGAGAGGAGGTTCTACCATCACCATAGACAGGGGGCAAACTTTACACCTAGAGAAGAGGAGGTTCTACCATCACCATAGACATGGGGCATCCTCTACACCTAGAGGAGAGGAGGTTCTACCATCACCATAGACAGGGGGCATCCTCTACACCTAGAGGAGAAGAGGTTCTACCATCACTATAGACACGGTCTATCCTCTACATCTAGAGGAGAGGAGGTTCTACCATCACCATAGACAGAGGACATCCTCTACACCTAGAGGAGAGGAGGTTCTCCCACCACCATAGACAGGGGGCATCCTTTACACCTAGAGGAGAGGAGGTTCTACCATCACCATAGACAAGGGGCATCCTCTACACCTAGAGGAGAGGAGGTTCTACCATCACCTTAGACAGTGGCATCCTCTACAACTAGGAGAGAGGAGGTTCTACCATCACCATAGACAGGGGGCATCCTCTACACCTAGAGGAGAGGAGGTTCTACCATCACTATAGACACGGTCCATCCTCTACATCTAGAGGAGAGGAGGTTCTACCATCACCATAGACAGAGGACATCCTCTACACCTAGAGGAGAGGAGGTTCTCCCACCACCATAGACAGGGGGCATCCTTTACACCTAGAGGAGAGGAGGTTCTACCATCACCATAGACAAGGGGCATCCTCTACACCTAGAGGAGAGGAGGTTCTACCATCACCTTAGACAGTGGCATCCTCTACAACTAGGAGAGAAGAGGTTCTACCATCACCATAGACAGGGGGCATCCTCTACACCTAGAGGAGAGGAGGTTCTACCATCACCATAGACAGGGGGCATCCTCTACACCTAGAGGAGAGGAGGTTCTACCATCACCTTAGACAGTGGCATCCTCTACACCTAGAGGAGAGGGGGTTCTACCATCACCATAGACAGGGGACATCCTCTACACCTAGAGGAGAGGAGGTTCTACCTTCACCATAGACAGGGGGCATCCTCTACACCTAGAGGAGAGGAGGTTCTACCATCACCATAGACAGGGGGCATCCTCTACACCTAGAGGAGAGGAGGTTCTACCATCACCATAGACAGGGGGCATCCTCTACATCTAGAGGAGAGGGGGACCTATCGTCACCACAGTCAGGGTTTCTCTTTGTTTGTTATGGAGGACTCTACCTACACGTTTAAGAGAGGCCCGAATGCCTTGGAGAGTAAAAATATCACAGGGTAGGTGTAGACTGTTGTTTGGGTGGATGTGCGTCTTTTTTCAGCCTTCTATATTATGATACTATGAAATTTAGGGGCCCCCTTGAAGTATGGTAATTGTGTAAGGGGACGCATGGTGTCACAGTTCCTTGTATATTCCATGTCGCGTTGGTTTATTATTAAGGTGGATTATATTCCCCCAGTCAGCTAGACTTTATTTTACCTCAGGTTGAGGTAATCGTGTTTTGTGAGGTAAATTTCTAGGTTAGTTTTTCCTGCACTTTTCTATTTGCCTGGTGACAGGTAAAGGTTAGCTGTGATTGGTCACAAGCCTGTTTCCAGGTTAATATACGTAGGAATTCTTTTGATTGGCTAATGTACCCGGCTACTCACCTTTACAAACTGGGACAATCTTCAATCAAACTTTAAATCCGCAAGACATCCGGCCCGGCCCTCCCTTCATAAGAAGTGTAACTCTGTTTGGTTATTGTGAGTTTTATCTCCAGATAATGCAGGGAAGATTCAGGAGCACAATTATTTCATATTTTAAAATATTCATATTTAAAAATATTTTAATTACAGATAATCTATTAAGTTATTTGTTTAACTATTTAACTACTACTGAGTATTTTTTTTCCAGTTATGTATTAATAAAACTTTGGTAAGTCAATAATAAAGCATCACGAATGTCACACTTGTAGTCACAAGTGCGTGGGAAAGTCTCTTAGAAAGAGTCTGTGGACCCTCTGGACCACCGCGGGAGATGATGGTACTAGCCGCAACCCGGGACCAGAGTCTAAGTGGCACCTGGTCTATGCCAGAGATCGATGCAAAGCAGGATGGTCTTGCTGCGGCGTGGGCCACCAGGTCTTTCCACGGGTGGGACTAGGCCCGCGGTGGCAGCCAAGGTAGTACGGCAGGAAATGCAGGAAACAGTCCGAACCTGAGATGACAGCAGGAAACACGGAGGAAGCCTGGTTACGCTGGCACGGACTGAAGACACCACTGGACAGGAACCCAGGATGGCAGGAACGGAGGAACACAGGAATGTAGAAGGGCTTTCACTTCAGAGGAAATAGCTAGATGATCCGGAGGGGAGTGAAGGGAGGTGCCGCATTATAAGGTGGAGCCGGATTAACCAGCACCAATTAGGAGGACGCTGGCCCTTTGAATCCTAAAGAGCCTGGGTTGGGGGGCATCGCGCCACATAGAGGGGCACGGGTGTGCCCGCGATCTGTGACAACGAACATACAGTATTTTACTGCACTTATTAGTCTTATGTTACTATTTGATGGTGTATGTTCTGCTTTGTATGTATGTGACTTGTGACACCATATACAGGTAATATTTCCATGTAACAGTAGTTTGGTCCTAGGACCCCCGGTCCGACACGGGCTGCAATAACTATGTGTCTAATCCGCCTCTGGATAGGTTACATCTGTAAGGAAATTCCTGTTACATTTGATAGGTCAAATAAAGTCACCTTCCTAAGATTGTGATACCTTTTAATGGCTAACTTAAGTATAAGATGACACAGATCTTAAGCATAATGAACAGAGAAGTGATACAAAAAGATGGACAATAGCAATAACAAAGTTGGGACAACAGGTCCTTGGGCAGTGTGATGGTTTCTTGCCTCCAAGTTAATGACCAGGGGAGCACATAAAATGACAGTCTCTCAGAATGTAACGCCCCAACTTACAGACATAGATTCGGTGTGGTACCAGACCTGGATCACAGAGAATCTGCCCACTGACGGACGAGATGACCAGAGGCTTCTCAAGGTAGACCACAGGCTGGGAGACCAGGACAGCATCCACAAAGTTTCCCGCAGAGCTGGAATCCGGGAAGGCAGAAACCTGAAACTGGCTACCTGTCCCAGAGTTGAGTAGAGCAGGTATATTCAGGCGTAGAGAAGCTTTGCTTTCACCTAGGGACGCTTCTCCCAAGAACCCTATGTGTGTGCATTTCCTGAATGCTCTGGGCTGGCACAATAGAGGCAGAGATTCTCCTGTCTTCGTCTGGAGCACTCTTGAGGTGTCAGACAAGCCCCATCCACCTGCATGGGCTCCTCTGCAATAGACACGGAGGGTGGCAGAGGTTGTCTTTGGAAAACTGGAGCCAAGCGGGGCAGGCGACGGTTCCTGATCTGTGCCCGTTTCAGACGTTGTTCCTCCAAGCGCTCTGAGAGCCGGATGTCACTCTGAGTAGTCAGGAAATGAGACCACTCAGAAAGGGCGGCAGGTCTCGTGCAGACAGGGCATCTTTTAAAAAAGGACTTTCTGGACAGATTAAAGTGGAGACCAAGGCCACTTCATTCCAGGCAAACTCAGAAGGTAGGGTACAGAACTGAACTAGGTTTAGCAGTGCAGTTTCAGTGGATGAAGCCCAAGCTGGTTCCTCAAAGACAGACCGGAATTTGGTGAAGAATGTGGTGAGACCGTTCCTGTCCCGGAGGGGGTGGCTTTCCCCGGAGATAAGACTGATAACAAAAGCCACCTGAGCCCATTCTGCACAGTGAACTGTGAAGGCATCAGTTCGATATGCAAGGAGCACTGGGTAATGAAGCCCCTGCATAACTTGGCCTCTCGGTCATACTTGGTGGGCGTGGAGAATCGCAGCCTGGGTTCAGTAGTAGACAGTGTAGCCATAGTAGCGGTACCACCAGGTTGCTCCACAAGCGGGACTTGGCCAAGGTGGACAGCAGGCAAAATCAGAGTCATAGTCAGGCAGAAGGTCAAGACAGGCAGCACAGGATTGGAGTCATGGACGTAGCAAAAGGTCAGGACAGACGGCAAAGAATCAAAGTCAGGAACGTAGCAGGAGATCACAACAGGTAATACACAGACAGTCAGGGAACACTTTCTCAATGGCATAAGGGCACAAAGATCTGGCAGGGGTCAAAGGAAGGGGCTGGCTACTTAATAGGTTAGACGACTAGCAGCACCAACTCGTGGCGTGCTGGCCCTCTAAATATCACAGAGCTGGCGCGCTCACACTAGGAGGCGGGGAAAGGCGTGGAGAGGTGAGCGACACTGCTGCTGGCGTGGGGGGGTGCACGGGTGTGTCTTTGACCCAAGACATGGGTCGCAGGGGCACCCGTGACATCATCATATATTGTGTGGCAATGAGACCTCCTCAAGGCTCTAGGTTTTTGTCCTGTCTTCCTACATAAAGGACCACAGGACATTTTGTGCACACAATCAGGTAGACCAAGATAGAAGTGGAACATAACGATGTGGCCGGGATGTTATATTACTACTGTGTATTGGGGATCTGTATCCTGTCTGTGGTCAAAATTTGAGAACAGGTTTTCAGCTCCTGACATTACAGGGGTAAGTTCCTTTTTGTATGTTAGATGGTCGGGAGCTCGTGATCACAATGTTCCTCAGGTTTGGAGGGTTCCTCAACAATGGAGGTTTTGGGAACATTGGGTCAGGTTTACTTACCCAGTCCTGTTGCGATCCTGCGGTGCGTTGTCCGATGAGGATTCGGGTCTGCCACGATTCACTAAGCTCGTGTGCCCGAGTTCCTGCATCCGTCGCTTCTGCACCGAGGTCCGCCGGAGTACACCTGGTTCTTCCCGGTGCTCGTAAGTGCGTGTCTTGCGGTGTACTAAATGTCAAATCCTCCTCATTGTCTGAATCCGTTGGGTTGTCCGACGACCCGCCCCCCGATTCTGTTGCGTGCAAACTGGCGCCGATGCACCAAAATCCGATCGCATGCGTCAAAATCCCGGGGAAATTCGGCGCAAAACAGAAATCGTCGTGCTTCAGGATAAATTTGGTCTGTACTGGGTCTGAGGCAATCCCGCCATGAATCTCTGCCATGAATTTGGCAAGCTTTTAGTCCATCTTTGTGTGGGATGTTAGAATAAAGGGATTCCACATCCAGGGTAGCCAGGATACTGTCCTTGGGGAGAGGACCTATAGAAGAAACTTTCTTGAGTAGGTCTGTGTTGTCCTGGAGGAAGCTGGTGGTATTTCTCACTGGTGGTTTAAGGATACCCTCTACCCATCATGAAATTTTTTCTGTGAGGGTCCCCACACCTGAAATGATTGGTCTCCCTGGGTTTCCTGGTTTATGAATTTTGTGAAGCATATAGAATATTCCTGTTTTGGGACTCTCGGGGATTAAGTCCAGAAAGTTTGCAGAATCAATAGGTAACCCTCTAATGACGTTCCTCACTTCTCTCTCTTGTATTTTTGAGTTGGTTCCTTACAAAACTTTTTTTCTTGTGACACCGATGAGGGGACGGATTATCCCCGCAAAGGAGACGTCATCAGTAACACGGATTTAGTCTCTCTGTACACAACGTGTAATAGCCCGACTCTCCACATCCGGCACAGCTGTGAATTTCCCGTGCATGTGATGGCAGTCATTACAGTGGTCAGTGACACATGAGCAGAGCTCATCCACGGAAGACACAAAGGATGGAAACAGAGGACGATGTACAAGGAGCCGTACACAAGTCTGTGAACAATATTTCAGAGACTCTTCAGCTTCTCCAGCACAGCAGAGACTGCAACATACTGAGCTCCGCCCACACCCAGCACCATGTGATCCCTGGGCTCCTCCCACACATGATCACATGATGAGGTGACATCACTGCAGGTCCTGTATATAAGCGGCTCTGCAGCTGGGGGTAAGTTACACTGTGCGGTTATTATCTATAGAGGAGATGATATAGCGGAGAGAGGCAGCGCCGCTCTGTACCTCACCCCACGCCAGCTCCATGTCTCACCTCACATCCACCTCATATTACCAGACACTTATTATACACCATGAGCCTGAGAGAAGCCTCTGCTGCTCCTCATCCCCTCACACGTTACACAAATCCCTCGTCTCCACAGAATATTCCCTCAGCTTCTCCTCATTTCTATCACATTTCTGAGGGTTTGAGGGTTTTTACATCTTCTTTCAGATTAGGTTCCTACCAGGTGGATTTTCCTGAGTGACTCGTCCAGGATGGAGAGGAACAGGGACAAGATGGCGGAGATGATCTGTGACCTCACCCTAGAGATCCTCTACCAGGTCACAGGAGAGGTGAGAGGTCACATCCTTCTTATCTGCACTCAGTGACCCCAATATTTCCCAGTCTTCTAGAAATGTCCCATAATGCACCGCTCTGATGTCACATGACCTCATTCTTATCCCCGTGTCCCATCTGTGTCTCTATAATCAGGATTACACAGTAATGAAGACGACTTGTAGACCTCAACATGAGAACATCAATAAGCAGAAGATCCTAGAACTTACCTCCAGGATCACTGAGCTGCTGAGCGGAGAGGTGAGCGCTGCCGGGAATGCTGGGACATGATATAATAACACAAGGGAGGGGTCCGGGGGATGACTGTGTCATTGTGTGTGTCAGGTTCCTATAAGATGTCAGGATGTGGCTGTCTATTTCTCCATGGAGGAGTGGGAGTATGTAGAAGGACACAAGGACCTGTACAAGGAGGTCATGATGGAGGACCACCAGCCCCTCACATCACCAGGTAATAGATTATATCCACACGTCTGATCATTATCTGTCAGTACAGAATGAATTCAGTCTCTGGATGTTTCCTACAGATCTATACAATGAGGAGATATCAGCGGAGAGATGTCCCCGTCCTCCTCTTCCACAGGATTGTCCAGAAGAAGATCCCATGGAGGATCAGGTAGATATAATCCTGCAGGAGCTGTAGACGGTTGTGGAGATGATCCCTATAATCTGTGGATGGGATGTGTTAGTCTTTTATCCAATGGTAGTGAATGTTTAGTGATATGTCAGGGGTATAGCTGAGGAGAGATGTGGCCGGGATCTTCTCAGAACAAACTGCAGGGTGGCCAATGATTATAAATGTAAATAGAGTCCATGAAAGGTCATCTAGTCACTGAATTTACATGTGAATTTACATCATCTCCGTATCTGCAGCTCTGAATGTGTCTCAATTTGTTCCTTTATCATCCTTTCTGGTCACGTGAAACGCTCCTTGACTGATCTGACAACGATTTCTACAATATTTGTGATGCAATTTTTTTACTCAGGATAAAGATCTGGAAGCATCGACCACAACGATAAAAGAAGAAGAGACAGATGTGAGCGGTGATGAGGAGTGTAAGGAGGACGTCCCTACAGATAACCCCCCAGGTGAGTGACCACCACTACATGAGGACTCGTTCACACAACCATAATGTGGACATAACATCCCGACAATGTTATGGCTGCAAATCCCGTCCTGACTGCAGTAAAGGGAATATACAGGGGGTAGTAATATAATAATCAGCACTTACCCCCGATGCTCCATTGGAACCAGGGGGGGATTCCGAAAGACTGACAAAGATTGCTAAAACGTGGAAATTTTTAATTTTAAACTTTTTAATAATTCAAGTTTGACACATTCTTTCCTAAGTTTCTGTACATTCTACCGGCATATAAACTTATTATATTAAAATACCATATATACTCGAGTATAAGCCGAGTTTTTCAGCACAAAAAATGTGCTGAAAAACCTTAACTCTGCTTATACTCGAGTAAAGGGGAAAAAAAAATTAACTCACTTCCCAACATCCATCGCGGCTCCGACATCGGGTCCATCGCAGTGTTCGTGACATCAGCCGCACCCTGACGCTCTGTATGTGCCGGCATCGGCACACACTATGATGTCAGCTTGCGGCTGACGTCACGAAGACTGCGACGGACCAGGACCCGATGTTGGAGCTGCGATGGATGTCGGAGACGCGATGGATGTAGGGGCTGGCATGCTGTATAATTGCAGGGGGCTGGCAGGCTATACACTACAGGGTGCTGTGACCAATGCATTTCCCACCCTCAGCTTATACTCGAGTCAATAGGTTTTTCCAGTTTTTTGTGTCAAAATTAGGGGCCTCGGCTTATACTCAGGACGGCTTATACTCGAGTATATGGGGTAATTGTAATCAGTGTTATACTTGGCAGGTGATGGTGCCGGCCGAATGGAGGGACGAATGAGATCTGCAGAACCCAACATGCCCCCCGATGTGCCCCCAGCCCTTCACAGCACAGATCCGTCATCTGATCCTCCTACACAAGTCCGGTCTCCAGATCCACCACACAATATACATCAAGATAAAATTCATAGAGATCCCAATCTGCCAAAGCCATTTCCATGTTCAGAGTGTGACAAATGTTATTCTTCAAAGGCATCACTAAATATACATAGAAAATATCACTCATGGAAGCCATACACATGTTCAGAATGTAAGAAAAGTTTCGTCCACAAGTCGAAGCTAATTAGACATCAGAGAACTCACACAGGAGAGAAGCCGTTCTCATGTTCAGAATGTAACAAATGTTTTGCTTCAAAAACATCGTTGATTATACATAAGGAAACACACACCGGGGAGATGCCTTACCCATGTTTAGATTGTAACAAATGTTTTCCTTCAAAATCATCACTAAGTATACATAGAAAAATCCACACTTGGGAGATGCTATACTCATGTACACAATGTGAGAAAAATTGCATCCACAATTCGGGGCCGTTTCCTTGTTCAGAATGTGGAAAATGTTTTAGCAATGAAACGGAGCTCGATATCCATCAGAAAGCTCACATAGCGGCAAGGCCGTTCACATGTTCCGAATGTGGCAAAGGTTTTACAAGGAAACAAGTTCTTGTTACCCATCAGAGAATTCACACAGGGGAGAAACCATTTCTATGTCCAGAATGTGGGAGATGTTTTAATGTGCAGTCACATCTCGCTAGACATATAAGAATTCACACAGGGGAGAAGCCATTTCCATGTCCTGATTGTGACAAGGGGTTTAATATAAAATCAGATCTTATTAGACACCAGAAGACTCACATGGAAGTGGTTTCATGTCCTCCGGGTGAGAAACCTTTTGCTGTGAAATCAGAACCTGTTGTACATGAGAGAATTCACACAGCAAAGCCGTCATTAATTATTGTTCAGAATGTGGGAAATCACATCCCCCAAAATCCGGTTGTGTTGGACCTCATACCGGTCCCTCAGGGTCAGGCCCCCTTTCATGTTGTGAATGTGGGAAGTGTTTTACCATGAAATTAGTTTGTGCACAGGAGAAAATTCACACAGAAGAAAAACTATAAATGAATTTTCAGAATGTGGGAAATGTTTTTTTTAGTTATAAATGTTAATAAAAACCTGCAGGTATTTTGTGGCGCTCATCCTTCCATTTACTTATTTCTTGATATAAAGGCTCAACATCTCATAAACCAGAGCTGTTAGAGAGAAATGGATTTTGAAATCAGCAGCTCAAAAATATCCAGGATCAGATGAAAAATTCCAGGTTTCCCGGGTTATTCATATTTATTCACCAGTGCGGGAAGGAATTCCAGCACATGCTTTAAGGGAAGCTACAAAATTTGCATCCACATCAGTATCCTCCCCGCTCCCCCATGCACCTGCTTAGCCAAAGTTAATGCACCCAAGTGAAGTTGGCATCAAAACTGGACCACAGGAGTAAATCCAGTGCCGCCACTCTTGAAAAGCCTACTCTGGTTCTGCATAAGCTGTCCACAGTATTGATGTCCAAACTTCACAGAATAGTTGGATGGACCTCCACCACGATGACCTGCTACTCCTGAATCTCCTTTCACTTGACACCAGTCCTGGAACAATAATACTCTGCAAGAACCACCAAAGGACATCTCAGGTAGAGGAAGATAACCAGGAGTCCAGTCTAACTGAATGAGGCCTGTTTGACTCAGACCTAGTATCATCCACCAGTGCCACCACATTCACCATCTGAGTGGGGTGTAAAGAGGGGGGCATAAAAGCAACTAGTAGAGGGTGAACAATCACCGGTATGGAGGGGCCAAAAAAATCCAGCAACAGGGGGTGGCACTGGGGACCGAGAATGAGTGATGGCAGATGAAGCGGTGTGGGGTGTCTTCTGAGGACACAACAGTGTTGGCTGCTGCATTAATACCTAAATATAGCTTTGGATGAGGCCAAAGGGGATCTGTGAATGCCCTGGGGTTTAATGGCACTAGCAGGACAGCGCACGTGTAGACAGGAAGTGGCAAGTAAGTGTGCACTAGGACTGCGCTCCCGACCAGCGCAGCATAGAGGCAGAAAAGTGATCGATCCAGATGGTGATCAATTGTACCAGTGTCTTATAGCGACACTGGTACAATTGATCCAGGGGCCCGAGTGGGACCCTCCAGTACCCCGGCACTTGCCCGGGTTGGCCGGGTGCTGGCGCCGGGCCTGGCTGACCTACAGCCTGGCAGGTCTCCAGCTGGTGGTGTGTGCAAGAAATATGGAGGGAGAGGCTGAAGTACTAGTTCTCCCTGGGGCAATCCCCTAATGTCTCTAAGATATGTCCCTGGGTAATGGATGGGGAGCCCGTGGTGGTGACAGCCATATCCAGGGATCATTCGGAGGCAACGTTGTGCAAAAAAACTTGCGGTTCTTTATTGATCAACTGCAGGCAACGGGCCAAGACGGTCTCAGAACAGATTCGGAATTACTGGAGTTGTCATGGAGAGGGTCCTCAGGAATGGTGCACCAGCCTGGTAGTAGATGCAGTCTGGGAAGTAACTATCCAAACTGTGGATGCTGCAGCGATGAGTTTCCTGACTCTGGTCCTGGGATTAAGCTAAGTGTCAGCCCTGATGGTGGACTGACACTCTCTCTCTCTCTTTACTCTGTGTCCATGTCCTTAGAGCATGTGCTCTGAGGCCTGAGAGAGCTTACAGGCAAAGACAGACTCTCTGTGATGTGGAAGCGCCTGGGCCAAAGAGAACTAGCCCCTCCCTGTCCAGGGGTTTTATTATCCTGGTCTGGTGGTGGCTAACTCTCTAATTCACCTCCAGTTTACATGGTGAAACACAAATGACTGATAACTTGCACCCTATTAACCATTGCCTGTTCAGGCAGGATCTACAGCTGCTAGTACCTTGTCTTCCTGCATTCCCTTAATGAGTTGATCAGACTCACTAGATAGGTCCTCACAGGGAGAGGGCTTTATTTGCTACTGTCCCTTGCCTATTGTTTTGGCAGGGGTGTTGCACATCCTTGTCCAGATCTGGCCACCAGTAGAAACGAGCTATGAGAGAAACAAATCTCTGCACCCCAGGGTGCGCAGCCACATGAGACTTATGTCCCCAAGTCAGTATGCTCTTCTGGAGAGCCGGTTGGATGTAGGTCTTGCCAGGAGGAAGAAGGTGCCATAGGTCCACAGGCTGTTCAGGAGGAACAATATGTTGAGGAATTGGTTCTTCCCCAATTACATCTGAGGCACAAGAAAGAGTATCAGCCTTGACATTCTACTCTGAAGGATGGAAATGTATGCGGAAGTCAAAGAGGGAGAAGAAGTGGGGACCAACAAGCCTGTCATGGGTTCAGAAGCTGAACTGTCTGGAGGTATAGAAGATTCTTGTGATCTGTGTAGATACAGACTGGATGACGAGCTCCTTCCAGAAGATAACGCCATTCTTGTAAGGCAAGCTTAATGGCCCGAAGCTCCCGATCACCTACAGAGTAATTCCTCTCTGCAGTGGAAAGGTCTTAAAAGAAGAAGTCACAATTTTGAGCATATACGGAGACGGGAGAGCCACCAGTGACTTGGAGGACACCGGAGAAGACATAGTAGCCACAGGATGGAGTCTCCCGAGACAGCGAGACAGACATTCCAGTCCCCAGCAAAGAATTTCCCCGGTCTGCCAATTGAGCATCGTGCGTGATTCTGTAACCTTGGAAGGCCCACGGGAGAGCACTTGCAGACACTAACTTGCAGATATAGATTCGGTGAAGTACCAGACCTAGATCATAGAGAATCTGCCCACTGACGAACGAGATGAGCAGTGGCTTCTCAAGGTGGACCACAAGCTGGGAGACCAGGACAGCATCCACAAAGTTTCCTGCAGAGCTGGAATCTGGGAAGGCAGAAACCTGAAACTGGCTACCTGTCCCAGAGTTGAGTAGAGCAGGTATATTCAGGCGTAGAGAAGCTTTGCTTTTACCTAGGGACACTTCTCCAAAGAACTCTATGTGCGTGCATTTCCTGAACGCTCCGGGCTGGCACCAAAGGGGCAGAGATTCTCCTGTCTTCATCTGGAGCACTCTTGAGGTGTCAGACAAGCTCTATCCACCTGCATGGGTGGCAGACACGGAGGGCGGCAGAGGTCGTATTTATAAAACTGGAGCCAAGTGGGCCAGTCGACGGTTCCTGATCTGAGCCTGTTCCAGAGGTTGTTCCTCCAAGCGCTCTGAGAGTCGGATGTCACTCAAGTAGTCAGATAAAAAAGGCCACTCAGAGAGGACGGCAGGTCTTGTGCAGACAGGGCATCTTTAATCTGTCCAGAAAATCCTTTTTTAAAAGTGGAGACCAAGGCTACTTCATTCCAGGCAAGCTCAGAACTTAGGGTATAGAACTGAACCGCATAGTCACCAAGACCATAGTCCCGGAGAAAGACTGATAACAAAAGCCACCTTAGCTCATTCTGTGAAGCGAACTGTGAAGGCATTAGTTTGATATGCAAGGAGCACTGGGTAATGAAGCCCCTGCATAACTTGGCCTCTCCATCATACTTGGTGGGCGTGGAGAGTCGTAGTCTGGGTTCTGCAGTAGACAGTGTAGCCGTAGTAGTAGGAGGCACCAAAGGCACTGGACGCTGGTGCTGGGTAGCCAACAGTTGCTGCAAGATGGAGGTGAGCTGACCAAGTTGCTGATCCTGAGCGGCAATCTTCTTGGTATGCAGGGTCACGATAGTAGTGAGATAAGGTAGCGGAACCTTGGCAGGATCCATGGTCAGATCTTACTGTCATGATCAGGAGTAGTGGAGGCACTGAACCACCACAAACGATGACGTAAGCCGACACCTGGAAGCGGAGTCTAAGTGGCACACGGTTTTCACCAGAGCCTGCTGCACAGTAGGTTGGCCTTGCTGCGGCGGAGTACCACCAGGTTGCTCCACACTTTCTCAATGGCATAAGGGCACAAAGATCTGGTAGGGGTCAAACGAAGGGGCTGGCTACTTAACAGGTCAGACGACTGGCAGCACCAACTCGTGGCGCGCTGGCCCTTTAAATATCAGAGCTGGCGCGCGCACACTAGGAGGCGGGGAAACGCGCTTCGGACCGCTGGAGTGTGGAGAGGTGAGTGACACTGCTGGCGTGGGAGGGGGGGGGGGCACACGGAGGCGCATGGACATTTATGTGGTCCTACATAAAGGACCATAGGACATTTTGTGCACACAATCAGGTAGACCACAATGGAAGTAGAACATAACAATGTGGCCGGGATGTTATATTCCTGCTGTGTGTTGGGGATCTGTATCCTGTCTGTGGTCAAAATTTGAGAACAGGTTTTGCAGCTCCTGACATTACAGGGGTATGTTCCTTTTTGTATGTTAGATAGTCGGGGGCTCCTGATCACAATGTTCCTCAGGTTTGAAGGGTTTCTAAGCGATGGAGGATCTGGCAAAATTGTATTTTGTCAGTCATCTTTGTGGAGTATGTGGTGAAGTTTTTCTTGAATTTGTTCTAAGTATTTTCAAACATGGATTGCAAGTCACAACCAGTGGTACATGATTGTTGTTCACCTCTTCTTTGCATTGGAGAAGATGGCTCCTGTGTATCATGGTGGCTCTACTGATTTGATTGTCAATCAGCATAGGATGGTATCCCTGATTTAGGAATGTCTTCCTAAGATTGTCTATATGTGATACTTGAGCAGAGCTCACCCACGGAAGACACAAAGGATGGAAACAGAGGACGATGTACAAGGAGCCGTACACAACTCTGTGAACAATATTACAGAGACTCTTCAGCTTCTCCAGCACAGCAGAGCCTGGAACACACTGAGCTCCGCCCACACCCAGCACCATGTGATCCCTGGGCTCCTCCCACACATGATCACATGATGAGGTGACATCACTGCAGGTCCTGTATATAAGCGGCTCTGCAGCTGGGGGTAAGTTACACTGTGCGGTTATTATCTATAGAGGAGATGATATAGCGGAGAGAGGCAGCGCCGCTCTGTACCTCACCCCACGCCGCCTCCATGTCTCACATCCACCTCATATTACCAGACACTTATTATACACCATGAGCCTGAGAGAAGCCTCTGCTGCTCCTCATCCCCTCACACGTTACACAAATCCCTCGTCTCCACAGAATATTCCCTCAGCTTCTCCTCATTTCTATCACATTTCTGGGAATTTGAGGGGTTTTCCATCTTCTTTCAGTTTCGGTTCCTACCAGATGGATTTTCCTGAGTGACTCGTCCAGGATGGAAAGGAACAGGGACATGATGGCGGAGATGATCTGTGACCTCACCCTAGAGATCCTCTACCAGGTCACAGGAGAGGTGAGAGGTCACGTCCTTCTTATCTGCACTCAGTGACCACAATATCTCCCAGTCTTCTAGAAATGTCCCATAATGCACAGCTCTGATGTCACATGACCTCACTCTTATCCCCGTGTCCCATCTGTGTCTCCATAATCAGGATTACACAGTAATGAAGACGACTTGTAGACCTCAACATGAGAACATCAATAAGCAGAAGATCCTAGAACTTACCTCCAGGATCACTGAGCTGCTGAGCGGAGAGGTGAGCGCTGCCGGGAATGCTGGGACATGATATAATAACACAAGGGAGGGGTCCGGGGGATGACTGTGTCATTGTGTGTGTCAGGTTCCTATAAGATGTCAGGATGTGGCTGTCTATTTCTCCATGGAGGAGTGGGAGTATGTAGAAGGACACAAGGACCTGTACAAGGAGGTCATGATGGAGGACCACCAGCCCCTCACATCACCAGGTAATAGATTATATCCACACGTCTGATCATTATCTGTCAGTACAGAATGAATTCAGTCTCTGGATGTTTCCTACAGATCTATACAATGAGGAGATATCAGCGGAGAGATGTCCCCGTCCTCTTCTTCCACAGGATTGTCCAGAAGAAGATCCCATGGAGGATCAGGTAGATATAATCCTGCAGGACCTGTAGACGGGTGTGGAGATGATCCCTATAATCTGTGGATGGGATGTGTTAGTTCTCGTGTTCAGTCTTTCAGATTTCTTGGTCAATTAAATTCTATCAACTCTCCGTTGTTTTTGTGGGCGTGATATGGGAGGTTCTGGAGTCTACGATTTGTCATGTAAAATGCTCCATGTGCCGATTAATTGTCTTTATATGACTCTTATGATATTTGTTTTGCGCTTTTTTTATACCTAGGATCTGAATCCTATTTATGCTGTAACCGTAAAAAAAGAAGAAGAGACAGATGTGAGCGGTGATGAGGAGTGTAAGGAGGACGTCCCTACAGATAACCCTCCAGGTAAGTGACCACCACTACATGAAGACACACAGCCATAATGTGGACATATCATCCCAACTGCAGCAAAGGGAATATACAGGGGCAGTTATATAATAATCATTACTTACCCCCTGATGCTCCACTGGAACAAGGGGGGGGGGGGGAATACTCTGATGTATTTCAAAAGACTGACAAAGATTGCTAAAACGTGGACATTTTTGAATTAAAACTTTAGAATAATTCAAGTTTGACACATTGTTTCCTAAGTTTCTGGACATTCTACCAGCATATAAACTTATTATATTAAAATAATTGTAATCAGTGTTATACTTGGCAGGTGATGGCGCCGAGCGATTGGAGGGACAAATGAGATCTGCAGAACCAAACGTTCCCCCCGATGTGCCCCCAGCCAATCACAGCGCAGATCTGTCATCTGATCCTCCTACACAAGTCCAGTCTTCAGATCCACCACACAATATACATCAAGATAAAACTCATAGATATCCCAATCGCCGAAAGCTATTTCCGTGTTCAGAATGTGACAAATCTTATTCTTCAAAAGCGTCACTATATATACATAGAAAATATCACTCAGGGAAGCTATACTCCTGTTCAGAATGTAAGAAAAGTTTCGTCCACAAGTCGAAGCTAACTAGACATCAGAGAACTCACACAGGAGAGAAGCCGTTCTCATGTTCAGAATGTAACAAATGTTTTGCTTCAAAATCATCGTTGATTATACATAAGGAAATACACACCGGGGAGATGCCTTACTCGTGTGTAGACTGTAACAAATGTTTTCCTACACAATCATCACTAAATATACATAAAAAAATCCACACTTGGGAGATGCTATACTCATGTTCAGAATGTGAGAAAAGTTGCATCCACAATTCGGGGCCGTTTCCTTGTTCAGAATGTGGAAAATGTTTTAGAAATGAAACGGAGCTCGATATCCATCAGAAAGCGCACTTAGCGGCAAGGCCGTTCACGTGTTCCGAATGTGGCAAAGGTTTTACAAGGAAACAAGATCTTGTTACCCATCAGAGAATTCACACGGGGGAGAAACCATTTCTATGTCCAGAATGTGGGAAATGTTTTAGTGTGAAGTCACATCTCGCTAGACATATAAGAATTCACACAGGGGAGCGGCTATTTCCATGTCCTGATTGTGACAGGGGGTTTAATATAAAATCAGATCTTATTAGACACCAGAAGATTCACATGGAAGTGGTTTCATGTCCTCCGGGTGAGAAACTCACAAACTGTACATGACAGAATTCACACAGCAAAGACGTCATTAATTTTTGTTCACAATGTGGGAAATCACATCCCCCAAAATTCGGTTGTGTTAGACCATGAAATTAGTTTGTGTACAGGAGAGAATTCACACAGGAGAAAAATTATAAACGATATTGCAGAATGTGGGAAATGTTTTTTTTTAGTTAAAAATGAAAATAAAAACCTGCAGGTATTTTGTGGCGCTCGACTTCTGCTCGTAACAAAACAAAACCTCACATTTATTTATATGTGTTTCCTTATTCAGATTATTGTAGATGAAGGCTACATTCACACTGCTTTTGCCCGCCGTAACGTAGCACGGCGGGCAACTGCAGCGCGCGGGGTAAGGAGGAGCTCACGCACACCCCCATCCCTATTCATAGGGATGTATGGCGCACGGCGCCGTATTATGGGAAAAGATAGGACATGCTCCCGTAGGGCACCGTGCTCCCATTGCCATATATCGGACGTATATACGCCCCCCCTTGCGACAGTGGGAATGCAGCCTTAGAGAGAGAATAAGAAACTCTGCACTAAGCTATGATCAGCAATGATGGGGATTATGTACTAAGGGTTGTGGATCGCACTTTCGTCGCACTGTTCACTAGAGAAAAATGGATTTTTGAAATCAGCAGCTAAAAAATATCCAGGATCAGATGAAAAACTTCAGGAATTCCGTGTTATTCATAGTTTTACCAGCCAGGGGCTTCCTACCCTCAGGAGGCTCCGATACCACACAAAGCTTCTTGTCCTCCTTGCCCTGATCTTCTCCCTGGGCTCAGAGTCTAAATGAGCAGTGGGGGAAGGAATACCAGCACATGCCTTAAGGGAAGCCACAAAATTTGCATTTACATCAGTATCCTCCCCGCTCCCCCATGCATCTGCGTAGCCAAAGTTGGGGCAACCAAGTGATGTTGGCGTCAAAACTGGACCACAGGAGTAAATCCGGGGCCACTCCTCTTGAAAAGCCTACTCTGGTTCTGCATAAGCTGTCCACAGCATTGATGTCCAAACTTCACCGATGAGATGGATAGACCTCCACCACGATGAAGCTGCTACACCTGAATCTCCTTTGACTTAACACCAGTCCAGGAACAATAATACGCTGCAAGAACCACCAAAGATGGAAGTCCAGTCTAACTATTTGAGGCCTGCTTGACTCAGACCTAGCACCGTCTAACAGTGCCATCGCATTCACCATATGAGTGGGGTGTAAAGAAGGGGAGGTAAAAGCAACTAGTATAGGGTATATTGTCATATAATGTGGGCATCTTTTACACCTAGAGGAAAGGAAGTTATACCATCACCATAGACAGGGGGCATCCTCTACAAATAGAGGAGAGGAGGTTCTACCATCACCATAGACAGGGGAATCCTCTACATGTAGAGGAGAGAAGGTTCTACCATCACCATATACAGGGGACATCCTCTACACCTAGAGAAGAAGCGGTTCTATCTTAAATACAGTAGACAGAGGACATCCTCCATGCCTAAAAGAGAAATGGCTCTACTATCGCCATACATCGGGGGCATCCTCTAGTCCTAGTGAAGAGGTGGTTCTACCATCACCATAGACAGGGGGCATCCTCTAGTCCTAGTGGAGAGGTGGTTCTACCAGAACCATAGACAGGGGGTATCCTATACCCCTAGAGGAGAGGAGGTTCTACCATAACCATAGACAGGGGACATCCTCTACACCTAGAGGAGAAGAGGTTCTACCATCACCATAGACAGGGGACATCCTCTACACCTAGAGGAGAGGAGGTTCTACCATCACCATAGACAGAGAGCATCATCTATACCTAGAGGAGAGGAGGTTCTACCATCACCATAGACAGGGGGCATCCTCTACACCTATAGGAGAGGAGGTTCTACCATCACCATAGACAGGGGGCATCCTCTACACCTAGAGGAGAGGAGGTTCTACCATAACCATAGACAGGGGGCATCCTCTACACCTAGAGGAGAGGAGGTTCTACCATCACCATAGACAGGGGGCATCCTCTACACCTAGAGGAGAGGAGGTTCTACCATCACCATAGACAGGGGGCATCCTCTACACCTAGAGGAGAGGAGGTTCTACCATCACCATAGACAGGGGGCATCCTCTACACCTAGAGGAGGGGAGGTTCTACCATCACCATAGACAGGGGACATCATCTATATCTAGTGGAGAGATGGTTCTACTATCACCATAGACAGGGGGCATCCACTACACCTAAAGGAGAGGAGGTTCTACCATCACCATAGACAGGGGGCATCCTCTACACCTAGAGGAGAGGAGGTTCTACCATCACCATAGACAGGGAGCATCATCTATATCTAGTGGAGAGATGGTTCTACCATCACCATAGACAGGGGGCATCCTCTACACCTAGAGGAGAGGAGGTTCTACCATCACCATAGACAGGGGGCATCCTATACACCTAGAGGAGAGGAGGTTCTACCATCACCATAGACAGCGAGCATCATCTATACCTAGTGGAGAGATGGTTCTACCATCACCATAGACAGGGGCATCCTCTAAACCTAGAGGAGGTTCTACTATCACCATAGACAGGGGGCATCCTCTACACCTAGAGGAGAGGAGGTTCTACCATCACCATAGACAGGGGGCATCCTCTACACCTAGAGGAGAGGAGGTTCTACCATCACCATAGAAAGGGGACATCCTCTACACCTAGAGGAGAGGAGGTTCTACCATCACCATAGACAGGGGATGTCCTATACACCTAGAGGAGAGGAGGTTCTACCATCACCATAGACAGGGGGCATCCTCTACACCTAGAGGAGAGGAGGTTCTACCATCACCATAGACAGGGGACGTCCTATACACCTAGAGGAGAGGAGGTTCTACCATCACCATAGACAGGGGACATCCTCTACACCTAGAGGAGAGGAGGGTCTACCATCACCATAGACAGGGGGCATCCTCTACACCTAGAGGAGAGGAGGTTCTACCATCACCATAGACAGGGGGCATCCTCTACACCTAGAGGAGAGGAGGTTCTACCATCACCATAGACAGGGGGCATCCTCTACACCTAGAGGAGAGGAGGTTCTACCATCACCATAGACAGGGGACATCCTCTACACCTAGAGGAGAGGAGGTTCTACCATCACCATAGACATGGGGCATCCTCTACACCTAGAGGAGAGGAGGTTCTACCATCACCATAGACAGGGGGCATCCTCTACACCTAGAGGAGAGGAGGTTCTACCATCACCATAGACAGGGGGCATCCTCTACACCTAGAGGAGAGGAGGTTCTACCATCACCATAGACAGGGGGCTTCCTCTACACCTAGAGGAGAGGAGGTTCTAACATCACCATAGACAGGGGACATCCTCTACACCTAGAGGAGAGGAGGTTCTACCATCAACATAGACAGGGGGCATCCTCTACACCTAGAGGAGAGGAGGTTCTACCATCACCATAGACAGTGGACATCCTCTACACCTAGAGGAGGTTCTACCATCACCATAGACAGGGGGCATCCTCTACACCTAGAGGAGAGGAGATTCTACCATCACCATAGACAGGGGGCATCCTCTACACCTAGAGGAGAGGAGGTTCTACCATCACCATAGACAGGGGGCATCCTCTACACCTAGAGGAGAGGAGGTTCTACCATCACCATAGACAGGGGGCATCCTTTACACCTAGAGGAGAGGAGGTTCTACCATCACCATAGACAGGGGGCATCCTCTACACCTAGAGGAGAGGAGGTTCTACCATCACCATAGACAGGGGGCAGCATCTACACCTAGAGGAGAGGAGGTTCTACCATCACCATAGACAGGGGGCATCCTCTACACCTAGAGGAGGTTCTACCATCACCATAGGCAGGGGGCATCCTCTACACCTAGAGGAGAGGAGGTTCTACCATCACCATAGACAGAAGGCATCCTCTACACCTAGAGGAGAGGAGGTTCTACCATCACCATAGACAGGGGGCATCCTCTACACCTAGAGGAGAGGAGGTTCTACCATCACCATAGGCAGGGGGCATCCTCTACACCTAGAGGAGAGGAGGTTCTACCATCACCATAGACAGAAGGCATCCTCTACACCTAGAGGAGAGGAGGTTCTACCATCACCATAGACAGGGGGCATCCTCTACACCTAGAGGAGAGGAGGTTCTACCATCACCATAGGCAGGGGGCATCCTCTACACCTAGAGGAGAGGAGGTTCTACCATCACCATAGACAGAAGGCATCCTCTACACCTAGAGGAGAGGAGGTTCTACCATCACCATAGACAGGGGACATCCTCTACACCTAAAGGAGAGGAGGTTCTACCATCACCATAGTCAGGGTTTCTCTTTGATTGTTATGGAGGACTCTACGTACACGTTTGGATAGTTCTTTGGATGGAAATGCGTCTTATTCCAACCTTCTACATTATGATACTATGAAATGTAGGGGCCTCCTTGAAGTATGGTAATTGTGTAAGGGGACGCATGGTGTCACAGTTCCTTGTATATTCCATGTTGCATTGGTTTATTTTTAAGGTGGAGTTTTATTCCCCTTGTCAGATGCACTTTGTTTTACCTCAGATTGAGGTAATTGTGTTTTGTGAGGTAAATTTCTAGGTAAATTTTTCACGCACTTTTTCATAGTGATAGTTGAGGGTTAGCTGTGATTGGTCGCTGGGAGAGATATATTTCAATACAAGACGCCATGTTGAACCAATCATACGCCATGTTGTCTTAAGTCTGGGGGTCATGCTGACCACTGTCAGCCATTTTGTAAAATGTCTATTCATCTCATGATTCAAACATAACTGTGCTCTGTGTGAGAAATAATATATAAAGTTCATCTGAATGTTTTGGGACTCTCAGGGGTGAAGTCCAGAAGGTTTGCAGAATCTGTAGGACCCTCTAATGACTTTCCTCAGTTCTATTGTGTGTTTTTGAGTTGGTTCCTTACAAAACTTTTTTTCTTCCGACACCGGTGAGGGGACGGATTATCCCCGGAAAAGAGACGTCATCAGTAACACGGATTTAGTCTCTCTGTACACAACGTGTAATAGTCCGACTCTCCACATCCAGCGCACGTCCTCATTTGTTCCTATGCGTTCATGCACACAGCTGTGAATTTCCCGTGCATGTGATGGCAGTCATTACAGTGGTCAGTGACACATGAGCAGAGCTCACCCACAGAAGACACAGAGGATGGAAACAGAGGACGATGTACAAGGAGCCATACACAAGTCTGTGAACAATATTACAGAGACTCTTCAGCTTCTCCAGCACAGCAGAGCCGGGAACACACTGAGCTCCGCCCACATCCAGCACCATGTGATCCCTGGGCTCCTCCCACACATGATCACATGATGAGGTGACATCACTGCAGGTCCTGTATATAAGCGGCTCTGCAGCTGGGGGTAAGTTACACTGTGCGGTTATTATCTATAGAGGAGATGATATAGCGGAGAGAGGCAGCGCCGCTCTGTACCTCAGCCCACGCCGGCTCCATGTCTCCGCTTCTCCTCATTTCTCTCACATTTTTGGGAATTTGAGGGTTTTTCCATCTTCTTTCAGTTTTGGTTCCTACCAGATGGATTTTCCTGAGTGACTCGTCCAGGATGGAGAGGAACAGGGAGAGGATGGCGGAGATGATATGTGACCTCACCCTAGAGATCCTCTACCAGGTCACAGGAGAGGTGAGAGGTCACGTCCTTCTTATCTGCACTCAGTGACCACAATATCTCCCAGTCTTCTAGAAATGTCCCATAATGCACAGCTCTGATGTCACATGACCTCATTCTTATCCCCGTGTCCCATCTGTGTCTCCATAATCAGGATTACACAGTAATGAAGACGACTTGTAGACCTCAACATGAGAACATCAATAAGCAGAAGATCCTAGAACTTACCTCCAGGATCACTGAGCTGCTGAGCGGAGAGGTGAGCGCTGCCGGGAATGCTGGGACATGATATAATAACACAAGGGAGGGGTCCGGGGGATGACTGTGTCATTGTGTGTGTCAGGTTCCTATAAGATGTCAGGATGTGGCTGTCTATTTCTCCATGGAGGAGTGGGAGTATGTAGAAGGACACAAGGACCTGTACAAGGAGGTCATGATGGAGGACCACCAGCCCCTCACATCACCAGGTAATAGATTATATCCACACGTCTGATCATTATCTGTCAGTACAGAATGAATTCAGTCTCTGGATGTTTCCTACAGATCTATACAATGAGGAGATATCAGCGGAGAGATGTCCCCGTCCTCTTCTTCCACAGGATTGTCCAGAAGAAGATCCCATGGAGGATCAGGTAGATATAATCCTGCAGGACCTGTAGACCGATCTCTCGGGATGATCCCTATAATCTGTGGATGGGATGTGTTAGTCCTTGAGTTCAGTCTTTCAGGTTTCTTGGTCAACCAAATTCTATCAGCTCTCGCTTATTTTTGTGGACGTGATCTAGAAGGTTCTGGAATCTACGATTTGTTAAGTAAAATGTGCTGATTTATTGTCTATATATGACTTTTATAATATTAGTTACACCCTTTTTTCTTACTTAGGATCTGAATATTATTTATGCTGTAACAGTAAAAGAAGAAGAGACAGATGTGAGCGGTGATGAGGAGTGTAAGGAGGACGTCCCTACAGATAACCTCACCCAGGTGAGTGACCACCACTACATGAGGACTGGTTCACACGGCCATAATGTGGACATAACATCCCGACAATAATATCCTGACTGCAAATCCCGTCCTGACTGCAGCAAAGGGAATATACAGGGGCAGTAGTATAATAATCATCACTTACCCCCCGGTGCTCCATTGGAACTGGGAGGGGAGAATACTCTGACGTATTCCGAAAGACTGACAAAGATTGCTAAAACGTGGAAATTTTTGAATTTAAACTTTTTAATAATTCACGTTTGACACATTTGGACATTCCACCAGCATATAAACTTATTATATCAAAATAATTGTAATCAGTGTTATACTTGGCAGGTGATGGCGCCGAGCAATTGGAGGGACGAATGAGATCTGCAGAACCCAACATTCCCTCCGATGTGCCCCCAGCCCTTCACAGCGCTGATCCGTCATCTGATCCTCCTACACAAGTCCAGTCTTCAGATCCACCACACAATATACATCAAGATAAAACTCGTAGATATTCCAATCGTCCAAAGCTATTTCCATGTTCAGAATGTGACAAATTTTATTCTTCAAAAGCGTCACTATATATACATAGAAAACATCACACAGGGAAGAAGCCATACTCATGTTCAGAATGTAAGAAAGGTTTCCTCCACAAATCGAAGCTAACTAGACATGAGAGAACTCACACAGGAGAGAAGCCATTCTCATGTTCAGAATGCAACAAATGTTTTGCTTCAAAATCATCGATGAATGTACATAAAGAAATACACACTGGGAAGTTGCCTTACCCATGTTTAGATTGTAACAAATGTTTTCCTTCAAAAGCATCACTAAATTCACATAAAAAAATCCACTCCGGGAAGAAGTACTCATGTCCAGAATGTGAGAAAAGTTTCATCCACAGTTCGGGGCTTATGAGACATCTGGGATCACACACAGGGGTGAAGCCGTTTCCCTGTTCAGAATGTGGAAAATGTTTTAGAAATAAAATGGATCTCGATATCCATAAGAAAGTTCATTCATCGGAAAGGCCGTTCACGTGTTCCGAATGTTGCAAAAGTTTTACAAGGAAGCAAGATCTCGTTACCCATCTGAGAATTCACACAGGGGAGAAACCATTTCCATGTCCAGAATGTGGGAGATGTTTTAGTGTGCAGTCACATCTCGCTAGACATATAAGAATTCACACAGGGGAGAAGCCATTTCCATGTCCTGATTGTGACAAGGAGTTTATCATAAAATCAGATCTTAATAGACACCAGAAGACTCATCTGAAAGTGGTTTCATGTCCACCGGGTGAGAAACCTTCACCTGTGAAATCACGACCTGTTGTACATGAGAGAATTCACACACCAAATGCGTCATTAATTTTTGTTCCGAATCCTGTTGTGTTCGACCTCATACCGGTCCCTCAGGGTCAGGCCCCCTTTCATGTTGTGGAAAGTGTTTTACCATGAAATTAGTTTGTGCACAGGAGAGAATTCACACAGGAGAAAAATTATACATGAATATTCAGAATGTGGGAAATGTTTTTTTTTTAGTTATAAATGTAAATAAAAACCTGCAGCTATTTTGTAGCGCTTGTCTTCCGATCGTAACAAAACAGGACCTCGCATTTTTTTAATGTGTTTCCTTATCCAGATTATTGTAGAGTAAGAGAGAGAATAAGAAACTCCGCACTAAACTATGATCAGCAATGATGGGGCTTATTTACTAAGGGTTACGGATTGCACTTTTGTCGCACTGTTCACGTTTTTCACGATTTGCGCAGCTTTTACAGGTATTTTACAGGTATCTGCGCTAGAATTGTGTCGCACGCGGATTTTGGCGCAGCTGCGCTGCTTTCATGCAACAGAAATGGGGGTGTGGTGGGCCGTACTGAGCGTGGGATTTAACTTACAATTTGTGTCACAAGACAATGCACTTACATGCACCAGGACCTGAGCGGGGAAGCGACACATGCAGGATATCGGGCGCACGATCTTAGTGAATTGCGCCAGAGTGCATTATACACGGACACTCCGTAATTTGTGAACTCCAGTGGGCGGGTAAGTAAATGTGCCCCGATATGTTTATCCCATCGTCCTTCCAATGTACTTATTTCTTGATGTAAGTAAACCATAAACCAGAGCTGTTTTAGAGAAATTGATTTTTGAAATCAGCGGCTCAAAAATATCCAGGATCAGATGAAAAACTCCAGGTTTTCTGTGTTATTCATATTTTTACCTGCCAGAGGCTTAATATCCTCAGGACGGTCCGATACCACACAACGCTTCTTGTCCTCCTTGCCCAGATTTTGCCCCTGGGCTCAGAGTCTAAATGAGCAGTGGGGGAAGGAATACCAGCACATGCCTCAAGGGAAGCCACAAAATTTGAATCCACGTCAGTATCCACTCGCATCCCCATTCACCAAAGTTGGGGCACCCAAGTGAAGTTGGCATCCACTTTGGTTATGCATAAGCTTTTCACAGTATTGATTTCCAAACTTCACAGATGAGTTGGATGGCCCTCCACCACGAATACCTGCTACACCTGAATCTCCTTTGACTTAACACCAGCCCTGGAACAATAGCTTTCGATGAGGCCAATGGGGATCAGTGAACGCTCGGGGGTTTAACGGCACTAGAAGGACAGTGTATGTGTGGACAGGAAGTGCCAACCAAGTGTGCACTAGGACTGCAGACTCGCGCACACACACATCACACGCTGTCTTGCACCAGACTGAGCTGCAGGAGACATGTAACGGCCCGCTGGACGGGTTATGTAACAGAATTTATTCGGTTGAAATGTCCTTAAGATGTGGGAGAAGTATGGCCAACTAATCCAGCAGTCTTTGTGGTTCAATGTGCCATTAAGAACATGTACTTTCCTCTTCATATGATATGTTGATCCATTATCAACGTTGCTACCTTCTGTATATCTTTGGTATTGTAGCTGCTTAACATCTGCCTGGAAAGAAAATGTTTATATTGTGACCAATCAGATCTAATGTTAATAACTAATTGTACGAAGGTCCTGGTTGGATAATCCCTGAACTGACCACTCCCAAGGGAAGTTCATAAAAACCTCTGGTGGCCGGAAAGTGCTGGGGAGATCTAAGATGGAGTATAAAGCACATGTATCTAAGACCTGCAATCCAGACACATGGCCTACAGATAAGGCCCATAGCCCAAAGTCAATACCAGAGCTTTCCTAAACTCTGCTGCTGAATCAGCCGTCCATCTCTCCAGCCTGAAGCTACCTAAATCAGGCTGTGAGCATTACGTTGACAGATAGATCCAACCATGGTGCTGGACCAGTGGAATGGTTACCATGACCTGTTGCCTACATTGAAGTTCATGTTCAGGAAATAAAGGAACTGTGAGTTTATGATTGACATTGCTTGTCTCCTTGTCATTTCTGCCCCAGAAACAAGGAGCTCCTATCTACCATCAGTCAGGGACCCTCTCACACACCCATCAGCAGTGCCCCAGGGAGAACTACTATTCATCTGCCGCATCTCTCTCTCTTTGCATCACAATCTATCTTCCAGATACCTGCTTGTGGATGGGGCCTGTTCCTCTGCTACTCAGCGAACATGACCCTGTTGAGCGCTAGGCTGTGCTCAGCCAGCCACTCAGGTGCCAAAGGGAATCCAGAAGCCCCTCAAGCCCAACAAGGTCAGGCCTCGGAGGGGGATGTTGCAGACACATCAGGAGACTAAGCATCGGATAGGAGCTGGGTGACCCATCCTGCTCCTCCAAACTGAACAGAGGCACCAGGCTGAGATTTTGGAGCCATTGCCTCACTTCTCGCCCTATAAATGAAGGGGTGTGTTATACTCTAAAGATATACACACCTGCTATTAAGTAGTTGCCTCAAAACATTACTGTACCCCCCACTATGTCACCTCCAATCTGTGAGCATAAAGAACAGAGGTAATTGACGCACTGTACTATCCAACTGGTTTGACTTTGGGCCACACACTAAGGACATTATCCTGGAACTCCTCTGGTGTTCCCTCTTTTACCCCTATACAGGGATGTGGACTTTGCTGTGAAGAGATCGCAAGGCCACTACCTTTGGTGGTGGTCTCGGGGTCAGGCAAGTGTAGTCATAACAGTGCAACAGTGAAGGCAGCAATCAAGCAGAAATATCAGGGTCTTTAAAAGAGAAGAATACAGATACATGGGACACAAATAGAGTAAGGAAACAAGGCTGGGATCAAGGCACCTCCTGGAGGTCCATTTTATCACCAAAGGTGTTCACTGGTTTGTGGGGGACAGGTTAGATGTGTGCACACTGGCCCTTTTAATATCATGAACTGCACAGAGGCCGCACCTTTGGACCCACAAACTGATAGCTAGGAGCAAGATAATGGGGGTCATTTACTAAGGGCCCGATTCGCGTTTTCCCGACGTGTTACCCGAATATTTCCGATTTGCGCCGATTGCACCTGAATTGCCCCGGGATTGTGGCGCACGCGATCGGATTGTGGTGCATCGGCGCCGGCATGCGCGCGACGGAAATTGGGGGGCGTGGACGAACGAAAACCCGACGTATTCGGAAAAACCGCCGCATTTAAAAACCGAAAAAGTGTCGCTTGGGGAGCGCTTACCTTCACCTGGTCCGAGGTGGTGCATTCCAGCGCGATGAGATGACTTTCAGCGCAGCAGCGCCACCTGGTGGACGGGTGAAGAACTACCTTCTTAAATCCCGGCCGGACCCGAATCCGGAGCAGAGAACGCGCCGCTGGATCGCGAATGGGCGAGGTAAGTAAATCTGCCCCAATGTGTGAGGGCCAGAACATACCGTGGAGCATATGCGCAGCAGGAACAGAAACACAATGGTGCCTATGGGAGGGACTGGAGCAAAGGAGGAGCATACAGGGGAACTTTGAATATTTTCTATAGACTCCCAGGATCTCTCTTCAGGTCCAAAACCTTTACAGTCCACAAGATAATAGACCCCTCCGACCGTCTTCTTACTGTCCGCCCCCCTTTAATTAATAGGTAAAGTGAACAGAGCTAAGTACATAAATACAGCACCAGTGTGGAGTCCAATACAAGTACAGTACTAGAACTGAACTTCATACTGAAACACAGCACCAGGACCAATTCCCGGTACCTATGTACATACATACAGTATGGTAAATGATTCTACATATGTACAGAACTCCCTAATTAAAATTTATACAGGACCCCCTAATCAATAATAACATGCAGGAGAGCATCCTCTACACCTGGAGGAGAAGCGGTTCTACCATCACCATAGACAGGAGGCATCCTCTACACCTAGAGGAGAGGAGGTTCTACCATCACCATAGACAGGGGGCATCCTCTACACCTAGAGGATAGGAGGTTCTACCATCACCATAGACAGGGGGCATCCTCTACACCTAGAGGAGAGGAGGTTCTACCATCACCATAGACAGGAGGCATCCTCTACACCTAGAGGAGAGGAGGTTCTACCATCACCATAGACAGGAGGCATCCTCTACACCTAGAGAAGAGGGGGTTCTACCATCACCATAGACATGGGGCATCCTCTACACCTAGAGGAGAGGAGGTTCTACCATCACCATAGACAGGGGGCATCCTCTACACCTGGAGGAGAAGCGGTTCTACCATCACCATAGACAGGAGGCATCCTCTACACCTAGAGGAGAGGAGGTTCTACCATCACCATAGACAGGGGTATCCTCTACACCTAGAGGAGATTCTACCATTACCATAGACAAGGGGCATCCTCTACACCTAGAGGAGAGGAGGTTCTACCATCACCATAGACGGGGGGCATCCTCTACACCTAGAGGAGAGGAGGTTCTACCATCACGATAGACGGGGGGCATCCTCTACACCTAGAGGAGAGGAGGTTCTACCATCACCATAGACAGGGGGCACTCTCTACACCTAGAGGAGAGGAGGTTCTACCATCACCATAGACAGGGGGCATCCTCTACACCTAGAGGAGAGGTGGTTCTACCATCACCATAGGCAGGAGACATCTTCTACACCTAGAGGAGAGGAGGCTCTACCATCACCATAGACAGGGGACATCCTCTACACCTAGAGGAGAGGTGGTTCTACCATAACCATAGACAAGGAACATCCACTACACCTAGAGGAGAGGAGGTTCTACCATCACCATAGACAGGGACATCCTCTAGACCTAGAGGAGAAGAGGTTCTACCATCATCATAGACAGGGAGAATCCCCTACACCTACAGAAGAGGAGGCTCTACCATCACCGTAGACAGGGGGCATCCTCTACACCTAGAGGAGAGGAGGTTCAATCATCACCATAGACAGGGGACATCCTCTACACCTAGCGGAGAGGTGGTTCTACCATCACCATAGACAGGGGACATCTAATACACCTAGGGGAGAGGAGGTTCCACCATCACCATAGACAAGGGCATCCTCTACACCTAGAGGAGAGGTGGTTCTACCATCACCATAGACAGGGGCATCCTCTACACCTAGAGGAGAGGAGGTTCTACCATCACCATAGACAGGGGCATCCTCTACACCTAGAGGAGAGGAGGTTCTACCATCACCATAGACAGGGGACATCCACTACACCTAGAGGAGAGGAGGCTCTACCATCACCATAGACAGGGGGCATCCTCTACACCTAGAGGAGAGGTGTTTCTACCATCACAATAGACAGGGGGCATCCTCTACACATAGAGGAGAGGCAGTTCTACCATCACCATAGACAGGGGCATCCTCTACACATAGAGGAGAGGAGGTTCTACCATCAGCATAGACAGGGGACATCCTCTACACCTAGAGGAGAGGAGGTTCTTCCATCACCATAGACAGGGGCATCCTCTACACCTAGAGGAGAGGAGGTTCTACCATCACCATAGACAGGGGGCATCCTCTACACCTAGAGGAGAGGAGGCTCTATCATCACCATAGACAGGAGGCATCCTCCACACCTAGAGGAGAGGTGTTTCTACCATCTCCATAGACAGGGGGCATCCTCTACACCTAGAGGAGAGGAGGTTCTACCATCACCATAGACAGGGGCATCCTCTACACCTAGAGGAGAGGAGGTTCTACCATCACCATAGACAGGGGACATCCTCTACATATAGAGGAGAGGTGGTTCTACCATCAGCATAGACAGGGGGCATCCTCTACACCTAGAGGAGAGGTGGTTCTACCATCACCATAGACAGGGGGCATCCTCTACACCTAGAGGAGAGGAGGTTCTACCATCACCATAGACAGGGGACATCCTCTACACCTAGAGGAGAGGTGGTTCTACCATCACCATAGACAGGGGCATCCTCTACACCTAGAGGAGAGGAGGTTCTACCATCACCATAGACAGGGGCATCCTCTACACCTAGAGGAGAGGAGGTTCTACCATCACCATAGACAGGGGACATCCTCTACACCTAGAGGAGAGGAGGTTCTACCATCACCATAGACAGGGGCATCCTCTACATATAGAGGAGAGGTGGTTCTACCATCAGCATAGACAGGGGGCATCCTCTACACCTAGAGGAGAGGTGGTTCTACCACCAGCATAGACAGGGGACATCCTCTACACCTAGAGGAGAGGTGGTTCTACCATCACCATAGACAGGGGCATCCTCTACACCTAGAGGAGAGGAGGTTCTACCATCACCATAGACAGGGGCATCCTCTACACCTAGAGGAGAGGAGGCTCTACCATCACCATAGACAGGAGGCATCCTCTACACCTAGAGGAGAGGTGTTTCTACCATCACAATAGACAGGGGGCATCCTCTACACATATAGGAGAGGCAGTTCTACCATCACCATAGACAGGGGCATCCTCTACACATAGAGGAGAGGAGGTTCTACCATCAGCATAGACAGGGGACATCCTCTACACCTAGAGGAGAGGAGGTTCTTCCATCACCATAGACAGGGGCATCCTCTACACCTAGAGGAGAGGTAGTTGTACCATCACCATAGACAGGGGACATCCTCTACACCTAGAGGAGAGGAGGTTCTACCATCACCATAGACAGGGGGCATCCTCTACACCTAGAGGAGAGGAGGTTCTACCATCACCATAGACAGGGGGCATCCTCTACACCTAGAGGAGAAGAGGTTCTACCATCACCATAGACAGGGGGCATCCTTTACACCTAGAGGAGAGGAGGTTCTACCATCAGCATAGACAGGGGGCATCCTCTACACCTAGAGGAGAGGTAGTTCTACCATCAGCATAGGCAGGAGACATCCTCTACACCTAGAGGAGAGGAGGCTCTATCATCACCATAGACAGGAGGCATCCTCCACACCTAGAGGAGAGGTGTTTCTACCATCTCCATAGACAGGGGGCATCCTCTACACCTAGAGGAGAGGAGGTTCTACCATCACCATAGACAGGGACATCCTATACACATAGAGGAGAGGCAGTTCTACCATCACCATAGACAGGGGGCATCCTGTACACCTAGAGGAGAGGAGGTTCTACCATCACCATAGACAGGGGGCATCCTCTACACCTAGAGGAGAGGAGATTCTACCATCACCATAGACAGGGGGCATCCTCTACACCTAGAGGAGAGGAGGTTCTACCATCACCATAGATAGGGGCATCCTCTACATATAGAGGAGAGGTGGTTCTACCATCAGCATAGACAGGAGGCATCCTCTACACCTAGAGGAGAGGTGGTTCTACCACCAGCATAGACAGGGGACATCCTCTACACCTAGAGGAGAGGAGGTTCTACCATTACCATAGACAGGGGGCATCCTCTACACCTAGAGGAGAGGTGGTTCTACCACCAGCATAGACAGGGGGCATCCTCTACACCTAGAGGAGAGGTGGTTGTACCATCACCATAGACCGGGGGCATCCTCTACACCTAGAGAAGAGGAGGTTCTACCATCACCATAGACAGGAGGCATCCTCTACACATAGAGGAGAGGCAGTTCTACCATCACCATAGACAGGGGACATCCTCTACACCTAGAGGAGAGGAGGTTCTTCCATCACCATAGACAGGGGCATCCTCTACACCTAGAGGAGAGGAGGTTCGACCATCACCATAGACAGGGGGCATCCTCTACACCTAGAGGAGAGGAGGCTCTATCATCACCATAGAAAGGAGGCATCCTCCACACCTAGAGGAGAGGCGTTTCTACCACGACCATAGACAGGGGGCATCCTCTACACCTAGAGGAGAGGAGGTTCTACCATCACCATAGACAGGGACATCCTATACACATAGAGGAGAGGCAGTTCTACCATCATCATAGACAGGGGCATCCTCTACATATAGAGGAGAGGTGGTTCTACCATCAGCATAGACAGGGGACATCCTCTACACCTAGAGGAGAGGTGGTTCTACCACCAGCATAGACAGGGGACATCCTCTACACCTAGAGGAGAGGAGGTTCTACAATTACCATAGACAGGGGGCATCCTCTACACCTAGAGGAGAGGTGGTTCTACCACCAGCATAGACACGGGGCATCCTCTACACCTAGAGGAGAGGTGGTTGTACCATCACCATAGACCGGGGGCGTCCTCTACACCTAGAGGAGAGGAGGATCTACCATCACCATAGACAGGGAACATCCTCTACACCTAGAGGAGAGGTGTTTCTACCATCACAATAGACAGGGGGCATCCTCTACACATAGAGGAGAGGCAGTTCTACCATCACCATAGACAGGGGCATCCTCTACACCTAGAGGAGAGGAGGTTCTACCATCACCATAGACAGGGGGCATCCTCTACACCTAGAGGAGAGGAGGTTCTACCATCACCATGGACAGGGGGCATCCTCTACACATAGAGGAGAGGAGGTTCTACCATCAGCATAGACAGGGGGCATCCTCTACACATAGAGGAGAGGAGGTTCTACCTTCCGCATAGACAGGGGATATCCTCTACACCTAGAGGAGAGGAGGTCCTTCCATCACCATAGACAGGGGCATCCTCTACACCTAGAGGAGAGGAGGTTCTGCCATCACCATAGACAGGGGTCATCCTATACACCTAGAGGAGAGGAGGTTCTACCATCACCATAGACAGGGGGCATCCTCTACACCTAGAGGAGAGGAGGTTCTACCATCATCATAAACAGGAGGCATCCTCTACACCTAAAGGAGAGGAGGTTCTACCATCACCATAGACAGGGGGCATCCTCTACACCTAGAGGAGAGGTGGTTTTACCATCACCATAGGCAGGAGACATCCTCTACACCTAGAGGAGAGGAGGTTCTACCATCACCATAGACAGGGACATCCTCTACACCTAGAGGAGAGGCAGTTCTACCATCACCATAGACAGGGGCATCCTCTACATATAGAGGAGAGGTGGTTCTACCATCACCATAGGCAGGAGACATCCTCTACACCTAGAGGAGAGGAGGTTCTACCATCACCATAGACAGGGACATCCTCTACACCTAGAGGAGAGGCAGTTCTACCATCACCATAGACAGGGGCATCCTCTACATATAGAGGAGAGGTGGTTCTACCATCAGCATAGACAGGGGACATCCTCTACACCTAGAGGAGAGGAGGTTCTACTATCACCATAGACAGGGGGCGTCCTCTACACCTAGAGGAGAGATGGTTCTATCATCACCATAGACAGGGGGCATCCTCTACACCTAGAGGAGAGGAGGTTCTTCCATCACCATAGACAGGGGCATCCTCTACACCTAGAGGAGAGGAGGTTCTGCCATCACCATAGACAGGGGGCATCCTCTACACCTAGAGGAGAGGAGGTTCTGCCATCACCATAGACAGGGTGCATCCTATACACCTAGAGGAGAGGAGGTTCTACCATCACCATAGACAGGGGGCATCCTCTACACCTAAAGGAGAGGAGGTTCTAACATCACCATAGACAGGGGGCGTCCTTTACACCTAAAGGATAGGAGGTTCTAACATCACCATAGACAGGGGGCGTCCTTTACACCTAGAGGAGAGATGGTCCTACCATTACCATAGGCAGGGGGCATCCTCTACACCTAAAGGAGAGGTGGTTCTACCATCACCATAGACAGGGGGCATCCTCTACACCTAGAGGAGAGGTGGTTCTACCATCACCATAGACAGGTGGCATCCTCTACACCTAGTGGAGAGGTGGTTCTACCATCACCATAGACAGGGGGCGTCCTCTACACCTAGAGGAGAGATGGTTCTACCATCACCATAGACAGGGGGCATCCTCTACACCTAGAGGAGAGGAGGTTCTTCCATCACCATAGACAGGGGGCATCCTCTACACCTAGAGGAGAGGAGGCTCTACCATCAGCATAGACAGGGGCATCCTCTACACCTAGAGGAGAGGAGGTTCTACCATCACCATAGACAGGGGCATCCTCTACACCTAGAGGAGAGGAGGTTCTACCATCACCATAGACAGGGACATCCTCTACACCTAGAGAAGAGGAGGTTCTACCATCACCGTAGACAGGGGGCATCCTCTACACCTAGAGGAGAGGAGGTTCTATCATCACCATAGACAGGGGGCATCCTCTACACCTAGAGGAGAGGCAGTTCTACCATCACCATAGACAGGGGGCATCCTCTACACCTAGAGGAGAGGAGGTTCTACCATCACCATAGACAGGGGACATCCTCTACACCTAGAGGAGAGGTGGTTCTACCATAACCATAGACATGGAGCATCATCTACACCTAGGGGAGCGGAGGTTCTACCATCACCATAGACAGGGAGCATCCTCTACACCTAGAGGAGAGGAGGTTCTACCATCACCATAGACAGGGGGCATCCTCTACACCTAGAGGAGAGGAGGTTCTACCATCACCATAGACAGGGGCATCTTCTACACCTAGAGGAGAGGAGGTTCTACCATTACCATAGACAGGAGGCATCCTCTACACCTAAAGGAGAGGAGGTTCTACCATCACCATAGACAGGGGCATCCTCTACACCTAGAGGAGATGTGGTTCTAACATCACCATAGACAGGGGACATCCTCTACACCTAAAGGAGAGGAGGATCTACCATCATCATAGACAGGGGGCATCCTCTACACCTAGAGGAGAGGAGGCTCTACCATCACCATAGACAGGGGCATCCTCTAAACCTAGAGGAGAGGAGGTTCTACCATCATCATAGACAGGGGCATCCTCTACACCTAGAGGAGAGGAGGTTCTACCATCACCATAGACAGGGACATCCTCTACACCTAGAGAAGAGGAGGTTCTACCATCACCGTAGACAGGGGGCATCCTCTACACCTAGAGGAGAGGAGGTTCTATCATCACCATAGACAGGGGGCATCCTCTACACCTAGAGGAGAGGCAGTTCTACCATCACCATAGACAGGGGGCATCCTCTACACCTAGAGGAGAGGAGGTTCTACCATCACCATAGACAGGGGACATCCTCTACACCTAGAGGAGAGGTGGTTCTACCATAACCATAGACATGGAGCATCATCTACACCTAGAGGAGAGTAGGTTCTACCATCACCATAGACAGGAGGCATCCTCTACACCTAGAGGAGAGGAGGATCTGCCATCACCATAGACAGGGGGCATCCTCTACACCTAGAGGAGAGGAGGGTCTACCATCACCATAGACAGGGGGCATCCTCTACACCTAGAGGAGAGGAGGTTCTACCATCACCATAGACAGGGAGCATCCTCTACACCTAGGGGAGAGGAGGTTCTACCATCACCATAGACAGGGAGCATCCTCTACACCTAGAGGAGAGGAGGTTCTACCATCACCATAGACAGGGGCATCCTCTACACCTAGAGGAGAGGAGGTTCTACCATCACCATAGACAGGGAGCATCCTCTACACCTAGGGGAGAGGAGGTTCTACCATCACCATAGACAGGGAGCATCCTCTACACCTAGAGGAGAGGAGGTTCTACCATCACCATAGACAGGGGGCATCCTCTACACCTAGAGGAGAGGAGGTTCTACCATCACCATAGACAGGGAGCATCCTCTACACCTAGGGGAGAGGAGGTTCTACCATCACCATAGACAGGGGGCATCCTCTAGACCTAGAGGAGAGGAGGTTCTACCATCACCATAGACAGGGGGCATCCTCTACACCTAGAGGAGAGGAGGTTCTACCATCACCATAGACAGGGGGCATCCTCTACACCTAGAGGAGAGGAGGTTCTACCATCACCATAAACAGGGGGCATCCTCTACACCTAGAGGAGAGGAGGTTCTACCATCACCATAGACAGGGGGCATCCTCTACACCTAGAGGAGAGGAGGTTCTATCATCACCATAGACAGGGGACATCCTCTACACCTAGAGGAGAGGAGGTTCTACCATCACCATAGACAGGGGGCATCCTCTACACCTAGAGGAGAGGAGGTTCTACCATCACCATAGACAGGGGGCATCGTCTACACCTAGAGGAGAGGAGGTTCTACCATCACCATAGACAGGGGGCATCCTCTACACCTAGAGGAGAGGAGGTTCTACCATCACCATAGACAGGGGGCATCCTCTACACCTAGAGGAGAGGAGGTTCTACCATCACCATAGACAGGGGGCATCCTCTACACATAGAGGAGATGCAATTCTAGCATCTTGAATTTTTTTCAGTGAGGGTTCCCTCACCTGAGATGATTGGGTTTTCTGGTTTATGAATTTTGGGAAGCATATAGAATATGCCTGTTTTGGGACTCTCAGGGGTGAAGTCCAGAAAGTTTGCAGAAAATGCAGGACCCTCTAATGACTTTCCTCAGTTCTCTTGTGTATTCTTGAGTTGGTTCCTCACAAAACTTTTTTCCTTGTGACAACGATGAGGGGACGGATTATATCCAGAAAAGAGAAGTCTTCAGAAAAATGGATTTAATTTCTCTATACACTACGTGTTATAGTCCGACTCTCCACATCCAGCACATGTCCTCATTTTTCTTTTATGCGCTTATTCACGCGGCTGTGAATTTCCCGTGCATGTGATGGCAGTCATTACAGTGGTCAGTGACACATGAGCAGAGCTCACACACAGAAGACACAGAGGATGGAAACAGAGGACGATGTACAAGGAGCCGTACACAAGTCTGTGAACAATATTACAGAGACTCTTCAGCTTCTCCAGCACAGCAGAGCCTGGAACATACTGAGCTCCGCCCACACCCAGCACCATGTGATCCCTGGGCTCCTCCCACACATGATCACATGATGAGGTGACATCACTGCAGGTCCTGTATATAAGCGGCTCTGCAGCTGGGGGTAAGTTACACTGTGCGGTTATTATCTATAGAGTAGATGATATAGCGGAGAGAGGCAGCGCCGCTCTGTACCTCACCCCACGCCGGCTCCATGTCTCACCTCACATCCACCTCATATTACCAGACACTTATTATACACCATGAGCCTGAGAGAAGCCTCTGCTGCTCCTCATCCCCTCACACGTTACACAAATCCCTCGTCTCCACAGAATATTCCCTCAGCTTCTCCTCATTTCTCTCACATTTTTGGGAATTTGAGGGTTTTTCCATCTTCTTTCAGTTTCGGTTCCTACCAGATGGATTTTCCTGAGTGACTCGTCCAGGATGGAGAGGAACAGAGACATGATGGCGGAGATGATCTGTGACCTCACCCTAGAGATCCTCTACCAGGTCACAGGAGAGGTGAGAGGTCACATCCTTCTAGTCTATTGTACAATTTGCCCCAATAAACTACAGCTGTAATATTGTAAGCTCTTCCATATTTAATCAGTAAAGCCAAACAGAAAGCGTCTTGTCCTGTAACAACTTGGTGCATGTTATTTTGTCTGTGGGTGTATAGTGATGTCCTATGAATGTGATTGGAGAGGTGAGAAATCTGATGACGTCACATGACCTCATTCTTATCCCCGTGTCCAGTGGTGTAACTAGAAGCTGATGGGCCCCAGTGCAAAGTCTATGCCAGACTATAATGTATGGTTTATAGTAATAGTCTTCTCATATGGGAAAGTGACACCATAAGGGCCCACTAAACCTCTTGGGCCCGGGTGCGATCGCAACCTCTGCAACCCCTCAAGTTACTCCCTTGCCTGTGTCCCATCTGTATCTCCATAATCAGGATTACACAGTAATGAAGACGACTTGTAGACCTCAACATGAGACAATCAATAAGCAGAAGATCCTAGAACTTACCTCCAGGATCACTGAGCTGCTGAGCGGAGAGGTGAGCGCTGCCGGGAATGCTGGGACATGATATAATAACACAAGGGAGGGGTCCGGGGGATGACTGTGTCATTGTGTGTGTCAGGTTCCTATAAGATGTCAGGATGTGGCTGTCTATTTCTCCATGGAGGAGTGGGAGTATGTAGAAGGACACAAGGACCTGTACAAGGAGGTCATGATGGAGGACCACCAGCCCCTCACATCACCAGGTAATAGATTATATCCACACGTCTGATCATTATCTGTCAGTACAGAATGAATTCAGTCTCTGGATGTTTCCTACAGATCTATACAATGAGGAGATATCAGCGGAGAGATGTCCCCGTCCTCTTCTTCCACAGGATTGTCCAGAAGAAGATCCCATGGAGGATCAGGTAGATATAATCCTGCAGGACCTGTAGACGGTTGTGGAGATGATCCCTATAATCTGTGGATGGGATGTGTTAGTCCTCGTGTTCAGTCTTTCAGATTTCTTGGTCAACCAAATTCTATTTACTCTCTGTTGTTTTTTGTGGACGTGGTATAGAAGGTTCTGGAGTCTTCAAGTTGTCATGTAAACTGATTAATTGTCTATATATGACTTTTATAATATTTGTTTCACACATTTTTTACTTAGGACCTGAATCTTATTTATGCTGTAACAGTCAAAGAAGAAGGATCTGATGCGAGCGATGATGAGGAGTGTAAGGAGGACGTCCCTACAGATAACTGCCCAGGTGAGTGACCCCCACTAACACTAGATGTCCATGGATCGGGAGTAAAATTAGATGTCTTTCGTCAGTGAAACGCATCTGAGTTTGAGGCAATTTTGGGACATGGCGATGGGATGTGAGTGCTGTCCTTTTCCCCATGTACCCAATAACTTCAATGGGCAAGTGTGAAACATTCCTTGAATTAGAGACCTTAGTACCAAAACTTTCTATGTGTCTAGTACAATAAACTACCAAGGTGTCCAACTTCCGTCTGATGTAGAACATGGGCGTGAATATCATTCATGCGTAAGGACCGAAATTAGGACTCACGCGGACATAATGTAGACGTTTCATACACGACAATATTATGGCTGCAAATCCCATCCTGAAGCTTCATTACTGGTGCTGGAACTGGTGCAGGGGGGTGAGAATTCCCTGTTTTTTATCCTAAACCGAATGGAAACTTGGAAAACGCCTTTAGATGATTGAATTTTGCCAAGTATTTTCCTAAGTCTATGGAATTCCGTCTTTTTTTTCAAAATTAATCTACTTTGGGCCACATTTATCACTTGCTTTTTCTGTTGGTTTTGCGCCTTTTCGTTTAGGCGCACCGTTTTTGCGCCCGTTTTGCGATTAAACGTCAAATTAGCCGCGCAACTAAAATAACCACCTTTCCCTCATCTATCGTTCAATTCCAGATGTTTTGCTGCGCCTAATGATATTCATCACGTGCGACTTTTGCATTTAGGCGCAAAAACGGGCGCAAAAACACTCCAGCCCGAAGGTGGCGTTATCTAAGAAGAAAGCACTGAGCCCCTGTGCAGAAGAGCTCATTTCTAGCAGCAAACCTCAGCCAGACACTAGAACATATAATAGATACATTAGATACACTGCAGACACTAGAACATATAATAGATACAATTAGATACATTACAGATACTGGAACATATAATAGATACATTAGATACACTGCAGACACTGGAACATATAATAGATACATTAGATACATTGCAGACACTGGAACATATAATAGATATATTAGATACATTACAGACACTAGTACATATAATAGATACATTAGATACACTGCAGACACTAGAACATATAATAGATACATTAGATACACTGCAGACACTAGAACATATAATAGATACATTAGATACACTGCAGACACTAGAACATATAATAGATACATTAGATACACTGCAGACACTAGAACATATAATAGATACATTAGATACACTGCAGACACTGGAACATATAATAGATACATTAGATACACTGCAGACACTGGAACATATAATAGATACATTAGATACATTACAGACACTAGAACATATAATAGATACATTAGATACTCTGCAGACACTGGAACATATAATAGATACATTAGATACACTGCAGACACTGGTACATATAATAGATACATTAGATACACTGCAGACACTGGTACATATAATAGATACATTAGATACATTACAGACACTGGAACATATAATAGATACATTAGATACACTGCAGATACTGGAACATATAATAGATACATTAGATACACTGCAGACACTGGAACATATAATAGATACATTAGATACACTGCAGACACTGGAACATATAATAGATACATTAGATACACTGCAGACACTGGAACATATAATAGATACATTAGATACACTGCAGACACTGGAACATATAATAGATACATTAGATACACTGCAGACACTGGAACATATAATAGATACATTAGATACACTGCAGACACTGGAACATATAATAGATACATTAGATACACTGCAGACAGGAGCTGCAGACTCTATTTACAGTTCATCACCTTCTATTTACAAAATATTCTGCAAAATGTTGAGCTCACAGCAAGAGAGCTCAGAAGTTTGCAGAACTTTGCAAAAGTTTGCAGAATGTTGCAGATACTACATACAAGTGTCCCCCGTGTAATTCTGCACAGTGTCTGAGGGGGATATTGTGCAGAATTACAGGGGTGCAGCAGGAGACCAGCACTGGGGGATCCCCTCTAGGAGAAGCCCCTGCTGAGGAGGTCACTGGGTGCTGGGTGTCACACACCTGGGTGCTGCTGAGGAGGTCACTGGGTGCTGGGTGTCACACACCTGGGTGCTGCTGTGAGTGTTATCTCCATTCTGGGCTGTGGGAGAAGCAGAGAGGAGCTTGTAGCAGGATCACATGTAAGTGTCAGAATCTAACATTGCGCCTAAACTGCGCCTAAATTGTGTTAAAGTAAAGTGATTAATAAGAGGCAGGAAATTAACTTATCACAGATGGTTGTAGCTTGTGATAATTCTTGCAAAACAGTGCGCCTGAATTTAGGTGCAACTACTACACTTAGGCGCACAAAAGTGATAAATGTGGCCCTTTGTGTTCTAATCAGCAGATGTTGGAGCTCTCTTCTCTCCCTGCTGTGCTCGGCTCCTGAGCTCGGCTATTCCACACATTTCCAGTTCTTATTGTAAAGAAACCTTGCTGCTTCTGAAGGTTTTTCCCCCAGATAGAGAGATTATATAACTATAAAAGTTATGTTTTGACAAGTTCTTTCAATGTATGAAAATTCTATAACAAATAGATGGAATATGTCATTATAGCTTTGTAGGATTGTCTGAAAAATAATCGAATCTGTGTTCTACTTGGCAGATGTCGATGACGGGAGCTCGGAGGAAGGACTAATATCTTCATATCTTATAACAGAGGATTGTGATATCAATCAAGAACCGGATGAGGAGCTTTACATAACCCAAGATGTGTACCCAGCCCTTTACAGCACAGATTTCTCATATTATTATCCCACACAGGTCCTGGATTCAGATCCATTGCAAAATATTCCTCAGGATAAAACTCCCAGAATGGGGGAACGTTGTAGAGATCTCCCGAAGCCATTTCCATGTTTAGAATGTGGTAGAAGTTTTAACCAAAAGACGGGTCTTATTAGACATTCTAGAATTCACACAGGAGAGAAACCATTTATATGTACCGAATGTGGGAAATGTTTTACCCGGAAAACTTATCTAACTGCACATGAAGCAATTCACACGGGGATGACGCCCTATTCATGTCTAGAATGTGGGAAAGGTTTTAGCCTCAAGCGGAGTCTTATTAGACATCAGAGAACTCACACAGGAGAGAAGCCATTTCAATGTCCTGAATGTGGGAAGTGTTTTGCAATTAAATCAGATCTTGTTACACATCAGAGAATTCATACGGGGGAGAAGCCATTTTCATGCCCAGTATGCGGGAAACGTTTTAATGTACAATCACATCTCGCTAGACATCAGAAACTTCACACCGGGGAGAAGCCATTTGCATGTGGAGTATGTGGGAAACGTTATATCCAGAAGTCAGTGTGTAGGAGACATGAGGAAATGTGTCATTGGAGGACAAGTCCTAGTCCTGATTGTGACAAGCACTTCAATAATAAATCAGATCTTACTAGTCACCAAGACTTGAGGGGGAAGCTGATTTCTGTTCCTCAATGTGAGAAATCTTCAATTGTGAAATCCAATCTTTCAGCAAATGAGAGAATTCACACAGGAGAGGGGTCTTTAATGTATTTTCACAATGTGGGAAGCCATGTCCCCCAAAATGAAAGACATCATGGAGGTCCCCAAAGGACATGGCCAAGTTTTGATTGCTGGGAGTAGTTGACTTTAAAATCCAATCTTGCAGCAAAGGAGAGAATTCACACAGGAGAGAATTCACACGGGAATTAAGTTATGTATTAATGTTCCTAATTTGGGAAATGTTTACAAATACAAAAATAAAAGCCCCCAGTGTTTTGGTGTCTGTCGTCTACCTGCTGTGAAGTTCTGTTTTTGGCCTTGTTCAGATGTTGGTGTGGGGTCTCGCTTGTTCTGGGACGGAGAATGGGGCTATGAAGGAGGATCGTAATAGCTTGAAACGCGTTGGTAATTTTCTCTTTCTTTTAATGAGATCAAGTATTTAGAAAAATTTTTCTAGAGATACAATTTTTATGACTACATTGAATCGCGTGTACAAGCCAGAGTAATGAACACGCCGGAGCCGGAGTAATGAACAACTCTATGGCACTAAGGCTACATGCACCTGTCTCCGTCTGTGTGCCGTGCACTTTAACCTTAATGGCCTCTGTATCTGCTTTTTACGGCGCTCATTCTTCTGAAGCAACACTTTTCTATGGATATCACGTCCTGCTGCTCCCCCGGCTTTGATACGTCACCCAAACTAACACCCGGGATCAGAAAAGCTCCTGAAGGGTGCCCCCGACGGTATAAGGAGGGTGCCCACAGACTGGGGGTGTCCTGGTGTTGCAATTTATTACATGGGATGTTTGCACTTTAAATAGGGGTGGTATTTGTTTCCTTTCTCCTCCCTGCTGCTCAACTCCTCCCACAGAGGAGCCTTTATAGGGCAGGCACTGGGCCTGCACTTCCTCTTGCCCGTTCCATCTTCAAGCTGTCTGCAGTAGTGGTGAGCGGTATCTGGCTTGTGTCCTGGTACCTTAGGTAGCCAGGTTTATTAATGGACGACCTAATCCCCTTCTTGAGGCGCTTTGTGCCTGCATATGAAGTGAAGGAGAGGGCTGGCTCTTGCAGCTCCTCTCTCCTTCACTGCCCCTGCTGCCCCTCCGTCAGTGATGTCAGTCCACACGTATGGCGCAGCTGCCGGACTGTTTAAGGTCTCTCCCCCACATTAGTGTAATTTCCTGGCCGGCGGGCCGCGCATTTGTCGCAATAACTGGCACATTTAGTCCACTCCGCTGTATTCCCAGTGGCTATGCTCTCGGCCTTCTGACGTTCCGGCTGCCTGCACTGTGGAGGTGGTCGCCCCGCCCCATCCCCAGCGTTTTGCTGTGTACAGTGCTTGGTGGGCGCACCGCAGCACGGCTACCTCCTTAGAGGAGACCCCATCAACGGGTCCCCCTAGTCCAGTTCTGGTGCTTGAGGAGAGGCAAGAGCTCTCAGCACCTTATGGGATGCCTGCTGCTGCACATTTTAGAGCGGAGGCTAGTGCTCCTCCACTCGTGCTTCCCGAGCCCCCTGTGGTCCTAGTTCCAGCCCCCGCCCCCACACTCCTGGCGCTTCCTGCTCTCGCTAGCTTCAGGCGCCAGTGCAGCATGTCCTATTTTCCTCGCCCGACCGGGATGCTCGCAGGCGTTTCTGCGGCGGCTCTGTGGTGCATCATAATTGCGGTGGGAGTTGTTCCTGCTCCTCTCGGAAGAGGGGGTCCAGGTCGTCCGGATGGCATTCCCCGTCTTCATCGGGCGGTTCCTCGGATGCCGCGGCGATGACTGGCTACCAGAGCCAAGGACGACGTGGGAGTGGCTGCAGCCGTTTCTGCCAGGGAGACCAGACTTGGTTTCCACCGCCGATAGCATCGGTCAATATCGTGACACCCGTGTCTCCGCCCACAGGTGTTACGGTTTTTGGCGAGTATTGTTTCTCTCCCTAGAGGCTGAGTGTTACCATGTTATATCTCTCTGCTGTTACCACATCGTGTACTAGTGTAGCCTCAGCTTCCACATCATATTTGAGAGGATTTTTACCTCAGGAATTACTAGTTACCACAGGAGTTCATATCTCAATATCTCCTCATGTATCTGCTCAGCTTCCTTACACATGGCAGCTATGGCTGTGCTAAGTGTGAGCACATAACCTTACAGGATATGACAGGTTAATGTTTCTGGGGAGCAGCATTACCTGATGTAATGTGCATGTGGGATAAAGTTATGTAAGAAGCTGCCATGTCTCCTCAGGAGTACAAGCTATCCTATACCCTGCAGTGATATGTGTAAGACTATACATCACACACTATAGATATGGCTGTGATATGTGTCAGACTATACATCACACACAGTACATATGACTGGTTAATGTTACAGGGGAGCAGCATTACCTGATGTGATGTGCACATGTAAGAAGCGGCCATGTTCCCCTCAGCCATGTCTCCTCAGGAGTCTGCTCACGGCTATAGTATACCCTGTAGCTACAGGTGTGATATGTGTCAGACTATACATCACACACTATAGACATGGCTGCTTTATGTGGCCTATGAACTTTATTTACTAGTTCAATTTGGACATGAAGGTGTTACTGAGTGCAGACAGATTGTTATGTCTTTGGGAGCGTTTCTCTCAGTGTAGACAGCGCTGTATAATGGAGGGTAATTACCCACGTATCTACCCCTGTCCACCTCACATACTAAAAACATGGCTGATATGAGAGCTTATTGCTTGGTACACTGGATATATGGCTGACTCACACTTACCTCACACTCTGGACATGTCACTGCTTTGTACTGAAGGTAGAGATCTCATAATCACTGATATATGTGCGGAGGTAGTTACCTCATACGCCGTCTTCATATACGGTACATATATGAGGGGTAGTTACCTCACAGACTGTACCATATCACTGATATATATGAGGGGTAGTCACCTCACAGACTGTACCATATCACTGATATATATGAGGGGTAGTCACCTCACAGACTGTACCATATCACTGATATATATGAGGGGTAGTCACCTCACAGACTGTACCATATCACTGATATATATGAGGGGTAGTCACCTCACAGACTGTACCATATCACTGATATATATGAGGGGTAGTCACCTCACAGACTGTACCATATCACTGATATATATGAGGGGTAGTCACCTCACAGACTGTACCATATCACTGATATATATGAGGATGTAGTTACCTCATACACTGTACATATCACTGATATATATGAGGATGTAGTTACCTCATACACTGTACATATCACTGATATATATGAGGGTGTAGTTACCTCACACACTGTACATATCACTGATATATATGAGGGTGTAGTTACCTCACACACTGTACATATCACTGATATATATGAGGGGTAGTTACCTCATACACTGTACATATCACTGATATATATGAGGGGTAGTCACCTCACACACTGTACATATCACTGATATATATGAGGGATGTAGTTACCTCATACACTGTACATATCACTGATATATATGAGGGTGTAGTTACCTCATACACTGTACATATCACTGATTATATATGAGGGTGTAGTTACCTCATACACTGTACATATCACTGATATATATGAGGGTGTAGTTACCTCACACACTGTACATATCACTGATATATATGAGGGTGTAGTTACCTCACACGCTGTACATATCACTGATATATATGAGGATGTAGTTACCTCACACACTGTACATATCACTGATTATATATGAGGGTGTAGTTACCTCATACACTGTACATATCACTGATATATATGAGGATGTAGTTACCTCATACACTGTACATATCACTGATTATATATGAGGGTGTAGTTACCTCACACACTGTACATATCACTGATATATATGAGGGGTAGTTACCTCATACACTGTACATATCACTGATATATATGAGGATGTAGTTACCTCATAAACTGTACATATCACTGGTATATATGAGGGATGTAGTTACCTCATACACTGTACATATCACTGATATATATGAGGGTGTAGTTACCTCATACACTGTACATATCACTGATATATATGAGGATGTAGTTACCTCACACACTGTACATATCACTGGTATATATGAGGGATGTAGTTACCTCATACACTGTACATATCACTGATATATATGAGGGTGTAGTTACCTCATACACTGTACATATCACTGATTATATATGAGGATGTAGTTAGCTCATACACTGTACATATCACTGATATATATGAGGGTGTAGTTACCTCATACAATGTACATATCACTGATTATATATGAGGGTGTAGTTACCTCATACACTGTACATATCACTGATATATATGAGGGTGTAGTTACCTCACACACTGTACATATCACTGATATATATGAGGGTGTAGTTACCTCACACGCTGTACATATCACTGATATATATGAGGATGTAGTTACCTCACACACTGTACATATCACTGTTATATATGAGGATGTAGTTACCTCATACACTGTACATATCACTGATTATATATGAGGGTGTAGTTACCTCATACACTGTACATATCACTGATATATATGAGGATGTAGTTACCTCATACACTGTACATATCACTGATTATATATGAGGGTGTAGTTACCTCACACACTGTACATATCACTGATATATATGAGGGGTAGTTACCTCATACACTGTACATATCACTGATATATATGAGGATGTAGTTACCTCATAAACTGTACATATAACTGATATATATGAGGATGTAGTTACCTCATACACTGTACATATCACTGGTATATATGAGGATGTAGTTACCTCATACACTGTACATATCACTGGTATATATGAGGGTGTACTTACCTCATACACTGTACATATCACTGATATATATGAGGATGTAGTTACCTCATACACTGTACATATCACTGATTATATATGAGGGTGTAGTTACCTCACACACTGTACATATCACTGATATATATGAGGGGTAGTTACCTCATACACTGTACATATCACTGATATATATGAGGATGTAGTTACCTCATAAACTGTACATATAACTGATATATATGAGGATGTAGTTACCTCATACACTGTACATATCACTGGTATATATGAGGATGTAGTTACCTCATACACTGTACATATCACTGGTATATATGAGGGTGTACTTACCTCATACACTGTACATATCACTGATATATATGAGGATGTAGTTACCTCATACACTGTACATATCACTGATATATATGAGGATGTAGTTACCTCATACACTGTACATAACGCTGATATATATGAGGGGTAGTTACCTCAAACACTATACATATCACTGGTATATATGAGGATGTAGTTACCTCATACACTGTACATATCACTGGTATATATGCGGATGTAGTTACCTTATACACTGTACATATCACTGGTATAAATGAGGGTATAGTTACCTCATACACTGTACATATCACTGATATATATGAGGGTGTAGTTACCTCATACACTGTACATATCACTGGTATAAATGAGGGTGTAGTTACCTCATACACTGTACATATCACTGATATATATGAGGGTGTAGTTACCTCATACACTGTACATATCACTGATTATATATGAGGGTGTAGTTACCTCATACACTGTACATATCACTGATATATATGAGGATGTAGTTACCTCACACACTGTACATATCACTGATATATATGAGGGTGTAGTTACCTCATACACTGTACATATCACTGATATATATGAGGGTGTAGTTACATCATACACTGTACATATCACTGATATATATGAGGATGTAGTTACCTCACACACTGTACATATCACTGATATATATGAGGGTGTAGTTACCTCATACACTGTACATATCACTGATATATATGAGGATGTAGTTGCATCATACACTGTACATATCACTGATATATATGAGGGTGTAGTTACCTCATACACTGTACATATCACTGATATATATGAGGATGTAGTTACCTCATACACTGTACATATCACTGATATATATGAGGATGTAGTTACATCATACACTGTACATATCACTGGTATATATGAGGGTGTAGTTACCTCATACACTGTACATATCACTGATATATATGAGGATGTAGTTACCTCATACACTGTACATATCACTGATATATATGAGGGGTAGTCACCTCACACACTGTACATATCACTGATATATATGAGGGTGTAGTTACCTCATACACTGTACATATCACTGATATATATGAGGATGTAGTTACCCCATACTCTGTACATATCACTGATATATATGAGGGGTAGTCACCTCACAGACTGTACCATATCACTGATATATATGAGGATGTAGTTACCTCACACACTGTACATATCACTGATATATATGAGGGTGTAGTTGCCTCACACACTGTACATATAACTGATATATATGAGGGTGTAGTTACCTCACAGGCTGTACATATCACTGATATATATGAGGATGTAGTTATCTCATACACTGTACATATCACTGATATATATGAGGATGTAGTTACCTCATACACTGTACATATCACTGATATATATGAGGGTGTAGTTACCTCACACACTGTACATATCACTGATATATATGAGGGTGTAGTTACCTCACACACTGTACATATCACTGATATATATGAGGGTGTAGTTGCCTCACACACTGTACATACCACTGATATATATGAGGGTGTATTTACCTCACACACTGTACATATAACTGATATATATGAGGAGGAAGTTACCTCAGTTTTTAGTGATCTACATACTGTACACATCACACACACAGCACTGCTACATACTATACACATCACACACACAGATCTGCTACATACTGTACACATCTCACACACACAGCTCTGCTACATACTGTACACATCACACACACAGCACTGCTACATACTGTACACATCACACACACAGCTCCGCTACATACTGTACACATCACACACACAGCTCTGCTACATACTGTACACATCACACACACAGCACTGCTACATACTTTACACATCACACACACAGCTCGCTACATACTGTACACATCACACACACAGCTCCGCTACATACTGTACACATCACACACACAGCTCCGCTACATACTGTACACATCACACACACAGCTCTGCTACATACTATACACATCACACACACAGCCCTGCTACATACTATACACATCACACACACAGCTCTGCTACATACTATATACATCACACACACAGCTCCGCTACATACTATACACATCACACACACAGCACTACTACATACTGTACACATCACACACACAGCTCTGCTACATACTATACACATCACACACACAGCCCCGCTACATACTGTACACATCACACACACAGCCCTGCTACATACTATACACATCATACACACAGCTCTGCTACATACTATACACATCATACACACAGCCCCGCTACATACTGTACACATCACACACACAGCCCTGCTACATACTATACACATCACACACACAGCTCTGCTACATACTATACACATCACACACACAGCTCTGCTACATACTATACACATCACACACACAGCTCCGCTACATACTGTACACATCACACACACAGCTCTGCTACATACTATACACATCACACACACAGCTCTGCTACATACTATACACATCACACACACAGCACCGCTACATACTATACACATCACACACACAGCTCCGCTACATACTGTACACATCACACACACAGCTCCGCTACATACTGTACACATCACACACACAGCTCTGCTACATACTATACACAGCACACACACAGCTCTGCTACATACTATACACAGCACACACACAGCTCTGCTACATACTATACACATCACACACACAGCTCTGCTACATACTGTACACATCACACACACAGCTCTGCTACATACTATACACATCACACACACAGCTCTGCTACATACTATACACATCACACACACAGCTCCGCTACATACTGTACACATCACACACACAGCTCCGCTACATACTGTACACATCACACACACAGCTCCGCTACATACTATACACATCACTGCTACATACTGTACACATCACACACACAGCACTGCTACATACTGTACACATCACACACACAGCACTGCTACATACTGTACACATCACACACACAGCTCTGCTACATACTATATACATCACACACACAGCTCTGCTACATACTATACACATCACACACACACAGCACTACTACATACTATCATACTGTACACATCACACACACAGCTCCGCTACATACTGTACACATCACACACACAGCTCTGCTACATACTATATACATCACACACACAGCTCCGCTACATACTGTACACATCACACACACAGCTCTGCTACATACTATATACATCACACACACAGCTCCGCTACATACTATACACATCACACACAGCTCTGCTACATACTGTACACATCACACACACAGCTCTGCTACATACTATATACATCACACACACAGCTCTGCTACATACTGTACACATCACACACACAGCTCTGCTACATACTATACATTTTGCTCCTATGCGCTCATGCACACGGCTGTGAATTTCCCGTGCATGCGATGGCAGTCATTACAGTGGTCAGTGACACATGAGCAGAGCTCACCCACGGAAGACACAGAGGATGGAAACAGAGGACGATGTACAAGGAGCCGTACACAAGTCTGTGGACAGTATTACAGAGACTCTCCAGCTTCTCCAGCACAGCAGAGCCGGGAACACACTGAGCTCCGCCCACACCCAGCACCATGTGATCCCTGGGCTCCTCCCACACATGATCACATGATGAGGTGACATCACTGCAGGTCCTGTATATAAGCGGCTCTGCAGCTGGGGGTAAGTTACACTGTGCGGTTCGTGGTCAGATCCTTGGGAAACACTGAAGTAATGGAGATGATTATACTGTACACGGCGAGCTGTGATATTTGTGTGTTCCCCATGTTGGAGGCGCGGGGGATCATTACCTCTTTCTTTATTTTTATTGATTAATTTTAATGTTCTTTTTTAGTCCGTTCCTCCTGAGACGCAGGTCATTGCGCTCCCCTATTATGAGGGCGCTGTACTGGGGGGGTCTGTGAGTACTGCAGGGTGTCTATGGCTGCTGCAGAGCATATCATTACTGGGGGGGAGGCTGCTGCGGGGCATATCATTACTGGGGGGGAGGCTGCTGCAGGGCATACCATTACTGGGGGAGAGGCTGCTGCAGGGCATACCATTACTGGGGGAGAGGCTGCTGCAGGGCATACCATTACTGGGGGAGAGGCTGCTGCAGGGCATATCATTACTGGGGGGAGGCTGCTGCGGTGCATATCATTACTGGGGGGGGAGGCTGCTGCAGGGCATATCATTACTGGGGGGGAGGCTGCTGCAGGGCATATCATTACTGGGGGAGAGGCTGCTGCGGGGCATATCATTACTGGGGGGGAGGCTGCTGCAGGGCATATCATTACTGGGGGGGAGGCTGCTGCAGGGCATATCATTACTGGGGGGGAGGCTGCTGCAGGGCATATCATTACTGGGGGAGAGGCTACTGCAGGGCATATCATTACTGGGGGGGAGGCTGCTGCAGGGCATATCATTACTGGGGGGGAGGCTGCTGCAGGGCATATCATTACTGGGGGGGAGGCTGCTGCAGGGCATATCATTACTGGGGGGGAGACTGCTGCAGGGCATATCATTACTGGGGGGGAGGCTGCTGCAGGGCATATCATTACTGGGGGGGAGGCTGCTGCAGGGCATATTACTGGGGGAGGCTGCTGCAGGGCATATCATTACTGGGGGGAGAGACTGCTGCAGGGCATATCATTACTGGGGGGGAGGCTGCTGCAGGGCATATCATTACTGGGGGGGAGGCTGCTGCAGGGCATATCATTACTGGGGGGGAGGCTGCTGCAGGGCATATCATTACTGGGGGGAGGCTGCTGCAGGGCATATCATTACTGGGGGAGAGGCTGCTGCAGGGCATATCATTACTGGGGGGGAGGCTGCTGCAGGGCATATCATTGCTGGGGGGGAGGCTGCTGCAGGGCATATCATTACTGGGGGAGAGGCTGCTGCAGGGCATATCATTACTGGGGGGGAGGCTGCTGCAGGGCATATCATTACTGGGGGGAGGCTGCTGTGGTGCATATCATTACTGGGGGGGAGGCTGCTGCAGGGCATATCATTACTGGGGGAGAGGCTGCTGCAGGGCATATCATTACTGGGGGGGAGGCTGCTGCAGGGCATATCATTACTGGGGGAGAGGCTGCTGCAGGGCATATCATTACTGGGGGAGAGGCTGCTGCAGGGCATATCATTACTGGGGGGGAGGCTGCTGCAGGGCATATCATTACTGGGGGGGAGGCTGCTGCAGGGCATATCATTACTGGGGGAGAGGCTGCTGCAGGGCATATCATTACTGGGGGGGAGGCTGCTGTGGTGCATATCATTACTGGGGGAGAGGCTGCTGTGGTGCATATCATTACTGGGGGAGAGGCTGCTGCAGGGCATATCATTACTGGGGGAGAGGCTGCTGCAGGGCATATCATTACTGGGGGAGAGGCTGCTGCAGGGCATATCATTACTGGGGGGGGGGGAGGCTGCTGCAGGGCATATAATTGCTTGGGGGGAGGCTGCTGTGGTGCATATCATTACTGGGGGGGGGAGGCTGCTGCAGGGCATATCATTACTTGGGGGAGAGGCCTGTGTGACATCACATGACCCGGGATATAATGAGCTGTGCACCTGTGTGACATCACATGACCAGGGATATAATGAGCTGTGCACCTGTGTGACATCACATGACCAGGGATATAATGAGCTGTGCACCTGTGTGACATCACATGACCAGGGATATAATGAGCCATGCACATGACAGGGACCAGTGTAAACATAGAAGCTTCCTATAGAATGACAGCAAGCAGAGATGTAGAAATCTGTGAGCAATTAATACAGACAAGGTATATTGGAAAAGTTTTATTTTATGGAAACCTAACTTTTTTCAATCATTTCACCCCCCCCCCCCCATGCAGAATATTCCCTCAGCTTCTCCTCATTTCTATCACATTTCTGGGGGTTTGAGGGGTTTTCCATCTTCTTTCAGATTAGGTTCCTACCAGATCAGCGACTCGTCCCGGATGGAGAGGAACAGGGACAAGATGGCGGAGATGATCTGTGACCTCACCCTAGAGATCCTCTACCAGGTCACAGGAGAGGTGAGAGGTCACATCCTTCTTATCTGCACTCAGTGACCCCAATAATCACAGTCTTCTAGAAATGTCCCATAATGCACAGCTCTGATGTCACATGACCTCATTCTTATCCCCGTGTCCCATCTGTGTCTCCATAATCAGGATTACACAGTAATGAAGACGACTTGTAGACCTCAACATGAGAACATCAATAAGCAGAAGATCCTAGAACTTACCTCCAGGATCACTGAGCTGCTGAGCGGAGAGGTGAGCACTGCCGGGAATGCTGGGACATTATATAATAACACAAGGGAGGGGTCCGGGGGATGACTGTGTCATTGTGTGTGTCAGGTTCCTATAAGATGTCAGGATGTGGCTGTCTATTTCTCCATGGAGGAGTGGGAGTATGTAGAAGGACACAAGGACCTGTACAAGGAGGTCATGATGAAGGACCACCAGCCCCTCACATCACCAGGTAATAGATTATATCCACACGTCTGATCATTATCTGTCAGTACAGAATGAATTCAGTCTCTGGATGTTTCCTACAGATCTATACAATGAGGAGATATCAGCGGAGAGATGTTCCCGTCCTCTTCTTCCACAGGATTGTCCAGAAGAAGATCCCATGGAGGATCAGGTAGATATAATCCTGCAGGAGCTGTAGATGATGATCAGGTGGATGGGTTAGTCCCTATGATATCTGGGATGTCCAGTCCAACAAGTATATGTTTAATGATGAAGTTAGAAATGTCTGGGTTAAATCTGACCAAAGTTGTGACCGGAATGTCTTCAGAATGGACTACAGGAAGGACACCCTCCACTTATGGATAGTAAGTCCATGAAAACAGGTCCAGGAGGTGACTATCTCCAAGGATTTGTGAAGTGTGGGAGCACAATACAAGGAAGGGAAGGGGTTGGTTTCCTCCTCCGCTGCTCGTTGGCTTAGAAAGTCACAGATTGTAGAACGTAGATCCTGTGCGTCTTCCGTCAGTAAAAGTGGTGGGAGTTACGGCAGTGCGAGTAGGTTGGCCGCTCTGCCTGAGGCTGGAGGTCGTGTTCCTCATACCTGGTCCTTTCTGGGGACATATCCTGCTTCATAGGACTTTCCCAATGTTTATTTCATTTTTACTCAGGATCTGAATATTGTTTATGTGGTAACGGTAGAAGAAGAAGCAGGTGCGAGGGGCATTCGAGAGAGTAAGGAGGACATCCCTACAGATAACCCCCCAGGTAAGTGACCACCACATAGACCTTAACTAATAGACATAACTAAGGAAGGTCTCTTTGCTCTTTGCCGTCACTTCTGCTCCTGAGCTCTCTGCCTTCACTTCTGTGCTCTGCTCCTGAACTCTCTGCCGTGGCTTCTGCCCTCTGCTCCTGAGCTTTCTGCCGTCGCTTCTGCCCTCTGCTTCTGATCTCTCTGCTATCGCTTCTGCGCTCTGCTTCTGATCTCTCTGCCATCGCTTCTGCCCTCTGCTCCGGAGCTCTCTGCTATCGCTTCTGCCCTCTGCTCCGGAGCTCTCTGCCGTCGCTTCTGCGCTCTGATCCTGAGCTCTCTGCCGTCGCTTCTGCGCTCTGCTCCAGAGCTGTCTGCCGTCGCTTCTGCGCTCTGCTCCAGAGCTGTCTGCCGTCGCTTCTGCCCTCTGCTCCGGAGCTCTCTGCCGTCGCTTCTGCGCTCTGATCCTGAGCTCTCTGCCGTCGCTTCTGCGCTCTGCTCCAGAGCTCTCTGCCGTCGCTTCTGCGCTCTGCTCCTGAGCTCTCTGCCATCGCTTCTGCCCTCTGCTCCTGAACTTTCTGCCGTTATTTCTGCGCTCTGCTCCTGAACTCTCTGCCGTGGCTTCTGCCCTCTGCTCCTGAACTCTCTGTCGTCACTTCTGCCCTCTGCTCCTGAGCTCTCTGTCGTCACTTCTGCCCTCTGCTCCTGAGCTCTCTGCCTTTGCTTCTGCGCTCTGCTCCTGAGCTCTCTGCCATCGCTTTTGCCCTCTGCTTCCGAGCTCTCTGCCTTTGCTTCTGCGCTCTGCTCCTGAGCTCTCTGCCGTCGCTTCTGCGCTCTGCTCCTGAGCTCTCTGCCGTCGCTTCTGCGCTCTGCTCCTGAGCTCTCTGCCGTCGCTTCTGCGATCTGCTCCTGAGCTCTCTGCCGTCGCTTCTGCGCTCTGCTCCTGAGCTCTCTGCCGTCGCTTCTGCGCTCTGCTCCTGAGCTCTCTGCCGTCGCTTCTGCGCTCTGCTCCTGAGCTCTCTGGCGTCGCTTCTGCGCTCTGCTCCTGAGCTCTGCTCCTGAGCTCTCTGGCGTCGCTTCTGCGCTCTGCTCCTGAGCTCTCTGGCGTCGCTTCTGCGCTCTGCTCCTGAGCTCTCTGGCGTCGCTTCTGCGCTCTGCTCCTGAGCTCTCTGGCGTCGCTTCTGCGCTCTGCTCCTGAGCTCTCTGGCGTCGCTTCTGCGCTCTGCTCCTGAGCTCTCTGGCGTCGCTTCTGCGCTCTGCTCCTGAGCTCTCTGGCGTCGCTTCTGCGCTCTGCTCCTGAGCTCTCTGGCGTCGCTTCTGCGCTCTGCTCCTGAGCTCTCTGGCGTCGCTTCTGCGCTCTGCTCCTGAGCTCTCTGGCGTCGCTTCTGCGCTCTGCTCCTGAGCTCTCTGGCGTCGCTTCTGCGCTCTGCTCCTGAGCTCTCTGGCGTCGCTTCTGCGCTCTGCTCCTGAGCTCTCTGGCGTCGCTTCTGCGCTCCGCTCCTGAGCTCTCTGGCGTCGCTTCTGCGCTCCGCTCCTGAGCTCTCTGGCGTCGCTTCTGCGCTCCGCTCCTGAGCTCTCTGGCGTCGCTTCTGCGCTCCGCTCCTGAGCTCTCTGGCGTCGCTTCTGCGCTCCGCTCCTGAGCTCTCTGGCGTCGCTTCTGCGCTCCGCTCCTGAGCTCTCTGGCGTCGCTTCTGCGCTCCGCTCCTGAGCTCTCTGGCGTCGCTTCTGCGCTCCGCTCCTGAGCTCTCTGGCGTCGCTTCTGCGCTCCGCTCCTGAGCTCTCTGGCGTCGCTTCTGCGCTCCGCTCCTGAGCTCTCTGGCGTCGCTTCTGCGCTCCGCTCCTGAGCTCTCTGGCGTCGCTTCTGCGCTCCGCTCCTGAGCTCTCTGGCGTCGCTTCTGCGCTCCGCTCCTGAGCTCTCTGGCGTCGCTTCTGCCCTCTGCTCCTAAGTTCAGCTATTCCACACATTCACAACTCTTAGTAGAGATGCCTGTTCTCCTCTGAGGTTAAGCCATTTTTTTTTTCTTCAGACGGAGAGATTGCTAAAAGTTATATTTTGACAAATAATCCAGTCCATGTTCTATTCAGCAGATGTCATTGCTGAGAGCTCGGAGGGACGACTCATATCTTCAGGTCTTATAACAGAGGATTGTGATATGAAACCAGAACCACATGAAGAGCCTAACCCTCCCCCCGATGTGCCCCCAGCCCTTCACAGCACAGATCTGTCGTCTGATCATCCTACACAAGTCCAGTCTTCAGATCCATCACAAAATATTCCTAGAGATAAAACTCCCAGAACATGTGAAGGTTGTAGAGATCCCTATCCGCTAAGGAGATTTAAATGTTCAGAATGTGAAAAAAGTTTCGTCTTTGAAAAATCTCTCATTTTACATCAAAGAGTTCACACGGGGAAGATGCCGTATTCATGTTCACACTGTGAGAAACGGTATAACCAAAAGTCGAGTCTTCTAAGACATGAGAGAAGCCACACAGGAGAGAAGCCGTTCCAGTGTCCTGAATGTGGGAAAGGTTTCAACAGGAAATCGGATCTGGTTACACATGAGAGAATTCACACGGGGGAGAAGCCCTTTTCATGCTCAGAATGCGGGAGAAGATTTAGTGTACAATCACATTTCGTTAAACATAAGAGAACTCACACAGCGAAGCGGCCATTTGCGTGCACAGTGTGTGGGAGATGTTTGTGTGATGGGCATCAAAAAGTTCCCTCAGAGTCACATATTACGAGTGACACAGGGAAGAGGGTGGTTCCACCTCCACAACCGGAGCCGCCCTTAGTCGAGAATTCACACATGAGCGTTCACACTGGACAAAAGGCACCAGTTGTCTATTTGCAGCAGGTGGGAAATATTTTACCAGTAAATCAGATTGTGTCCTTCATGCAGGTCCCTCAGGGTCAGGGCCAGTATCACATCCTGAATGTGGGAAGTGTTTTACCCTGAAATCTTACTATATAGGAGAGAATTCACACATGTGAGAAATGATAAAGTTATGTTCACACTTTGGGAAATGTTTTACCTACATTTGTAGTAAAAAAAAATTATGGATAAAACATGTTATTTAGTGAGTTTTTTTTTAAATTTCCCTTTTTATTTATATGTAGAATCTTAATTGGTCTATTGTCTCTGATTGAGACCCACTAAATGCAAAGTATGATAGTAATTCATGTTGTCGGTTCTGTCCAATTCAGTTTCAGATGAACAGGACAGTAGGGCCAGGCTAGAGCCCCGGAAGGGGATGGCCCCTCTTTTATATAAGTTGCCTTGAGGATAATCCCTGAATGTTCATCAATTGATTCAGCAGTCCTGCTACTTACTTTTGTTCTGTGTGCAGACTCTTTGTGGATCTTTGTTTACATCTCTGAGCTCTGCTGAATAGGAGGGGCTGTAGTGTAGTGATGTGTCGTTCGCAAACAATGTGAACCGGCTCACTTAACCCCGCCCTTAACCCCCCCCCCCTTTATTACTTGTAGTAATGGCTCCTCGGTCCTCTAAACTCCACTATGGCGAAGACCAAAGAGCTTTCGAAGGACACCAGACAGAATGGTGTCCCTGTACCAGGCTGTGAAGACTGAATCAGCAATAGGCAGCACTTGTTGGAGCAATAATTAGAGAATGGAAGACATACAAGACCCTGAAAATCTCTTTCCATCAGGGGCTCCACGCAAGATTTCACCCCCCTGGGGTCAAAATGATCACAATAACTGTGAGCAAAAATTCCAGAACCACAACTTGTCATGTTTGGAGGAGAGTGACTGCTGAGTTCCATACAAAGATCACCTACCTACTGTAAAGCATGGGGGGTGGGGGGGCAACATCATGACGAAGGGCTGATTTTCTGGCAAGGGACCAGGACGACTGATCCATGTACATGCAATAATTAATGGGGCCGTGTATCATGCAAACCTCCTTCCATCGGCGAGAGCGATGAAGATGAAATGCGGCCGGGTCTTTCAGCAGGACAATGATCCACAGCATCAACACGACAACGCAGGAGCCACTTCATAGGAAAGATTTACAGGTCCTGGAGTGGTCTCGCAGTCTACACATAGAAAACCTTTGAAGGAAGTTGAAAGTCCATGTTCCCCAAAACATCCCTAGCTCTAGAGGAGAACTGTATGGTGGAATGGAACAACATACCAGCAGCAGTGTGTACCAACCTTGGGGCCAATATGGGGGGTGTGGTTGATTGAGTAGGACGATTCTTTCTGAAAATCTTGGTTCATCCTAACTTTCTCATCCCCATTGTGGACAGTACCTCACCTGGTTGTGTCCTATCCTGGATGCCTCCTCATGTGAGCTGTGTATTGGTCCTCTCCCCAGCACACCGCCAGGGCAACGCAGGAGCAGCTGCATAAGAAGCGTTTCTAGGTCCTGGAGTGGTCTCGCCAGTCTACACATCTCACTCCACAGAAAACCTTAGGAGGGAGATGAAAGTCCATGTTCCCCAGTGACAGCCCCAAAACATCACTGCTCTAGAGGAGATCTGCCTGGAGGACTGGGCCAACACACCAGCAGCAGTGTGATTTTCTGGATTTATTTTCTCATTGTGTCTCTCATAGTTGAGGTTCTACCTATGGTGTCACTTACCGGCCTCTCTCATCTCTCTAAGTGGGAGAACTTGCATAATTGGTGGCGACTAAATATTTTTTTCCACACTGGATTCACAAGTTAATCCAAAATTTCCCATTAAAAAGTCAAGCATTGGATCAAATGGACTAAATATAGGCAGATCTTGCACTGATGTAGGTATGAATCAGCTTATACTATTCTGGTAGTATGAGCAGATTTTGGAATATTCCCTTTCAAGGCTCAGAGTTAGTGAACCCCCTGGACCACCGCGGACGATGACACAAGCCGACACCTGGGACCGGAATATAAGTGGCACCTGGTCTTCACCAGAGCCCGCCACAAAGCAGCATGGTCTTGCTGCGGTGTGGTGCCACCAGGTCGTTCCACAGGTGCTACTTGCCCGTGGTGGCAGCCAAGGTCGAGGTACAGAATCGGCAGGTAATCTCGTAGTCAGGACAGGCAGGTGCTCAAGGCAGGCGGCAATGATTCAAGGTCAGGTACAGAGCAAGAGTCAGGGCTGGCAGCGAAGGAGCGAGGTCAGGGGTCACACCAGGAGGTCAACACACAGGTCACAGCTTTTTCAATGGCATATAATGCAAAGATCCGGCAGGGTGTGCAAGGAGAGGCAGGATCAAATAGGATTCTGGGTAAGGCCAGCGCCAGTTAACGGGGACGCGTGCGCACGGCTGAGGACCTGGAAGCAGGAGCGAGGACGGGCGAGTAGCTGTGGCGCAGAGGGGCACACGGTGCACAGGTGAGCCCGAGATATGGGTCGCGGGACTACCCGTGACATTCCCAGTAGCGTTCTCTGGCATCCTGGAGTAGACCGCCCTGTTTGAACACCGGGAGGGACAACGAAGGTGAGTACACGTTTTCGATTTTTTCTTATAAAACCCCAACCCGGCAGGTAGATTTTTAACAGTGGGACAACCCCTTTAAAGATTTTCTTGCAGTACAAAGAATGTGCTGCATCCCTGGATCGATGGGTCGATTGATAGCGGCCGAACAAAGTGAGAATTTATGTACGGAATTAAACACTAGAAAGTTCTAGTTTTGAAAGCGACTTCAACCGAAAAATCATGAAAACGTTTTAAAATCTGTGTCGATGGTTTTCCCCTTAACAACGACATCGGGAGGACGATGAGGTCCAGTCACGACGACTGATCTGTAGCTCTTATATACTGGTGACTACAGGACCTGTGATGATGTCATAGTCATGTGATGAGTCACATGAGGGGAGGAGTGTAGGACCATTTCCTGTCATATGACCAGCGTGATGTCATTTAAGGTCCTACACCCACCTTGTAACTGATCACATGACTGTATATATACCGGAAGGTTCTGTACAGGTCAGTGATTGGTCGGGGTGTGTGGGACTTTTAGAAAATATTTTAAAGTTGTATCTGAATTAAGTTTCCTGGCCGCTCTTCTGTTATTGATGAGAATTATGACATCTCCTGTAAATTCTCTTAGAGTTTTGTGTACAGAAGATCCCCTTCCTTTGGGCCACCATTATTAGTATCTTGGGCTATTGAGATATATTTTTCATGACCGAAGGGGAAGCAGAATAGATCCTTCAACACACGCAATAAGGAACTTAAAGGGGTTGTTCAAGAGTTCGAAAACCAAGGAGGATTTCTTCCAAAAACAGCACCACCACACTGGACCATGGTGTGTAGTGGTATTGCAAATCCGCTGTATAGAAATAGATGGAGCTCATGTTGATTATCATACACTCCCCATCAGGTCACGCGTGCAGCTGCTTTTAAAACCCTGGACAACCCCTTTAATACAGGTGGGGGGGGGGGGATTTATCATTGCCAATTTATTTTGATTGCAAATTGACACTTTTTTTAGAATGACGAAAGAGTGAGGGTCCTGATCCAATGTCCAATGTCTGTTATTAGTCTTTATAGTTACCAATTCATTAGACCTTTATCCTGCTGCAGTCCTGTCCTACTTGTTTCTCCAATGTTCTTTTGATACAGGACCATAGTTTACAAAATGATGGACCTTCCCATCAGTGACCCAGCAGGGATGGAGCAGGACAGAACCATGGCTGCCCGGATCCTGGACCTCACCCTAGAGATCATCTACTGGATAACTGGAGAGGTGAGAGTCTCCCAGGACACGGCTCTTATCTCTAGGAATACAACAGGGAAATGACTGGAGAGGTGAAGGATTCTTAGGATCTATGTAGTGATCAGTGTCTCCCCATACACAGGATTACACAGTAGTGAAGAAGTCGTCTGGTGAGTGTGTGACCCCCCGTGTATCAGGAGGATGGACCCAGAGCCCCATCACCCAGCCTCCACCTCATTCACTGATACATGAGCAGAAGATCCTAGAACTTACCTCCAGGATCACTGAGCTGCTGAGCGGAGAGGTGAGCGCTGCCGGGAATGCTGGGACATGATATAATAACACAAGGGAGGGCTCCGGGGGATGACTGTGTCATTGTGTGTGTCAGGTTCCTATAAGATGTCAGGATGTGGCTGTCTATTTCTCCATGGAGGAGTGGGAGTATGTAGAAGGACACAAGGACCTGTACAAGGAGGTCATGATGGAGGACCACCAGCCCCTCACATCACCAGGTAAGAGGAGACCTTCCCTGATTGTAGAGGAGAGTCAGCCAGATTCCCCCATCATCTGCTCATCACATGTAGACAATGTATCAGTCACTGTGTTATTTCCTATAGATGGATCCAGTAGGAGAGATCCACCAGAGAGATGTCCCCGTCCTCCAGATTCCCAGGACTGGCCAGAGGATGAATTATATGTCTCACCAGATCATCAGGTAGGTGCAGCTGGGATATCTTTATAACCTCTATAGACTGTAGGTTTCTACTAAATGTTTCCAGCCGTGGAGTTTATAAAAGGCTGTGATGTTACTAAACAATTAGGCAGGAATAAGATATTTAGGATATGTAATGTTGATATGTGAAATACTTTGTTGAATGTTGACCATGTCGTCTCACCATACGAATAGATTCTACACCTTTTAGGTCAAGTGGAGATTTTTTTTTACCATCAATAGTTAACAAGAGTTAATTATCCTTTTTTCTTATGTCTACAACGTGTGATCCTTCCAGGAACAATGTGGTGGATTCTTCTATGGACTGGAAAACCCCATCTCAGCGTCAGTGATTGGTAAGAGCTGTAGATGTTGAGTATTGATGACTTTTTACTTTTATATTGTGGATTTATTTTCTATATACTATATGACCACATCTGGTCCTGGAGGGACAATGCTCCATCCCACATTATTCATCTTGTTCCAGAAGCTCAGACAATATTTGTATAATTTTTAGGTGAAGACGGGATCAGCGACTCCTATGGACATCTCCTTTTATCTCCCTATCATGAAGTAGAAGACAACTATTCCACAAATATGCCCTCAGCGCTCTACGGCAGAGATCTATCCACTGATCACGATGATCACGAGGAGCCTTCATCTAGTCAATCACTGATTGGGGAACCAAGATCTGAACTATATGAATATGGGGAACATTTTCAAAAAGTTTCTGATCTTTCTCTACCAGAAAGACTTCACAGAGACGGCAGGCAGTTTTCACATTCAGAACTTGGGAGTCTTTTAGGCCACAAATTGGGGTTTACTAAACATAAGTTGGGAATGAGCACAGAGGAAAAGCCATTTTCATGTCAAGAATGCGGGAAATGTTTCGGTCAAAAATCGGCTCTTGCGAAACATCAGAGAACTCACAGCGGGGAGAAGCCATATTCATGTCCTGAATGTGCGAAATGTTTTAGTCTGAAATCCAGTCTTGTGGATCATCTGAGAATTCACACAGGGGAGAAGCCGTTTTCATGTCCAGAATGTGGGAGATGTTTTGGCCAGAATTCGATTCTTGTTAAACACAGGAGAACTCACAGAGGGGAGAAGCCATTTTCGTGTTCGGAGTGTGGGAAATGTTTTAGTCTGAAGTCAAATCTTCTGGTCCATCTAAGAATTCACACTGGAGAGAAACCATTTTCGTGTTCAGAATGCGGCACATGTTTCGGCCATAAATCGAGTCTTGTAAAGCATCAACGAATTCACACGGGGGAGAAGCCATTTTCATGCCCACAATGTGGGAAATGTTTTGCTCATAGGTTGAGTTTTAGTCAACATTTGAGAACTCACTCTGAGGCGAAACCGTTCTCATGTCCTGAATGTGCCAAATGTTTCGGTCTGAAATCGAGTCTTATAGAACATCTAAGAAGCCACACGGGGGAGAAGCCATTTCCATGCTTGGAATGTGGGAAACATTTTAGCCAGAAATCGGGTCTTCTCAAACATCAGAGACTTCACATAAGGGATAAGATATTATAACGTTCCGATTGAAGACAAAGTTACAGGTGTGGGACTTCAATGAAGGACTTGATGCCTAATGGTGTCTACACAAACCCCTTGCGGAGCTTATTTTTATCTATATTTAAAAATAGGCATAATAAGTGTTATTAAAAGTCACAGTGACACCTGAACTTACATCTCAGAATTGTTTTCATTGGTTTGTGAAATTCTCATCCAATTTAAAGTGCGTTCCCAATGTAGGTTCCTTGTGAAAAAAACAAAAACCTTTCCATTGAGTCCAGTCTGCAGTCTTATATTGTTGATCCACTTTGAGGTATAAGCAGTTTACTACATAGTAACAGGAAAAAATACTTTCCGATTTCATCTATGGCCACACTACAGTCGTCACCATCACCAAACCTTGGTGGAATCATTCTCATAGTTGAGGCTCTGATGATGCACAACCTTCAGCTTCTTTACAATAGGCACAATGTTTCCCCAGTTCACAGGGTGATATTTTGCAGGGAGGAAAGACTCCTTGCATCATATATCCTTGCATCATCCATGTCCCCTCCTCTGCACAGTCTATAAAATTCCGTCTTGCACTTTATACTTCACAGTCTTCAGGTACCTGAGGGAGGGTCTCCATGAGATGGCCACGTTAGAGAGAAACATGGGGGGCAGTCTGTGTGAGAGAGGGACATGGGGAGCAGTCTTTGTGAGGGAGGAGGACATGGGGAGCAGTCTGTGAGAGAGGGAGGGACATGGGGAGCAGTCTGTGAGAGAGAGGGAGGAGGACATGGGGAGCAGTCTGTGAGAGAGAGGGAGGGACATGGGGAGCAGTCTGAGAGAGGGAGGGACATGGGGAGCAGTCTGTGAGAGAGAGGGAGGAGGACATGGGGAGCAGTCTGTGAGAGAGAGGGAGGAGGACATGGGGAGCAGTCTGTGAGAGAGAGGGAGGGACATGGGGAGCAGTCTGTGAGAGAGAGGGAGGGGGACATGGGGAGCAGTCTGTGTGAGAGAGGGGGACATGGGGAGCAGTCTGTGAGAGAGAGGGAGGGACATGGGGAGCAGTCTGTGAGAGAGAGGGAGGGACATGGGGAGCAGTCTGTGAGAGAGAGGGAGGGACATGGGGAGCAGTCTGTGAGAGAGGGAGGGACATGGGGAGCAGTCTGTGAGAGAGAGGGAGGGGTACATGGGGAGCAGTCTGTGTGAGAGAGGGAGACATGGGGAGCAGTCTGTGTGAGAGAGGGGGACATGGGGAGCAGTCTGTGAGAGAGGGAGGGACATGGGGAGCAGTCTGAGAGAGGGAGGGATATGGGGAGCAGTCTGTGAGAGAGAGGGAGGGGGACATGGGGAGCAGTCTGTGAGAGAGAGGGAGGAGGACATGGGGAGCAGTCTGTGAGAGAGAGGGAGGGACATGGGGAGCAGTCTGTGAGAGAGGGAGGGGGACATGGGGAGCAGTCTGTGTGAGGGAGGGGGACATGGGGAGCAGTCTGTGTGAGAGAGGGGGACATGGGGAGCAGTCTGTGTGAGAGAGGGAGGGACATGGGGAGCAGTCTGTGAGAGAGGGAGGGACATGGGGAGCAGTCTGTGTGAGAGAGGGGGACATGGGGAGCAGTCTGTGTGAGAGAGGGAGGGACATGGGGAGCAGTCTGTGAGAGAGAGGGAGGGACATGGGGAGCAGTCTGTGAGAGAGGGAGGGACATGGGGAGCAGTCTGAGAGAGGGAGGGACATGGGGAGCAGTCTGTGAGAGAGAGGGAGGTGGACATGGGGAGCAGTCTGTGAGAGAGAGGGAGGGACATGGGGAGCAGTCAGAGAGGGAGGGACATGGGGAGCAGTCTGTGAGAGAGAGGGAGGGGGACATGGGGAGCAGTCTGTGTGAGAGGGAGGGACATGGGGAGCAGTCTGTATGTGAGGGGAGACCATGTCGAGCAGTCTGTGAGAGAGAGGGAGGGGGACATGGGGAGCAGTCTGTGAGAGAGATGGAGGAGGACATGGGGAGCAGTCTGTGAGAGAGAGGGAGGGGGACATGGGGAGCAGTCTGTGAGAGAGGGAGGGACATGGGGAGCAGTCTGTATGTGAGGGGAGACCATGTCGAGCAGTCTGTGAGAGAGAGGGAGGGGGACATGTGGAGCAGTCTGTGTGAGAGAGAGGGACATGTGAAGCAGTCTGTGTGAGAGAGGGAGGTGCAATGTCCCTGCCAATGCGCATGGCAGAGGAGTAGTTGCGAATTAACCCTTTTAACCCTTTTATTACTAGTACATATAGAGGTAATTGAGCAGCGGTAGATTCTGCCTGGATAGGCAAGGGTTAAGATTGTTAATGTTATCATCCAATGATGTTCCACTATTGTAACTGGAGTGTGATTGGAGGAGGAGACCACTTGACCAGGGATTAACTAAACCCTTAGTCAGGGGAGGAGTCAGTCTCTTCAGACCCAGCTCTCCACAGAGGAGAGTTCCAGAAACTTCAGAGAGAGCAGATCTCTCAGGCCCAGTTCTCACCACATGAGAAGCTCCTAGGCCTCAGCCACTACAGACAGAGTGACACAGGACAAACAGGACAAGGCTGCAGCTTCCAGCATTGGACACAGCTACATCCCAGCCTGCCCCTGCATCCAGGCTGGTGACCCAACTCCTGAGGTTCCCTCTCCAAGATCACTCCAGTACTGCCTTTGTACAGAATCGTTTGGCTTGTTGCTGCTGTTGGTTTGAATAAAGAACTGTAAGTTACTTTTATGCACAACATTGCCTCCGTCTGGTCCCTGCTATGGCTCTATCACCATCAAGGACTACAGACTCTAAGGGTTGCCCCAGGGAGAACTACTGCATCAGCCTCTCCCTCCATATCATTTCTTGCACACACCACCTGCTGGAGACCTGCCAGGCTGTAGGACAGCCCTCCGGTCCCCATACCAAGCACCATGACACTAGCGTGCCTAGGCCGCAAGCCACTCCGGTATTCGGGGCCCCGGCTGCCTCCAGGCCCCAGGAAAAGTCTAGGCCCCGGTGGGGGATGTTGCAGAGGGACATGGGGAGCAGTCTGTGAGAGAGAGGGAGGGGGACATGTGGAGCAGTCTGTGTGAAAGAGAGGGGAGGACACGGGGAGCAGTCTTTGAGAAAGAGGGAGGGGGACATGGGGAGCAGTCTGTGTGAAAGAGAGGGGAGGACACGGGGAGCAGTCTGTGTGAAAGGGGGCATGGGGAGCAGTCTGTGTAAGAGAGGGAGGGGGACATGGGGAGCAGTCTGTGAGAGAGAGGGAGGGGGACATGGGGAGCAGTCTGTGTGAGGGAGGGAGGGGGACAGGGGGAGCAGTCCGTGTGGGGGGGGGGGGACAGGCGGAGCAGTCTGTATGTGAGGGGAAGACATGGGGAGCAGTCTGTGTGTGAGGGGAAGACATGGGGAGCAGTCTGTGTGAGGGGAAGACATGGGGAGCAGTCTGTGTGTGAGGGGAAGACATGGGGAGCAGTCTGTGTGAGGGGGGGGGACAGGGGGAGCAGTCTGTATGTGAGGGGAAGACATGGGGAGCAGTCTGTGTGAGGGGAAGACATGGGGAGCAGTCTGTATGTGAGGGGAAGACATGGGGAGCAGTCTGTGTGTGAGGGGAAGACATGGGGAGCAGTCTGTATGTGAGGGGAAGAAATGGGGAGCAGTCTGTGTGAGGGGAAGACATGGGGAGCAGTCTCTGTGTGAGGGGGGGGGACAGGGGGAGCAGTCTGTATGTGAGGGGAAGACATGGGGAGCAGTCTGTGTGAGAGAGGGAGAGGTACATTGGGAGCAGTCTGTGTGAGAGAGGGAGAGGTACATGGGGAGCAGTCTGTGTGAGAGAGGGAGAGGTACATGGGGAGCAGTCTGTATGTGAGGGGAGAACATGGGGAGCAGTCTGTGAAAGAGAGGGGAAGACGTGGGGACACACACATACAGTACCATGTACATACATACAGCACATACATCACATTTATATCTATATTAGTGATATAATTATACAGGCAGTCCCCGGGTTACGTACAAGATAGGGTCCGGAGGTTTGTTCTTAAGTTGAATTTATATGTAAGTCAAAACTCTATATTTTATAATTGTAGATCCAGACAAAAAAAAATTGGGCCCCAGTAACAATTGGAGTTTAAACATTTTTTGCTGTAATGGGACCGAGGATTATCAATAAAGCTTCATTACAGACACCTTACAGCTGATCATTGCAGCCTGGGACTATAGTAACATCCACAGAGGTCACCAGAGGTCAGAGGGGTCTGTCTGTAACTATGGGTTGTCTGTAAGTCGGGTGTCCTTATACACTGATGTATATACTGTCAGGCAGTCCCCTCCGCGGACATTTCTTACCTGAGCCCCGCCTGTGGAGGATGTGCAGCGTCATATACATGTAATGGTGTACAGTATAACACGGATGTAATGGGCCACATCCTCCGTTCTGTAGTGAGACGGGTCGGGGGGGTTTTACCTCTTTCGGTCTGTATGAAGTGACTACAAATCATTTGTGTATCTTACAAGTTCTGTATATTCCTCCGACTCCCGGAATTCCCAATTATTTCAGGTCTCTCTGCTCAGGCCTATGATTCTCAAGTGAATTTCCGGGACATCCGCTATTTCTGCTGCTCCTCCCCGCTCAGGGTAAGTTGTTTTTGGTATCACACACCTGCCCTATCTGTCCTGATACACCTGAGGGTACCACATGTTCTTGGCTGTTCCCTTCTATTCATCCTTATTGGACTACCATGGACAATGTAGAGTCTTCTATTTTGGGTCACACTTCCCGGATCCTGGGAAGTCCTGAGCTTCCATAATACTTCTCCATCTTGACAGCAACTAAATGCCTTATTTCAGCCGCATCTTCCCACATAGACCTGGGGGTTTTCCTCCCACGAAGACAAGTTTCTTACATGTACTCAGGATAACAAAATAACAAATTCTCTAATTCACTGTTATTACCAAAAATCCAGCATTTCACAGATATAAGTCCCACCTGTCTGTATCAGTCCTGGTGTACACAATTGCAGTTGCCATAGACACAACCCTGAATCTTCTGACTTTAGGGTCGGCAGCCATCTTGTCTGAGGCTTCACAGAGCTTGTCTCTGTCTCTCTGCCGCGGCCCCTCCCCTTGCAGTACAGGACGAGCTCTCACTGATTGATACACAGACACTGACTTCCTGCCGGCATGTAGACAGCGTAAGGAGTACAAGCTACAGGAAAATAATTTCTTTATCCGGGGACGTGGAGGGAGATGCAGCAGATCTGATAGTGTGCGTGTGTAGCTGACATGTGCAAGAGCTGGAGAGTGTCATTGTGTGTAATATGCATCTCATGGATCTCATCACCTCTGATCTTTCTCATCTCTCTTTCTATGTGTCAGATACTAATGAACGTTCATAAGGTAAATGAAAGTGTATATAACCCTGTAGCCTGATAATCTAAGCACATTGTCAGCTCATAGCATCTCACAGCACTAGAGGGATCATGAAGTATCTGCTCAGAGAATCCCCACTCATGCTCTGGAATCTTACACCGATCATCACTGAGTGATAGGAGGACACCATTAGGAGTTTGAACAGGAAGTTCTATATATATGTAGGGGGCGGCGTGGTGAGAACAGGGTACATATACACGCAGAGACAGGTCTATTGGAATAGGTTTATTTAAAAGACCTTGGTGTTTGGTCTTCTTATGATATGGGTCCTCAAAGGGTCCATTTATACATCACAAATCGTCATTAGCCAGTAGGCCCTCCATACACTTACAACTTTTTCTAGTCTGAACATGAAGTCTTCTTCTCTATATGAGATTTTTTATGTTAAACAGGAACATAAAAATGTTCTGCGGCCCTCAACAAGATTTATTTCATGCCCAAACATTTCAGGACATAAAAACGGCCTTTTCCCTGTCATGAATTTTCTGATGTTTAACAAAAACAGATCTGTAACTAAACCGTTTTCCGCATTCTCCACATGAAAATGGCTTCTCCCCGGTGTGAACTCGTAGATGTTCGGTGAGGTTTGATTTCTGACCAAAACACTTCCCACATTCAGAACACGAAAATGGCTTCTCCCCTCGGTGTATTTTCTGATGGTTAGCGAAAACCGACTTGTGACTAAAGCTCTTCCCGCATTCAAGGCACGAAAATGGTTTCTCCCCCGTGTGAGTTCTCTGATGCTGCACAAGTGTCGATTTCTGAATAAAACATTTCCCACAATGATGACACGTGAACGGCTTCTCCCCGGAGTGCGTTTTCATATGATGCAGAAAACTCGTCTTACAGGTAAAACGTTTCCCGCAATCCGAACACGAAAATGGTTTCTCCCCCGTGTGAATCCTTAAATGCTTGTGAAGACTTGCTTTTTGGGTGAATCTTTTGTTGCATTCGGTGCATGAAAACGGCTTCTCCCCTGTGTGAATTTTTAGATGTTCTACAAGATTTTTTTTTATACTAAAACATTTCATACACTCGGGACATGAAAACGGCTTCTCCCCTCGGTGGACTCTCTCATGTTTAACAAAAACCGATTTATAACTAAAATTTTTTCCGCATTCTGAACATGAATATGGCTTCTCCCCCGTGTGAAGTCGTTGATGTTCCATAAGATTTGATTTCTGGGTGTAACATTTCCCACACTCAGGACATGAAAATGGCTTCTCCCCTGTGTGAGTTCTCTCATGGTTAAGAAGAACAGATTTATGACTGAAACACTTTCCACATTCTGAACATGAAAATGGCTTCTCTCCTGTGTGAGTTCTCCTATGTTCTGTAAGATTTGATTTCTGACTAAAGTATTTTCCACATTCGGGACATGAAAATGGCTTCTCCCCTCTGTGAGTTCTCTCATGTTTAACAAGAACGGATTTATGACTAAAACACTTTCCACATTCTGAACATGAAAATGGCTTCCCTCCTGTGTGAGTTCTCTCATGTTCCATAAGATTTGATTCCTCACTAAAATGTTGCCCACGTTCAGAACATGAGAACGGCTTCTCCTCTCTATGAGATCTTGAATGTTCAACAAGAAGTGATTTCTGGTTGAAACATTTCGGACCTTCAGGACAGGAAAATATCTTCTCCTCTCTGTGACTTTTCTTATGTTCAACAAGAAGTGATTTCTGACTAAAACCTTTCCCACATTCCTGACATGAAAATAGTTTCCTTGCTCCGTGTGTTCTCTGATGTTTAACAAGGATTGATTTTTGGCTGTAACATTTCCCACACTCAGGACATGAAAATGGCTTCTCTCCTGTGTGAGTTCGTTGATGTTCCATCATACTACATTTCTGGATAAAACATTTCCCACACTCAGGACATGAAAATGGTTTCTCCCCTCTGTGAGCTCTCTCATGGTTAACAAGAACAGATTTTTTACTAAAACACTTTCCACATTCTGAACATGAAAACGGCTTCTCTCCTGTGTGAATTTGTTGATGTTCCATCATGTTACATTTCTGGCGAAAACATTTCCCACATTGAGGACATGAAAATGGTTTCTCCCCCGTGTGAATTCTCTGATGCTTCACAAGACTCGATTTGAGGCTGAAACTTTTCCCACATTCAGAACATGAAAATTTGCTTCTGTATTTAGAAATGTTCCTCTGCAGAGAGAGATCTGATTCTTCTTCCAGAGATATTTCCTGATGTAAAGTTAAAGGATTTCCAATCAGTGAGTGACTGGATGAAGGCTCCCGGTCACCGGTGGTGTCAGTGGATGGATCTCTGCTGTGAGGGACGGAGGGGACATTAGGAGATATTGGATTATCCTGTGTGATGTAATGATCTTCTACTTCATGATACGGAGATAAGAGGAGATGTTCTATTGTCCAGTTTTCACCTGGGAAAAAAAAAACTGTTAACCTACAAAATAAACTTAAAGTGAACCTGTCACCAGGAATGTCATATTTAGCTGGTGACAGGTTCCAATAGCCGGTGCTATGCTAAAAATGCCAGCACTCTGAATCATTTCAGTACTTTATATAATTTTAATGCACATTATCTGACTCCCTGCTAGCAGTATGTATTGAGTCCCAAGGGGGCAGCTGAGGCCTGTATGTTCCAGCTTCAGCCTCTTCTTCTCCACACTCATACAGTTCCGGTTAATGCGCATTGAGCAGGCAGGAAGGGAGGGGGATGGTGTGGACTACAGGCACAGGCACACAGGCTGCAGCTGCTCTCCTGCAGGACTCACCACAAACTACTGGAAGGGAGCAGGTAATGTGAAATAAATCTTTAAGGAGAAAACACTGCCTCCTGCTGGTGTGATGATGTGGGGAGCCATGCTACAGTCAGTCAACCCTAGTAGTGATATAATAGACACTAACAGCTTAGTGATATGTGCAGGACATTCTGTGGCCATGTGTCTCCTCTAAAAGCTGAACTTTCAGCTGCAATATAATACAAACACCAAGAAAGTTCCCCAAGAATATCTTCTCCGGATTATAACAATTCCTGGTCACCTGATTTATCACTAATATATATGGGACTATCAGGCGACCTATGTGCATGAGCAATCTACAGGCTTAGCAGTTTCATCTGATGCCATACACAACCTATATCCTCCATACCCCGGCGTATCCCATATCCAGGCTGGAGATGGACCTCATTTCGTATCTAGGTTGAAGATGGATCTCAGCAGGTCCTGTGCTATGGCTCCAGCATTGTAACCTCTTCCATCTATGTTGCGGTCACAGAGAACGTCTCACCCCACACAATTATATTCATAATTAGAGACAAGATGGATCTTACCTTCCACTGACACTGATGGAGCTTCTAGTCCTCCACACCTTCCCTGTAAGGATCAGAGAGATGAGAAAATAACAGGATCAATATTCAAGTCATTGAAGCCCACAATGTGGCACTTTCAAACTACATTGAGTGTGGCCTGGGACTACAGGAGGAGGCCATGTCTGGTGAACCCTACGCTGGGGGAACAGCCAAGTGTCCACTGAGAGGGCTCCGAGAGCCACCTCACATTAATCTCAGCTTCTCCTACCTGATGATCCGCTGGGACCTCCTGCTTTATTCCTGGCCAGTCCTGGGAATCTGGAGGACGGGGACATCTCTCTGGTGGATCTCTCCTACTGGATCCATCTATAGGAAATAACACAGTGACTGATACATTGTCTACATGTGATGAGCAGATGATGGGGGAATCTGGCTGACTCTCCTCTACAATCAGGGAAGGTCTCCTCTTACCTGGTGATGTGAGGGGCTGGTGGTCCTCCATCATGACCTCCTTGTACAGGTCCTTGTGTCCTTCTACATACTCCCACTCCTCCATGGAGAAATAGACAGCCACATCCTGACACCTTATAGGAACCTGACACACACAATGACACAGTCATCACCCGGACCCCTCCCTTGTGTTATTATATAATGTCCCAGCATTCCCGGCAGCGCTCACCTCTCCGCTCAGCAGCTCAGTGATCCTGGAGGTAAGTTCTAGGATCTTCTGCTCATGTATCAGTGAATGAGGTGGAGGCTGGGTGATGGGGCTCTGGGTCCATCCTCCTGATACACGGGGGGTCACACACTCACCAGACGACTTCTTCACTACTGTGTAATCCTGTGTATGGGGAGACACTGATCACTACATAGATCCTAAGAATCCTTCACCTCTCCAGTCATTTCCCTGTTGTATTCCTAGAGATAAGAGCCGTGTCCTGGGAGACTCTCACCTCTCCAGTTATCCAGTAGATGATCTCTAGGGTGAGGTCCAGGATCCGGGCAGCCGTGGTTCTGTCCTGCTCCATCCCTGCTGGGTCGCTGATGGACGGTCCAGTACAAGGTTCTGTAGAGGTCATTAGGAGAACCTGGAGTAGGTAAAGGCTGATTACAGCAGGAGATAATGGATTTCTGGAATTCGAGCTGTGATATCGGGTCAGTTATATGTAGTAGATGGATATAAGTAAAACCCTTATCTCCAGTTTTCCCATCTGTAATCTTTTATTCATTCTGGCTCTTACTGACCTGTTAGGCTGCGTCTACATGTTCAGGTTTTCAGATGCAGTTTTTGAAGGAGTAGCCGCTCTCCATTATATGATCTGCACCTCCAGAAAGTAGTCACAGAGCGGTCAGAGCGCCGGCGCTGCCCCCTGTACATTACTACGTGTATTGGGAACAATCAGACACTACACGGGTCCTGGAGGTCTCCCAATTCTCTCAACAATATGAAATCACAGACTATTTACACCGGGTGCTGCCTCCTGCTGGCTGGAGTCTATATAACAGCTACACTATAGGAAACCCACAACCTAAAACTCCATGAAGCAGATGACAACAACAAGACGACCCTGAGTACAAGTCACACACACCCCGACCATTCACTGACCTGCACAGGACCTCTTAGAGGCTACAGGACCTGCGGTGATGTCATGTGATCAGATATATACATCGGGTAGATGGTATAAAGGACCTTGGATGACATCACACTGGTCACATGACAGTAAGTGAGAAATCTACACTGTTTTACTCCTCCCCTCATGAGACTGATCACATGACTATGACGTCATCACAGGTCCTGCAGTCACTAGTATATAAGATCTACAGATTAGTGGTTGTGACGAGACGGAGATGTTGGAGGGTCGTCCTCCTGATCTGACGTCTCTCGGGGACTTGACAGCGACAGCGTTTCATTGTGGTCTGCAGACTTGGCGCAGACTGCGACTCCTCATACTATAAACGATCGGAATGAAACTTAACCCCTTCCTGCCGATGCCCTCTTTCGATTTTGCGTTTCTATTTTTATCACTCCCTACTTCAAAAATCCATAACTTTACAGAACTGTATGATGGTATTTTATATTCCGTGCCATGTACTGGGAAGCTGGAAAGAAAATATGAATGCAGTGAAATTGCCAAAAAAGAAATTTGTGCCATTTTTTTGTGGGCTCTGTTTTTATGTCTTTCACTGTGTGCTCCCAGTGACACCTCCCCTTTAGTCTTTGGGTCGGTACGATCACGGAGATGGCAAATGTATGAAGGTTTTATTATGTTTTAGTGGATTGTTTAAAAAATTAAAATCTTTTGAAAAAAAGAAATTCTTCATTTTGCCTCATGCCTGAGGCCAATAACGTGGTCATACTTTAGTGTATGGAGCTGCGTAGGGCGTCGTTTTTTTTTGCGGGATGACATAACGTTTTCTTTGCTATGATTTTGGGGACTGTATGATCACTTATCTTAAATTTCTTATGTGTTGCAAAATGGCTAGATATGTGGCATTTCAGATATTTGGGCGCAGTGCAGCAAACACCTCGGCCCGTGAGCCCTTTTCATACACGCTGACGCGCCCAGTGTGGTAAGGGGTTACTCTATTCTGTGCTGCGTTTCAGTCCGTGCTGCGACACAATACACGCTGTATGTACAGCATTGACTTGGACTGTAATTACAAGCTCATTCAATAAAACGATTATTGCTCGTTGAGTCTTTCTGTCAGGCTTGTGGGATGTGGATCCGCTGGACCACTGCTGACGATGACTCAAGCCACTACCTGGGACCGGAGTCTAAGTGGCACCCGGTTTTCACCAGAGCCCGCCGCAAAGCGGGTTAGACAAGCTGCGGCATGGTACCACCAGGTCGTTCCTCAGGCGTGACTTGTCTGCAGTGGCGGCCAAGGTTGAGGTACAGAAACAGCAGTCAAGCTCGAGGTCACAGTCCAGGCACAGGGTCAGGGCAGGCGGCAGAGATGCAACGTCAGAATCCAAACCGGGGTCAGCAACAGGAGGTCCAAGCAGAAGGGTACGGGAACACAGAACTCACGACAGCAATACGGAGGGACACTGGAACACGGAGGTAGTCAGGCAACACAGGAAACTGAGGGAGTCAGACACGCAGGAGACACTGGAACGCAGGCAAATCGCAACAGAGCTTTCTCTAAGGCTGTGAGGCACAAAGATCCGGCAGGGCTAGCAGGAAGAGGCAGGCTTATATAGATTTGGGCAATATGGCCAGCGCCAATTAATGGGTCGCGGGTCCACCCGTGACACTTTCCCTAATACCCGACATGATCACCTGTGATACAGTAAACGGTGGTGATTTTTGCTGGTCTCTTTCCATGTCTAACGAAAGAAGGTATTTGGGGAAAATGTATTTTAGAAACTACTCGGTTGTGTTCAGGTGATAGGAATGTCTCCCCTCTCTTCTGCATTATTAGTGTTAATGGCAAAAATCCCATCCCAGCCGCGGTTTTAATGAATTGATATAGCGGATGCATTGCGGCGTGAACAGACGTCGCACTAACATTTTTGTAGAAGGTTTTTGTAGAAGGGTGGCTAAATCCAATATAATTCCCGTAGACCAGACTATGTCTGATATCCACTATCACTCCCCCTGACCAGACTATGGCTAACATCCACTATCACTCCCCCTGACCAGACTATGGCTGACATCCACTATCACTCCTCCTGACCAGACTATGGCTAATATCCACTATCACTCCCCCTGACCAGACTATGGCTGACATCCACTATCACTCCCCCTGACCAGACTATGGCTGACATCCACTATCACTCCCCCTGACCAGACTATGGCTGACATCCACTATCACTCCCCCTGACCAGACTATGGCTGACATCCACTATCACTCCCCCTGACCAGACTATGGCTGACATCCACTATCACTCCCCCTGACCAGACTATAGCTGACATCCACTATCACTCCCCCTGACCAGACTATGGCTGACATCCACTATCACTCCCCCTGACCAGACTATGGCTGACATCCACTATCACTCCCCCTGACCAGACTATGGCTGACATCCACTATCACTCCCCTGACCAGACTATGGCTAATATCCACTATCACTCCCCCTGACCAGACTATGGCTGACATCCACTATCACTCCCCCTGACCAGACTATGGCTGACATCCACTATCACTCCCCCTGACCAGACTATGGCTGACATCCACTATCACTCCCCCTGACCAGACTATGGCTAATATCCACTATCACTCCCCCTGACCAGACTTTGGCTGACATCCACTATCACTCCCCCTGACCAGACTATGGCTAATATCCACTATCACTCCCCCTGACCAGACTATGGCTAATATCCACTATCACTCCCTCTGACCAGACTATGGCTAAAATCCACTATCACTCCCCCTGACCAGACTATGTCTGACATCCACTATCACTCCCCCTGACCAGACTATGGCTGACATCCACTATCACTCCCCCTGACCAGACTATGGCTGACATCCACTATCACTCCCCCTGACCAGACTATGGCTAATATCCACTATCACTCCCCCTGACCAGACTATGGCTAATATCCACTATCACTCACCCTGACCAGACTATGGCTAATATCCACTATCACTCCCCCTGACCAGACTATGGCTGACATCCACTATCACTCCCACTGACCAGACTATGGCTAATATCCACTATCACTCCCCCTGACCAGACTATGGCTGACATCCACTATCACTCCCCCTGACCAGACTATGGCTGACATCCACTATCAGTCCTGCAAACCAGACTATGGCTGGCAAACTGCTGCTCTTGTATGTGGTGGTTAATAAGTGTATTTTGGAAAGCATGGGGTGAAATTTTTGACTCAAAACCTAGTCTATACTTTGGTGATTGTAAACGCAATGGTGGAGATTCCTTTGACGGACACATACGCACTCAGCTTTATCCTCAATTCTAATTTCAAATTTTTGCAGCAATCAAGGCTCCTAAGAGCACAGTGGCCTCCACAATCCTTAAATGGAAGAAGTTTGGGATGGACGACCACAACTCTTCCCTGACCTGGCCGTCCACCCAAACTAAGCAATAGTGGGAACAGAGGTCTTCTACAGTGCTCTGGACCTTAGACTGGGCCAAATATTCCAACAGCCAGAGCTAAGATCTAAACCCAATTGAGCATCTCTGGGGAGACATGAAAATGGCTTCTACCAACGTTCACCATCCAACGTGAGGGAACTGGAGAGGATCTGCAAGGAAGAGGCAGAGGATCCCCAAATCCAGGAGTGAGGAACTTGTAGCATCTTCCCAAGAAGACTCCTGGCTGCACCATAGAAATAAAGGTTTATTACTATTTATATTGTTTTTTATGCTACAAAATAATTTTTGTGGATATATTGGTGATGGAAAGTCAGTATTTTCAAAATGAAAGATTCTCCTTACTATTGTTATTTCTAGTAGAAGTGACGAGAACTGTCACTTCCCCTCTGTGAGTTCTCTGATGTCTAACAAAAACTGATCTATCACCAAAACATTTCCCACATTCTGAACACGAGAACGGTTTCTCCCCCGTGTGAGTTCTTAGATGCGTCACAAGATTTGATTTTTGAACAAAACATTTCCCACATTCTAAACACGAAAATGGCTTCTCTCCTGTGTGAATTCTCTGATGTCTAGCGAGCTTTATTTTCTGTGTAAAACATTTTCCACACTCTGAACACAAGAACGGGTTCTCCCCTGTGTGAATTCGTAGATGATCCTTCAGATGATTTGTCTGGCTAAAATTCTTCCCACACTCAGGACATGAAAATGGCTTCTCTCCTGTGTGAGTTCTCTCATGCTTTACAAGACTACATTTTTTACCAAAACACTTTCCACATTCTGAACATGAAAATGGCTTCTCTCCTGTGTGAGTTCGTTGATGTTCCATCATATTACATTTCTGGCGAAAACATTTCCCACACTCAGGACATGAAAATGGTTTCTCCCCTCTGTGAGTTCTCTCATGGTATACAAGAACGGATTTATGACTAAAACACTTTCCACATTCTGAACATGAAAACGGCTTCTCTCCTGTGTGAGTTCGTTGATGTTCCACCATATTACATTTCTGGCGAAAACATTTCCCACATTTAGGACATGAAAATGGTTTCTCCCCCGTGTGAATTCTCTGATGCTTCACAAGAATTGATTTCTGGTCAAAACTTTTCCCACATTCAGAACATGAAAATTTGCTTCTATATTTGGAAATGTTCCTCAGCAAAGAGAGATCTGATTCTTCTTCCAGAGATATTTCCTGCTGTCTATGTAAAGCTAAAGGATTTCCACTCAGTGAGTGACTGGATGAAGGTTCTGGGTCACCGGTGGTGTCAGTGGATGGATCTCTGATGTGAAGGACTGAGGGGACATTAGGAGATATTGGATTATCCTGTGTGATGTAATGATCTTCTACTTCATGATAGGGAGATAAGAGGAGATGTTCAATTGTCCTGTTTTCACCTGGGAAAAAAAAATAAAAACGATTAACCTACAAAATAAACTTAAAGTGAACCTGTCACCAGGAATGTCATTTTTAGCTGGTGACAGGTTCCAATAGCCGGTGCTATGCTAAAAATGCCTCTGTCAGCACTCTGAATCATTTCAGTACCTTATATAATTTTAATTCATATTATCTGACTCCCTGCTAGCAGTATGTATTGAGTCCCAAGGGGGCAGCTGCAGCCTGTATGTTCCAGCGTCAGCCTCTTCTTCTCCACACTCATACAGTTCACTCCGCCTCCCCATTTTCGGTCATGTGCATTGAGAAGGGAGGGGGATGATGTGGACTACAGGCACAGGCACACAGGCTGCAGCTGCTCTCCTGCAGGACTCACCACAAACTGCTGGCAGGGAGCAGGTAATATGAAATAAATCTTTAAGGAGAAAACACTGCCTCCTGCTGGTGTGATGATGTGGGGAGCCCTGCTATAGTCAGGTACCCCTAGTAGTGATATAAAAGACAATAACAGCTTAGTGATATGTGCAGGACATTCTGTGGCCATGTGTCTCCTCTAAAAGCTGAACTTCCAGCTGCAATATAATCTAAACATCGAGAAAGTTCCCCAAGTATATCTTCTCCGGATTATAACAATTCCTGCTCACCAGAATTATCACTAATATATATGGGACTATCAGGGGCGCCAGTGACCTATGTGCGTGCGGAATCTACAGGCTTAGCGGTTTCATCTGGTGCCATACACAACCTATATCCTCCATACCCCGGCGTATCCCATATCCAGGCTGGAGATGGCTCTCATCCTGTGTCCAGGCTGGAGATGGATCTCATCCCGTATCTAGGCTGGAGATGGATCTCAGCAGGTCCTGTGCTATGGCTCCAGCATTGTGACCTCTTCCATCTACGTTTCGGTCCCACAGAACTTCTCACCCCACACAATTATATTCAAAATTAGAGAAAAGATGGATCTTACCTTCCACTGACACTGATGGATCTTCTAGTCCTCCACACCTTCCCTGTAAGGATCAGAGAGATGAGAAAATAACAGGATCAATATTCAAGTCATTAAAGCCCACAATGTGGCACTTTCAAACTACATTGAGTGTGGCCTGGGACTACAGGAGGAGGCCATGTCTGGTGAACTCTATGCTGGGGGAACAGCCAAGTGTCCACTGAGAGGGCTCCGAGAGCCACCTCACATTAATCTCAGCTTCTCCTACCTGATGATGGGGTGGGACCTCCTGCTTTATTCCTGGCCAGTCCTGGGAATGTGGAGGACGGGGACATCTCTCTGGTGGATCTCTCCTACTGGATCCATCTATAGGAAATAACACAGTGACTGATACATTGTCTACATGTGATGAGCAGATGATGGGGGAATCTGGCTGACTCTCCTCTACAATCAGGGAAGGTCTCCTCTTACCTGGTGATGTGAGGGGCTGGTGGTCCTCCATCATGACCTCCTTGTACAGGTCCTTGTGTCCTTCTACATACTCCCACTCCTCCATGGAGAAATAGACAGCCACATCCTGACATCTTATAGGAACCTGACACACACAATGACACAGTCATCACCCGGACCCCTCCCTTGTGTTATTATATCATGTCCCAGCATTCCCGGCAGCGCTCACCTCTCCGCTCAGCAGCTCAGTGATCCTGGAGGTAAGTTCTAGGATCTTCTGCTCATGTATCAGTGAATGAGGTGGAGGCTGGGTGATGGGGCTCTGGGTCCTGGATCCTCCTGATACACGGGGGGTCACACTCTCACCAGACGACTTCTTCACTACTGTGTAATCCTGTGTATGGGGAGACACTGATCACTACATAGATCCTAAGAATCCTTCACCTCTCCAGTCATTTCCCTGTTGTATTCCTAGAGATAAGAGCCGTGTCCTGGGAGACTCTCACCTCTCCAGTTATCCAGTAGATGATCTCTAGGGTGAGGTCCAGGATCCGGGCAGCCATGATTCTGTCCTGCTCCATCCCTGCTGGGTCGCTGATGGACGGTCCAGTACAAGGTTCTGTAGAGGTCATTAGGAGAACCTGGAGTAGGTAAAGGCTGATTACAGCGGGAGATAATGGATTTCTGGAATTCGAGCTGTGATATCGGGTCAGTTATATGTAGTAGATGGATATAAGTAAAACCCTTATCTCCAGTCTCCGGTTTTCCCATCTGTAATCTTTTATTCATTCTGGCTCTTACTGACCTGTTAGGCTGCGTCTACATGTTCAGGTTTTCAGATGCAGTTTTTGAAGGAGTAGCCGCTCTCCATTATATGATCTGCACCTCCAGAAAGTAGTCACAGAGCGGTCAGAGCGCCGGCGCTGCCCCCTGTACATTACTACGTGTATTGGGAACAATGAGACACTACACGGGTCCTGGAGGTCTCCCAATTCTCTCAACAATATGAAATCACAGACTATTTACACCGGGTGCTGCCTCCTGCTGGCTGGAGTCTATATAACAGCTACACTATAGGAAACCCACAACCTAAAACTCCATGAAGCAGATGACAACAACAAGACGACCCTGAGTACAAGTCACACACACCCCGACCATTCACTGACCTGCACAGGACCTCTTAGAGGCTACAGGACCTGCGGTGATGTCATGTGATCAGATATATACATGGGGTAGATGGTGTAAAGGACCTTGGATGACATCACACTGGTCACATGACAGGAAGTGAGAAATCTGCACTGTTTTACTCCTCCCCTCATGAGACTGATCACATGACTATGACATCATCACAGGTCCTGCAGTCACCAGTATATAAAATCTACAGATCATTGGTTGTGACCAGACAGAGACGTTAGAGGGTCGTCCTCCTGATCTGAGGTCTCTCGGGGACTTGACAGTGACAGCGTTTCATTGTGGTCTGCAGACTTGGCGCAGACTGCGACTCCTCATACTATAAACGATAGGAATGAAACTTAACCCCTTTCTGCCGATGCCCTTTTTCGATTTAGCGTTTTTATTTTTCACTCCCCACTTCAAAAATCCATAACTTTACAGAACTGTATGATGGTATTTTATATTCCGTGCCATGTACTGGGAAGCTGGAAAAAAAATATGAATGCAGTGAAATTGCCAAAAAATAAATTTGTGCCATTTTTTTGTGGTTTTTACGTCTTTCACTTTGCGCACCTAATTACAATGCCTCTTTAGTCTTTGGGTTGGGATAATCACGTGGTCATACTTTAGTGTATAGAGCTGTGTAGGGCATAATTTTTTTGCGGGATGACATAATGTTTTCTTTGCTATGATTTTGGGGATTGTATGATCACTTTTTATTAAAATTTTTATTTGTTGCAAAATTTGGGCGCAGTGCAGCAAACACCTTGGCTCGTGAGCCCTTTTCATACACGCTGCCATGCCAAGTGTGGTGAGGGGTTAATTTATTGTGCGCTGTGTTTCAGTCCGTGCTGCGATGCACTATGCGCTGTATGTACAGCATTGACTTGGACTGTAATTACAAGCTCATTCAATAAAACGATTAATGCTCATTGAGTCTTTCCCCAATACCCGACATGAGGACCTGTGATACAGGAAACGGTGGTGATTTTTGCTGGTCTCTTTCCATTGCTAATTTGGGGAAAATGTATTTTAGAAACTGCTCGGCTGTGTTCAGGTGACAGGAATGTCTCCCCTCTCTTCCGTATTATTAGCATTAATGGCAAAAATCCTATCCCAGACGCGGTTTTAATGAATTGATATAGTGGATGCATTGGGGCGTGAATAGACGTCGCGCTAACACTTTTGTAGAAGGGTTATGTCAGGATCCTCTGGACCACCGTGGGAGATGGTACTAGCCAACATCTGGGACCGGAATCTAAGTGGCACCAGGTCTTCACCAGAGCTCGCTGCAAAGTGGCAGGGTACCACCAGGTCGTTCCACAGATGCGACCAGCCCGCGGTGGCAGCCAAGGTCGAGGTACCAGGGTCAGGACAAGCGGCAGAGATGCAAGGTCAAGTCCAATCCAGGGTCAGTAACGGGAGGTCCAGGCAGATGGGAACGGGAACACAGAATCACGGGATACAGGGACACAGGAACATGGGAACTCAGGAACGGGAACACACAGGAACGCAGGAATATCACTGGGGAGCTTTCTCTAAGGCGTAGGCACAAAGATCAGGAGGGGAAGGAAGGGAGGTGCTGATTAATAAAGGTGGAGGTGTAAAGCCAGCGCACCAATCAGCGGAGTGCTGGCCCTTTAAATTTCCGACAGCCGGCGTGTGCGAGCCTTAGGAGGCTGGGACGAGCATGCACGGCAGTCAGTTGGGGAGCAGGAGCCAGGACAGGTAAGTCTGAAGCAGCGGCAGCCACGGGGGCACACGAAGGGACACGTGCCAGTACCTCCCCTTTGGGCTTCCCCTCTTCCTGGGCCTGAGAAATCGCTGAAGCAGGTTCTTGTCTAGGATGTAATCCTCTGGCTCCCACGATTTCTCCTCAGGACCACATCCCTTCTAGTCTACAAGAAAGAGCCGTCTACCTCTCACCGTCCTCATATCCAGGATCTCCTTCACCTCGAAGACATCAGTAGAATCCGCCTGTGGCGCCGGAGGTGGAGCAACTTGCCGGTTGAAGATGACTGGTTTGAGGAGAGAAACGTGGAAGGATTTGGGTATGCGCATGCTAGGAGGCAGCCGCAATTTTTAGGCCACCGGGTTGATGCGACTGAGGACTTCAAATGGACCCAAGAATTGGGGTCCCAATTTGTAGCCAGGCATCTTCAGCCGGACGTACTTGGAGGATAGCCAAACCCTGTCACCACGAGCTAAAACAGGAAATGGTCTGCGTTTTTTGTCTGCTTGACACTTGGTTTGAGCTGAAGCTTGGAGCAATGAGGTACGGACTTCCCAGGCTTTTAGATCCTGTACCAAGTCCTTCACAGGAGGAACATATGCAGACAGGGGTAACGGAAGAGGTGGCCATGGATGCAGTCCATAATTAATGAAGAAGAAAGCAGAAGCGGCAGAAGTGGAGTCCAGGGAATTGTAGGAGAGCTCCGCCCATGGTAGAAGAGAAGCCCAGTCGTCCTGACAGGCAGACACAAAGTCGCGGAGGTAGCAACCTAAAGTCTGATTCACACTCTCCACTTGGGCGTTAGGCAGAAGAAAAATCCAATTTCACCTGCAGCTGGCTGCTAAGAGATCTCCAGAACTTGGACACGAACTGAACTCCTCAATCTAAAACGATGTGCGGGGAAGGCCTTGAAGCCGGAAGATGTGCTGGAAAAAGAGACTGGCAAGACATGGAGCAGAAGGCTAACCTGTTAGAGGGACAAAATGGGACATCTTAGAAAAGCGGTCAGTCACCACCGAGATGATGGTATTGCCTGATGTTCGCGGCAGATCCGTAATAAAGTCCATAGCCACATGAGACCATGGGCAGGTAGACACAGGTAACGGTGCCAGAAGACCAGCAGCTTTTTGTTGTGAGAGCTTATTGCGAGCACAAGAGGCACAGGAACCCACAAAATCCTGAACATCCTTGACCAAGTCAGGCCACCAATAGGATTGGGAAATGAGGGCCACAAAGCACTGCACCCCAGGGTGCCCAGCCACACGAAAAGAATGTCCCCAGGTCAGGATCCTCTTTCGAGTCCTCCCCTAAAACATCGGTAGCATGGGACAAGGCGTCAGCCTTGATATTTTTCTTGGCAAGACAAAAATGGATCTGAAAATCAAAGCGGGAAAGGAAAAGGGACCACCGGGCTTGAAGCGGGTTCATTCGGTGAGCAGTCTGTAGATAATGAAGGTTTTTGTGGTCCGTGTATATGCTGACTGGAAATCGGGCTCCCTCCAACAGATGGCACCATTCCTCCAAGGCAAGCTTGATAGCCAGAAGCTCACAATCTCCAATCAAATAAATCATATCTCTGTGGAGCAGAAGGTTTTGGAGAAGAAGCCGCAGGTGAGAGTTCGGCCCTAAGGCCGCTTCTGGGTAAGGACCGCCCCAGCTCCCACGGAGAAGGGATCAACATCCACAAGGAACGGCTATTCGGTATCAGGTCGGGTAAGAACTGATGCAGAGGAAAAAGCTGTCTTTAATTCTGTGAAGGCCTCCTCTGCCGCTGGAGACCAGACACGGAAATCAGAACCTCGTTAGCTCCACCATCGGAGCTACCAGAGATGAGAAATGTGGGATAAATTATCTATAATAATTTGCAAAGCCCAGAAATCTTTGAATAGCATGCAGTCACACTGGGCGTGGCCCCTGAAGAACTGTAGATAACTTGGCAGGATCTATCTGCAAGTCTTTATCGGAAATTATGTTGCCAAGGAATGGAAGGCTCTTCTGATGAAACAGACATTTCTCCAGTTTGCAACACCCTAAAGAATAGGGGAACTTACAAAAATGTCCTTCTTTTTATTGCATCAATATTAAAATAAAAACATACGTTTAACAATTCACATAAATTTTAAAATGATCCCAAGAGTAAGTTGGAGCTCGGCATCCCAGCTGTAACAAGTCAATATTACATTATATTGCAGTGGCTGCCGTCTGCCCCTCGCCCCAATACGCGTTTCGCCTATTGCTTCCTCCAGTTTGGCGTAGAGATGGTTAACCCTGAGGTGGCTGAGCACCTGCTGTACGTAGGACTGGTGGGACTCGAGATCAGCAGAATACACAAGGATGTCATCCAAGTAAACCACAACACAACAGTACAATAGGTCCCTTAAGATGTCATTAATAAATTCCTGTAAAACGGCTGGTGCATCTCAAAGTCCAAAGGGCACAACTAAATATTCAAAATGCCCATCACGGTTGTTAAAGGTGGTCTTCCACTCATCACCCTTCCTGATGCGGATGAGATTGTAGACCCCACGAAGATCCAATTTTGAAAAAGACTCTTGCACCCTGTAGACGGTCAAACAGCACTGTGATCAGCGGCAGAGGATAGCGATTCTTAATGGTGACCTTGTTAAGACCACGATAGTCTATACAGGGGCGGAGAGAGCCATCCTTCTTGGTGACAAAAAAGAAACCTGAACCAGCTGGAGACGAGGATTTGCATTTGAAGTCTCTTTGCAGATACTCAAGACATGGCGGCAGTTTCAGGTAGCAAGAGCGGGTACACACAACCCCGTGGAGGAGAAGAGCCGGGCAGCAGGTCAATGGGGCAATCGTAGGGATGACGTGAAGGAAGAGTCTCAGCTTGTTTCTTGGAGAACACATCTGCGGAATTCAGGTATGGAGCGGGAAGCCCCTACAGAGGCTTGGGAGACAAGGTAGAAGTCCTGACAGCTTACGGATAAAGGATCTCTATACAGTGTGAGGAACAACCCAGGTCCCAACAGGAGAACGGAAGTGCTTTGGGGTAGCACCATAAAGAAAGTCTGTCTTTTTGTAAGGCACCAACTTGCAGGAGCAGGGGTTCCGTGCGAAACCAGATGGGCACATAAAAAATCTGGCCACAGACCGAGGCAACGGACAATGGTTTCTCGAGATAGCATGAATTGAGGAAAGTAGAAACCTGGATCTGGGTGCCGGTGCCAATGCTGAGGAGCATGGGAATAGTCAGGTGTGGAGAAGCTTTGCTCACACCTAGGGACGCTTCTCCCAAAACCCTAGGTGCTGGCGTTTCCCGGACGTTGGGGATGAACAGGACAGGTCCGATGAAGTGCTCTGGGCTGGCATAATACAGGCAGAGGTTCTCCTGACATCATCTGAAACGCTCTTGTAGGGAGAGCCAGATTCTGTCCACCTGCATAGGTTTCTCAGCAGATGATACAGGCGGAGGCTGGAGCAGCTTTTGGAAGGCAGTTGCCAAGCGAGTAAAGCGTCTTACACGGGCTTGAGGGTGCTCGGAGCGTAGTTCCTCGGCGGGCTCTTTAAACTGAACGTCAATCCAGTAGCCAGAGCGTCTTTGACCTGCGCAGAGTTCTTTCTTAAAGGTGGCAATGAGGGCTGCATCATTCCAGGCAAGTTCAGAGGCCAGGGTGCAGACCTGAAGTGTATACTCTCCTACAGACGAGTTGCCTAGGCGCAGGTTCAACAATGCAGTCTCTGCAGAAGAGGCTCTTCAAACACGGACCGGAACTCTGCCAGAAATGCAGTGAGAGTAGCTGTTACCGGGTCGTCTCTGTCCCAAAGAGGGGTAGCCCAGGCAGGTCTTTCCCGGAAAGGAGACTGACGAAGGATGCCACCTTGGAACATGGAAACACAGGAACACACAGAAGCTGAGGAATATCACTGGGGAGGAGTAGGCACAAATATCTGGCAGGGAAGGAAAGGAGGTGCTGATTAATAAAGGGGGAGGTGTTCAGCCTGCGCACCAATCAGCGGTGTGCTGGCCCTATCAAATTTCCTACAGCCGGAGCTGGCAGTCCGCTGGGGAGCAGGAGCCGGGACAGGTAAGTCTGGACCAGCGGCAGCCACGGGGGCACACAGAGTTACAAGGGTGCGCCTGCGATCCGAGACAGGTAATATTAATCCTCTAACCAACTTTGAGGAGTATTTATGGCTGACATCCACTATAAGTCCCACAGACCAGACGATGGCTGACATCCACTATCACTCCCCGTGACCAGACTATGGCTGACATCCACTATCCTTACCACAGACCAGACTTGGCTGACAGCGCTCCTCCCTCACCCCAGACTTTGGATGACAGTGCTTCCCCCACCCCAGTGCACTTACCACACAAGACCGGTCCATTTAAAGGAAACCTAAAGGAAATCAAAGTAGATCTGATGGTAGGTTCCCATTAATGTCTCGAATTATTCTTCCATAACCCTAAAACAATTCCTAACAATCTACAGTTTATCAATATAATATTCTGATTGTCTGGAGAGGCTTCTGGGGCGTGGAGTAGCATCTCTGGGGAGCATGAGCTACTCCATGCCCCAGTAGCTCCAGTGATCCCTCCCTACCTGTGCGTGGCCAAGTTGAATCTGGCGCGATGCCGGAGCTCTGATTCCTGATGATAGCTTTCCTTCAAAAAGTTTTTTAGATTGTTATGTGAGAGGGATTGGGGGGGGGATAACAACATGCACACCTTTGGGGATTTGGAGTAGGTAAGGCAAACATCATACGTGGGGATGTTTAAGTGATACATTTACAGTAATAATTTTTATCATTTTTTATCACCATTATGATACAATAGGTTGAACACAAAATTTGGAATGCAACCTTAGAGCTATAACTTTAAAAAATGTAATGTCCATTACGTGGGAAAAAAACTGTTTCAATAAAATTGAACTGAATAATATTTGCTTAGTGAGTCCCCTAACCTTACATACAAACATGAACCTTGAAGGGTCAATCTATATATCAGAAATCATTGTTGGAAAGCAGGTCCTCTCCACCCTTACAACATTATCTACTTTCGGAATAATTATGTCTTCTCCCCTATGTGACATTTCCTTACTAATCGGTCTTCCACTGAATAAACTATCTCCTCCAATCTCTTCTTAATGTAGAAGCCAGGATCATCTTTCAGACCAAATGCTACACAGATGCCTCCAGTCTTTGCCGGTCACTGCATTGGTTGCCTGTCTCCTTCCGAATGCAGTTTAAAATAATAACCCTCATCCACAAAGCTCTGCATGATGCTGCAACTCCCTATCTCTCTTCTCGCACTTTAGTCTATCGTTCTTCCAAGCTGCACCAATTCTCTTGAATGCCCTTTCCTGGACTATCAGGCATCAGGCTATGGGGAGGGACAGGACCACTGGGGTAATGGAAGGAAAGTTGATTGCGGCCAAGTACAGTGATATCCTAGTTGAGAACCTCTTCTACCGTGCTCTGGACCTCAGACTGGGCCGAACCTTCCAACAAGACAATGGCCCTAAGCTCACAGCTAAAATCACACAGCAGAGGCTTCAGAACATCTCTGTGACCATTCCTGACCGGCCCAGCCAGAGCCCGGACCTAAATCCAATGGAGCATTTCTGGAGAGACTGGCAAATGGCTTCTACCAACGTTCACCATCCAACCTGAGGAACCTGGAGAGGATCTGCAAGGAAGAGGCAGAGGATTCCCAAATCACGGGAGGAGAAACTTGTAGCATCTTCCCAAGAAGACTCCTGGCTGCACCATAGAAGTAAAGGTTTATTACTATTTGTATTGTTTTTTATGCTGCAAAATATTTTTTGTGGATATATTGGTGATGGAAAGTCAGTATTTTCGAAATGAAAGATTCTCCTTACTATTGTTATTTCTAGTAGTAGAAATTTGTTCTTCAAAAATCAGGACACGAGAACTGTCACTTCCCCTCTGTGAGTTCTCTGATGTTTAACAAAAACTGATCTATCACCAAAACATTTCCCACATTCTGAACACGAGAACGGTTTCTCCCCCGTGTGAGTTCTAAGATGCGTCACAAGACTTGATTTTTGAACAAAACATTTCCCACATTCTAAACACGAAAATGGCTTCTCTCCTGTGTGAATTCTTAGATGTTCCTTCAGATTTGATTTCTGTCTAAAATACTCCCCACATTCTGGACATGAAAACGACTTCTCCCCTCGGTGGCTTCTCTGATGTCTAGCGAGCATTGTTTTCTGTGTAAAACATTTTCCACACTCTGAACACAAGAACGGTTTCTCCCCTGTGTGAATTCGTAGATGGTCCTTCAGATGATATTTCTGGCTAAAATTCTTCCCGCATTCAGAACATGAAAAGGGTTTCTCCCCCGTGTGAGTTTTTAGATGCTTCACAAGACTTGATTTTTGGGGAAAGCATTTGTCACATTCTGGACAGGAAAATGGCTTCTCTCCTGTGTGGATTCGTAGATGTGCCATCAGACGAGATTTCCGGCTCAAACTTTTACCGCATTCAGAACATGATAATGGGCTATCATCTTTGGAAATTCTCTTTTGAAAGGAAAGATCCAAATTGTTCTCTAGAGGTTCCCACTGTTTATGTCCAGTTTGGTAATTTCCAATCAGTGAGTGACTAGATGAAGGCTCCTGGTCACCGGTGGTGTCAATGGATGGATCTCTGCTGTGAGGGACTGAGGGGACGTTAGGAGATACTGAACTGTTTTGGGCTATATTATGATCTTCTACTTCATGATAAGGAGATAAAAGGAAATCATCAGAGTAAATCATCCTGTGTATACCTGGAAAAAAAATAAAAAAATATTACAGGAAGTACAAGGATAGTAATTAAATCCCAAGGACTTGTATAACATGATTAAAGATAATGAAAAACAATTGTAAGTCTTCACAATATAAGATGGACTAGTGATAGAGACAAAGGGACCTGAGACTAAACCCCTTTTCCCTGCCTAATTGCCTGGCCTACCCTAAGCAGTAGGAGACAACTGGTCAACAATCACTTCCTACTCCAAAGTGTAAACACAGAGGCAAAGACAAGAAAATACAAACAGAGAAAGGAAAGACAGTTGTCAAGTAAAAGACAAAACCAAAAGGACAATGCAATACAAAATTGCTAGAAATACAGGCAAAAGGCTCAATGATTCCAAAATACAGAAGAAGGAATAAACACAATGGTCCACAAAACCTCATATGAGAAGCCATAGCCGTGGTCAGGAAGGTGATTGGATCAGTTATCTGACATCAGACAAGACGGCTATGAGAGTGGGGAATGAATCTGTCAATCACATGGGTTTAACTGTTAGTGATCCAGAGCACAGTCTACAGGAGACAGATGGGAGTGGTACAATTCAATAAAGACTGCCATAAAATACATAAGTGTTCAGATTGTACAAAACAAACTCACAGTATAATTACACATTATCAAAATATGATAAATTTTATAAAATTCAGCATTTTCCACAGAAATGGGATGAGATGTGTAAGTGGAAGCAAATGCAGCGTGGTCATGTGACTATATGTACTATATATAAGGGTATGAGAGAGAGAGAGAAAGACAATATTTTATGAATTCTAATGATTTATGTATCCGGGCAGAAGGGAAAGGAGACATGGTCCTCAGGGACACTTAGCAGCTTTGGTTAGCCTCTTTGGTAACTAATCCCCCCCCCCCCTCCTATGGGAGGAGAACACTCCTGCAAACTTCATTGTCTCTTGAATTCAATTTTCATGTGATGTGCCACGTGTGGATAATATTTCACATCCCAGTAATAAATGTGATGTCCTAGTTTCTAATTGCTGCCCCAACATTCCTGATCTCCATCTGCCCCTACACCGCTGTTGCTATTTACACGGGGGCCACCATTAACATCTACCAGATCCTGGAGGACCTGATGCTCCCAGACTCCGTTTTACCACCGCTCCCCTGCGGTCTGCTACTACCCGGTGGTCACCACAATGGCGCAACGTTAGATAGACAACAATAAATTTCACTGGACGACATAAAGGTTGTTCTGACCAAGCTTTTAGGAGATGTGGAAGCAGTATTTGATTGAGGGCACATACAAGTTCCAGACAGATCACCAGTGCAGAAAAGACCATAGTCCCATAGAACAACCATTAAACATGTTGTCCCTTCATTACACCAAGATTTAAGAAAGGCTCTTACCATCCACTGATGTGGGATTTTCAAGTCCATGTGTCATCTCACCCCAACTTTCCTGTAAGGAACAAACATGACAGAGATGAGAAAATCAAAGGAGGATCAGAAATCAATTGGTATATACTCCACAGCTGCCGGAAGCCATTGCTACCGTCTATAGAGGAGTCACAGATCTCAGCTTCCCCTACCTGATGATCCGGTGGGACCTCCTGCTTTATTCCTGGCCAGTCCTGGGAATATACAAGGATCAGACATTACAGAGATAAAAATATAAATATCACAAATGATCAACATATAAAAGTATTTTTCTAATTCTATCTGCAAGAGGAAAACTGTGACCATCAACCCAGATCTCAGATTATTCCATAACATCCCACAGTATATACTGCACTGCTACCGAGGCCATTACACCCGTCTATAGAGGAGTCACAAATCCCAGCTTCTCCTACCTGATGATGGGGTGGGACCTCCTGCTTCATTCCTGGCCAGTCCTGGGAATGTGGAGGACGGGGACATCTCTCTGGGGGATCTCTCCTACTGGATCCATCTATAGGAAATAACACAGTGACTGATACATTGTCTACATGTGATGAGCAGATGATGGGGGGAATCTGGCTGACTCTCCTCTACAATCAGGGAAGGTCTCCTCTTACCTGGTGATGTGAGGGGCTGGTGGTCCTTCATCATGACCTCCTTGTACAGGTCCTTGTGTCCTTCTACATACTCCCACTCCTCCATGGAGAAATAGACAGCCACATCCTGACATCTTATAGGAACCTGACACACACAATGACACAGTCATCCCCCGGACCCCTCCCTTGTGTTATTATATCATGTCCCAGCATTCCCGGCAGCGCTCACCTCTCCGCTCAGCAGCTCAGTGATCCTGGAGGTAAGTTCTAGGATCTTCTGCTCATGTATCAGTGAATGAGGTGGAGGCTGGGTGATGGGGCTCTGGGTCCATCCTCCTGATACACGGGGGGTCACACACTCACCAGACGACTTCTTCACTACTGTGTAATCCTGTGTATGGGGAGACACTGATCACTACATAGATCCTAAGAATCCTTCACCTCTCCAGTCATTTCCCTGTTGTATTCCTAGAGATAAGAGCCGTGTCCTGGGAGACTCTCACCTCTCCAGTTATCCAGTAGATGATCTCTAGGGTGAGGTCCAGGATCCGGGCAGCCATGGTTCTGTCCTCCATCCCTGCTGGGTCGCTGATGGACGGTCCAGTATCGGGGTGTGAGGAGGTCATTAGGAGACCCTGGAGTAGGGAAAGGCTGATTACAGCGGGAGATAACTGGGAAGATCCATCGGAATATTGTTTGGGGATTTTAGCTGTGACTCTGGGACATTATATGTAGTAGAAGACTATAAGTTGCTCCTTATCTCCGGCTGTCGCCATGTTACCTGCTTATACATTATGTGTAGTCGCACCTGCAAGGTCTTTGCTGAATATAAAATTAGTAAAGAAAGAGTTAACTACAAGTCACATACAACCCGAACCAATCACTGACCTGCACAGGACCTTCTAGAGGCCACAGGACCTGCGGTGATGTCATGTGATCAGATACATACATAGGGTAGGTGGTGTAAAGGACCTTAGATGACATCACACTGGTCACATGACAGGAAGTAAGAAATCTACACCGCTTTACTCCTCCCCTCATGTGACTGATCACATGACAATTACATCATCAAAGGTCCTGTAGTCACTAGTATATAAGATCTACAGATCAGTCACTGTGACCAGACGGAGACGTTTGAGGGTGATTTCCTGGTCTGAAGTCTCTCGCTGACTTAATAGGCTTTAGAGAAAATACTTGATACATATCAACTTTTGTCACAGAGAAAGCGGCACAAAAAATGTGGTGCGCTAAGCTTTACCTTTTACTCCACCCACACAGTATAATTTCTCCCCTTAGTGTCCTCCATCTCCCCCTCACATTGTGTCCCCCCCAGCTCCGTCACATTGCAGATTGTGTGCCCCCAGCTCCATCACATTGCAGATTGTGTGCCCCCAGCTCCGTCACATTGCAGATCGTGTCCCCCCAGCTCCGTCACATTGCAGATTGTGTTCCCCCAGCTCCGTCACATTGCGGCCCCTCTGATATTGGGCCCCTCAAGCAGCTAGTTCCAATAAATGTTATTCATGATAGACGAGGTCTTACAGGAAATCTACCATCAACTTTTATTTTCTTTGCTGTAAGTATCACAAATGAAGAATTGATAAAAACACAAATATGATACTAACCACTAGGATGACTCTTTGTTTTACAGTATTTCTATTTTAAAAGTGCCAATGAAGACCCCTTCAGCTTTGATGATGTTGAAAAATGACATTTTGGAGATGCTGGAGCAGAATAGCAGCTATCTATTATAGCCATAATTTCATCTTGATGATGCGGCCACAGTCCTAGAGCTTTGTGATCACAACCTCACAATTGTTTGACCCAGAACTTTTAGGACCTCAAAACAAAGTTTTACTACGGCATGGATCCTCAAGGGATCAGAGATCACTGTTAGATAGCAGGTCCTTTCTACGGACATGGAAGGAGTTAGGGTTGCGTATGGCGGGAGGAATGCGAAGCTTATATGCCACAGGATTGATGCGCTTCAGTATTTCAAATGGACCCAGGAATCGGGGACCAAGTTTATAGCTGTGAATCTTCAAATGAATGTACCTGGAAAACAGCCATACTCTGTCACCTGGGGAGAAGACTGGGGGAGACCTGCACTTCTTGTCTGCCTGGAATTTGGTGCGGGTGGATGCCCGGAGTAACGACTGATTTGTTTTCTCCCAGATGGCTCTGAGATCTCGGACCAATTTGTCTACGGCAGGAACATCAGAGCTCTCAGCAGGAGGGAGAGGTGGACAAGGATGAGTCCAGAGAGTTGTAGGAGAACTCCTCTCATGGTAGCAGGAGGGACCAGTCGTCCTGTCGGGCAGAGACAAAATGGCGGAGATAGCAGCCTAAGGTCTGATTAACCCTCTCAACTTGTCCATTGGACTGAGGATGTTAAGCATTTGAGAAGTCGAGCTTCACTTGTAGTTGACCGGACCTGGACTGCCAGAAACGGGAAACAAACTGGACCCCCCGGTACGATACAATGTGCAGAGGAAGTCCATGAAGCCGGAAGATGTGCTGGAAGAACAGGCTGGCAAGAGGTGGAGCCGGTGGCAGGCCTGGCAGAGGAACGAAGTGGGACATCTTGGAGAAGCGGTCGGTTACCACCCAGATGCCGGTATTACCAGAGGAAGATGGAAGATTGGTGATAAAGTCCATTGCCAGCTGGGTATCGGTAACGGCAAAAGAAGACCAGCAGGTTTAAGACAAGATGGCATGTTTTGGGCACATCCTTGACCAGATCTGGCCAGCAGTAGTGTCGGGAAATGAAGGTGACAGAGCGCTACACCCCAGGGTGCCCAGCCACACACGAGCAATGTTCCCAAGTCAGTATCCTTTTCCGAAGGGTAGGTCAGACATACATCTTGCCAGGAGGAAGTTGCCAAAGGTCCAGAGGGGCAGCAGGAATCAGCCGTTCAGGAGGAACAATGGGGCAGATTTATCAAGTAGTCTGAAAGTCAGAATATTTCCAATTGCCCATGGCAACCAATCACAGCTCCCCTTTAAAATATTCATGAGCACTGGTGAAATGAAAGCTGAGCTGTGATTGGTTGCCATGGGCAACTGGAAATATTCTGACTTTCAGACTGCTTGATAAATCTGCCCCAATATGTCTGGGAGCAGGATCTTCCCCAACAACATCCGAGGCACGAGGGAAAGCATTGGCCTTAACATTCTTCTCTGCAGGACAGAAATGTATCAGAAAGTTTAAACGGGAGAAGAAGAAAGACCAACCAGCCTGCCTTGGATTGAGACGCTGGGCAGTCTGGAGTTTTTTATGATCAATATAAATACTGACTTCCTGACGAGCCCCCTTTAGAAGATAACGCCATTCTTTCAAAGCAAGTTTAATAGCCAGAAGCTCCCGATCACCAATAGAGTAGTTCCGCTCTGTGGCTGAAAAGGTCTTGGAGAAGAACCCACAGGTTAGAGTTTGGCCCTTTGGACCCTTCTGTGTGAGAACGGCTCCAGCACCAACGGATGAGGCGTCAACTTCTAGCAGGGACAGTTTCTCAGTGTCAGGCTGGGTGAGAACGGGAGCAGGTGAATAGGCAGATTTTAGCTTAATGAAAGTGTCTTCAGAGGCCAGAGCTTAGGGTTGCTGTTCTTCTTGGTCAGCGCCACAATGGTAGATACCACGGAGAAAAAATGTGGGATAAACCGCCGGTAGTAATTGGCGAAGCCCAGGAATCTCTGGATAGCTCGTAGTCACGCTGGATGTGGCCACTGAAGTACTGCAGACACCTTGACAGGATCCAAATGTAGTCCCTTGTCTGAGATAATATATCCAAGGAATGGAAGACTCTTCTGATGGAATTGGCACTTTTCGAGCTTGGCATATAGGTGATTGGCCCTTAGGCACCTGTGATCTTGCCGTACATGTCCGTATAGAATACCAGGATATTGTCTAGATAGACCATGACACAGGTAAGTCTCTGGATATGTCGTTGACAAACTCCTAGAACACCGCCGGTGTGTATCAAAGTCCAAAGGGTATAACAAGATGTTCAAAGTGCCCATCTTGAGTATTGAAGGCGGTTTTCCATTCATCACCTTCACATATGCGGATGAGGTTATATGCCCCCCGCCGGTCCAACTTGGTGAAAACCTTGACACCACGTAGACGATCAAACAGTTCTGTATTCAGGGGTAGTGGGTAGTGGTTTTTCACCGTGACTTTATTGAGGCCGCGGTAATCTATGCACGGACAGAGAGGACCATCCTTCATGGACACAAAGAAGAATCCTGCACCGTCAAGGGATGAAGACTTGCATTTAAAGCCCTTCTGCAGTTTCTCCTTTATGTAGGCCGACATGGCCGCAGTTTCAGGAACAGATAGGTGGTAAACTCGACCCAGTGGAGGAAATGTATTGGACAGTCATAGGGTTGGTGTGGTGGCAAAGGCTTTGCTTGCTTTTCTGAAAAAACATATGCAAAGTCCGCATAAGGAGTAGGGAGACCCAACAGAGGCTTGGAGGACGGTGGAGACAGGACGAGGCAGTTCGAGACAACGTGACTGGCATTCCGGGCCCCAGCAGAGAACTTCACCCATCTGCCAGTTGAGTACCAGTGCGTGGCGCTGCAACCACGGAGGGCCCAGAAGAACTGATGACATGCACCGGGTTAGCACATAAAAGGAAAGTCTCTCCTTGTGCAAGACCCCCACTTGTAGGCATAGGGGTTCAGTGCGGTACCGGATCAGATCCTGGAGAATCTGCCCACTGACTGATCAGTGGCATCTCGAGACAGACCACAGGAAGATGGTACTGAGAAACCAAGTCAACATCCACGAAGTTTCCTGCCGAACCGGAATCCAGGTGTTCTCACCTAGGGACGCTTCTCCTAAGAACCCTAGGTGCGGGCGTTTCCCTGACGCTGAGTACGGAATGGACAGGTCTGAAGGACGTGTTTTGGGCTGGCACAGTGGAGACAGAAGTTCTCCTGAAGTCACCTGGATCATTCCTGGGAAGACAGACAAGCTCTGTTCACCTGCATAGGCTCCTCTGCAGATGGTACGGCTGGAGGCTGGAGCGGCCTTTGACGTGAGGAGAGATACCTTTCCTGAAGGTTGTGGACAGGGCTGCATCAGGCGATTGAGGCCAGGGTACGGAATTGGACAGCATATTTTCCCACGGAAGAGTTCCCGCAGATTCAGCAGTGCAGTCTCAGCAGAGGAGGCCCGTGCAGGTTCTTCGAACACGGACCAGAATTCCATCAAGAATGCCGTGTGAGTAGCCGTGACCGGGTCGTCTCTGTCCCAAAGAGGGGTAGCCCAGGCCAAGGCCTTCCTGCAGAGGAGACTGATGGTAAATGCCACATTGGATCGCTCCGTGACAAATTGAGATGGCATGAGTCCAATGTTCAGGGAGCACTGGGTAATGAAGCCCCTGCAAACCTTGGGTCCAATAAAACGGCAACAGGCAATTTTCAGCTCCAACCACGTATCTTTACCTTGAGAAGAGAGAGCACGGATCCTCATTCCATGTTGAGGGCTTCAAACAATATAAGCAGTACGTTTCCAGCTCAAATCCCACGAGTCAAGGAATTGGATAAAAACTTTTCTTTATTCAGACATCATATAAAAGACAATGGACACACCATAATTTCCAACGCGTTTCAGGCGCAGTGTGCGCCCTTAATCATGGATACATTTTTGTAACAAAGTATGCTATTTAAATCATCTGTGTGAGACACGTGATGAGGTGGACACTCCCATGGGGGAGGGCTTGTGCCTATGGGCGTCATGCAGGCACAAGCCCTCCCCCATGGGAGTGTCCATAAAGAAAAGTTTTTATCCAATTCCTTGACTCGTGGGATTTGAGCTGGAAACGTACTGCTTATATTGTTTGAAACCTTGGGTCCCCATTATACTTATTGGGCATAGATAAACGTAGCCTAGGTTCAGGAGCAGGTAGGCTAACCGGAGCAGCAGGAGCTTGGCGCTGTGACAGGGTCGCCATCAATTGCTACAACACGGCGGTGACCTGTCCTAACTGATCACCTTGTGGCAATCTGCCAGGACTGATGAGCCACAACGGTGGTAAGATCGGACCGAATAGGTAGTGGAACCTCGGCGGGATCCAAGGCTGGATCTTACTGTTAGGGTTTGGGATCTGTGGATCCTCTGGACCACCGCAGGAGGTGGTACTAGCCGACACCTGGGACTGGAATCTACGTGGCACCTGGTCTTCATTAGAGCCTGCCACAAAACAGGATGGTCTTGCTGCGGCAGTGGCAGCCAAGGTCAAGGTACCTTGGCAGGACACAGTCTCGTGGTAAAGTTCAGGGTCAGGGCAGGCAGCAGAGATGTCAAGTCCAAGCTGGGGTCAGCAACGTGAGGTTCAGGCAGATGGGAGAGGGAACACAGGAACAGGAATGCAGGAACACGGGAATTCAGGAGCAGGAACACACAGAAATACTCAGGGTTATTGTAGGGGAGCTTTCTCTATGGCATAGCCTCAAAGATCCAGCAGAGTGTGCAGGGAGAGGCAGCTTTATATAGAATTCTGGGAAATGGCCAGGGCCAATTAATGGTGCACTGGCCCTTTAAATTCTCTGAAGCCGGCGCAGCGCGCCCTAGGAGTTGGGGACACAGGCACACGGCCCGAGGTCCAGAATCAGGTGCAGGGAGAGGTAAGCCATGCAAGCGCAGCGCTGGCGACCTCAGTGGGACACGGGTGGGCCCGCGACCCGAAATATGGGTCGCGGGAGCAACCGTGACAACACATATTGACAAAATTATCACCATAGCACTAAAGGAACCTGCCCATATCTCACAGTAGCTCCAGTCCAGAGTCAAACCGCCATTCGGTAGAAGACATCGACGTGCCCAGATGACTGGATGCAATATTATATGTATGGGAACTGCTTGTTGTATTCATAAAATGTACGTGATGAGGAAAGGATAATCTATTAAGGTATGGACAACCTCCTCTCAGTGATACAATCAGCCACTGAGTGGTAGGGAAAACCCCATGAGTTCAAATTGCCGGGACCCTGGAATGGTCTTTGGTGAATCCATCGTCATTAGAGAGACGGCCAAATTACTTCTGCATTAGCCCCATAGCACGGATAATTCTACTATTCATTACAAAGACTTTATTGTTTTTTTGTTTGCATTGCACAATCTTGTATTAAATTTAAGAATATTAATAAGTCTCTTCCTTGTAGTTTTAATAGAACTTGTGTTTCTGTAGGGACCACATTAAAAATATTAATTCTAGAGAATTCTACTGCTAATTATTTAGTATGAATTCTTTGTTATTAATTGTGTTTGGAACTTGTACAGGATAGGTCCGTATTACATTATTAAAGTATAGGTGGTGGCAGTGATATGCTAGTTAAGCTGCAGCCCATGATGTGGCCTGAGAGAGGGGGTACATCATATACCCTATGTGACTTTACTGATATTTAATAAGACTGTTTTTGAATTAAGAGCATAAAACTGATTTTTCTTTGGTGGGACATATCAGATGTAAGATGTTCACTAACAAATTCTTTGTAGACTCTTAGATGTTGTATATTATTTAATTCTAACCTAAATCATTTCCAAAAGTCGGAACATGAGAGTTGTCACTCCGAGTTCTCTGATGTTTACCAAAACATTTCCCACACTCTGAACATGAAAATGGCTTCTCTCCTGTGTGAGTTCTTTGATGTTCCTTCAGATTTTATGTCTGTCTAAGATAAGAGATATTGTGGGCATGAAATGGCTTCTCCCCTCTGTGACATCTGTGATGTCTAGAGAGCAGTGTTTTCTGGGTAAAACATTTTCCACATTTCAAACGCATAAACTGTTTATTTCAAGTGTGAGTTCGTAGATGGTTCTTCAGATTACATTTCTCCCTAAAAGTCTTTTTGCATTCTGGACATGAAAATGGTTTCTCCCCGGTGTGAATTCTCAGATGCTTCACAAGAGATGATTTTTGAGCAAAACATTTCCTACATTCTTTACATGGAAATGGCTTCTCTCCTGTGTGAATTCTCCGATGTTCCTTCAGATGTGATTTATGTTTAAAATAGTCCCCACATTCTGGGCATAAAAATGGCTTCTCCCCAATGTGACTTCTGTGATGTCTAGAGAGCAGTGTTTTCTGGGTAAAACATTTCCCACATTCCAAACACATGAATGGTTTCTCCCCTGTGTGAATTCGTAGATGGTCCTTCAGATGACATTTCTCGCTAAAAGTCTTCTTGCATTCAGAACATGAAAATGGTTTCTCCCCCGTGTGAATTCTCAGATGCTTCACAAGACTTGATTTTTGAGCAAAGCATTTCCCACATTCTGGACATGAAAATGGCTTCTCTCCTGTGTGAATTCTCTGATGTCCTTTCAGACTGGATTTCTGTTTAAAATGCTCCCCACATTCAGAACATGAAAATGGCTTCTCCACACTGTGACTTCTTAGATGCTTCACAAGACGTGAATATATGGGAAAACATTTATCACATTCTTGACATGAAAATGGCTTCTCTCCTCTGTGGATCTGTAAATGTTTCATCAGATACGATTTCCGGCCAAAACTTTTACCACATTCAGAACATGATAACGGGCTATCATCTTTGGAAATTCTCTTTTGCACCGAAAGATCCAATTTGTTGTGTACAGGTTCCCCCTGTCCGGTTTGGTAATTTGCAACCAGTGATTGACCAGATAAAGGCTCCTGGTCACCGGTGGTGTCAGTGGATGGATCTCGGCTGTTGGGGACTGAGGGGACATTAGGAAATACTGGATTATCTTGTTTGATATCATCTTCTACTTTATGATAAGAAGATGAAAGGAAATCGTAGGAGTCAATCATCCTGTTTTCATCTGGGGAAAAAAAAAAATAACAAAAAAATATTACAGGAATCACAAGGACAGCAATCAAATCCCAAGGACTTAACAATGATTAAAGATAATGAAAAAAATCATAGCCTTCAGGAATTATTGGTCTTCATTAAACACCGAATATAAAATGGACCAGTGGCAGATACAGCGGGCCCTGAGACTAAACCCCCTCCCCTGTTTTAGGAGGCAACTGGTCAACGATCTCTCCCTACGCTAAGAGCAAACACAGAGAGAAAGGCAAAAAAGTACAAACTGAGAAGGAAAGTCGCCAAATACGGGTCAAAACCAAAAGTACAAAGCAGTACAAAATGGCTAGGAATATAGGCAAAAGGGTCAATGATACCAAAATACAGGAGAAGGAATAAACACAATGGCAAAAACAGTGCAGTTTGCCTGTGGAGTCTGCAGATTAATGATTTATGGCGCCCCCTGCACTGCTCCGACAGAGGGCACCAACTTATTTTAGTGCACCTTTAACATAGGGCGTGCAGCACAATTCTGTCAGACTCTGAATGTTAAATGTGTCGCACGGTCCGACTATGTACTGGAACGCCCCTTGATGTACTGAATTTTGCATCGGGTATAAGTGCGTTAGGTATAGTGCAGCCGCGGACACTTTATAAGTACATGTTTCAGTTGGCACCGAAAAGGACATGGAAAGTCAGTTGAAAAACTGGCACAGGGTCTTTAATAAAATGTGGTTCAATAAACAAAGAGCACCGATCCACAAAACTATATATGAGAAGCCATAGCCAAATAGAGAGGGGAGAGATTCTGTCATTCACAGCCGGTTAACTGTTAGTGATGCAGAGAACAGTTTGCAGGAGACAGATGGTTAACTGTTAGTGATGCAGAGAACAGTTTGCAGGAGACAGATGGTTAACTGTTAGTGATGCAGCGAACAGTTTGCAGGAGACAGATGGTTAACTGTTAATGATGCAGAGAACAGTTTGCAGGAGACAGATGGGTGTGGTGCAAATCAATCAAAAATACATCGATGTTCAGACTTTACAAAACAGATTGACATTATCAGCGCGTCCTCAGCCGACATCACTGTCTGAGGATGGCACAGGTACAGATGTGACATCCTTGTAGACAGGGACAGATGTTTCCATGTGGACCTCACAGTATAATTACCCAGTATTAAGATGTGATAAAGTTCATAAAATTCAGCATTTTCTACAGAAATGAGATGTTTAAAGGAAACCTACCACTTAGAATGGCAGGGGTAAGCAATTTCGTTAGTGTTAATAACCGCTGTATCACTGTTTTAAAACTTTTTAAACTTTATAGCAGAAGCTGCTTCGGCGCTGCGTGCGCGCGATTATGCGCGCACCTACATAGGAAATGCTGGAGACGTTGCGCGTGCAGCGCCGAAGCCTCTTCTGATATAAAGTTTAAAAAGTGTTAAAACCACGATACAGCGGTTAATAACACTAAAGAAAGTAAGTACCGGCACCAGCTCACCCTGAGCTGGTGCTCGGTACTTACAGCTTACACCGACCATTCTAACTGGTAGGTTTCCTTTAAGTTGAAGCGAACGCAGCGTGGTCATGTGACTATGTGCCCTATATAATAAACATCTAATTGTCATCACTGACTTATATCATCATTACAGTCACACAGAGGCAGTCCCATTCCATTCCAACAACTCAAATCAAAGAATACGATGGATAATATTGTCAATAAATGAGCTGCTGACAAATATAGTCCTAATTATGATAATAAATAAAGTTCTGAAACTTCTAATGGTTTATACAAGATCAGTGAAAGGCTCTTACCATCCACCAAAACTGATGTGGAATTTTTGAGACCACTTGTTATTCCAACCCAACTTTCCTGTAAGGATCAAACATTAAAGAGATCAGATCATCAAAAAGGATCCGGAATCATCATTATTATCAATAACAACATGAGACACATCCCACATCATATACTGCACTGCTGCCGGGGGCCATTACACCCGTCTATAGAGGAGTCACAGATCTCAGCTTCTCCTACCTGATGATGGGGTGGGACCTCCTGCTTTATTCCTGGCCAGTCCTGGGAATGTGGAGGACGGGGACATCTCTCTGGTGGATCTCTCCTACTGGATCCATCTATAGGAAATAACACAGTGACTGATACATTGTCTACATGTGATGAGCAGATGATGGGGGAATCTGGCTGACTCTCCTCTACAATCAGGGAAGGTCTCCTCTTACCTGGTGATGTGAGGGGCTGGTGGTCCTCCATCATGACCTCCTTGTACAGGTCCTTGTGTCCTTCTACATACTCCCACTCCTCCATGGAGAAATAGACAGCCACATCCTGACATCTTATAGGAACCTGACACACACAATGACACAGTCATCACCCGGACCCCTCCCTTGTGTTATTATATCATGTCCCAGCATTCCCGGCAGCGCTCACCTCTCCGCTCAGCAGCTCAGTGATCCTGGAGGTAAGTTCTAGGATCTTCTGCTCATGTATCAGTGAATGAGGTGGAGGCTGGGTGATGGGGCTCTGGGTCCATCCTCCTGATACACGGGGGGTCACACACTCACCAGACGACTTCTTCACTACTGTGTAATCCTGTGTATGGGGAGACACTGATCACTACATAGATCCTAAGAATCCTTCACCTCTCCAGTCATTTCCCTGTTGTATTCCTAGAGATAAGAGCCGTGTCCTGGGAGACTCTCACCTCTCCAGTTATCCAGTAGATGATCTCTAGGGTGAGGTCCAGGATCCGGGCAGCCATGGTTCTGTCCTGCTCCATCCCTGCTGGGTCGCTGATGGACGGTCCAGTATCGGGGTGTGATGAGGTCACTAGGAGAACCTGGAGTAGGGAAAGGCTGATTACAGCGGGAGATAACTGGGAAGATCCATCGGAATATTGTTTGGGGATTTTAGCTGTGACTCTGGGACATTATATGTAGTAGAAGACTATAAGTTGCTCCTTATCTCCGGCTGTCGCCATGTTACCTGCTTATACATTGTGTGTAGTCGCACCTGCAATGTCTCGGCTGCTGTTGAATATAAGATTAGTAAAGAAAGAGTTAACTACAAGTCACACACAACCCGACCAATCACTGAGCTGCACAGGACCTCCTGGTGGGCTGGTCACATGACAGGAAGTGAGAAATCTCTACAGTTTTACTCCTCCCCTCATGTGACTGATCACATGACTATGACATCATCACAGGTCCTGCAGTCTTTAGTATATAAGATCTACAGATCAGTCGCTGTAACGGGACAGAGTTGCTGCAGGGTCGTTGTCCTCCTGATCGCGCCAGGACTTAACCCTTTCCCTGCCAGTAGTGTAGATTTGTACCGCGTTATTCATGGAGAGCAGAAGAAGAGAGAAGAAATCACACAATACTTTTCTGAGGATAACTGAGTATATTTGATGGTTGAGCTTTGGAGAATACTAGTTCTCTTCATCAGACGTGTGTAAATAAGATGTCCCTGTATATGCAACATCCCGGCCAACGTATAGGCAGGCTGGTAGTTGCGAATAGCGCCCTCTCCAGGTTAGGAGCTGACGGAGGGAGTCATGAACCCTCTATGAAGGTTCTAGAACCTGGTCATTGTGTAATAGCAGCTGTAGATGCAGGCAATTGTTAAATGGGTGTCAGATATTAACCAATGAGTTGGCTGTATTGTAAACTGGTTTGTGATTGGAGAGAGGCTACCACCTGACCAAGGGGAGTATAAAACCCCTGTGCAGGGGGAGCACATGGTCCAGACCTCATGGTCTTTCCACAGAGCAGCAGTCCAGTCTGCAGAGACAGAGTGATTAGAGAGACAGTGCACAGTGCACCTTCAGTACTGACACAGAACCCAATCCCAGGATCTGAGTCAGGAGACTCCAATCCAGAGCTCCAGCTTCCACAGTTTGGACGCAGCTCCATGTCCATTATCCCAGCCGGGAGAAAAAGCGTCAAAAACCACACCCATTGCCCCACCCACAAGCATAGTGTAATTTCAACTTTAATCACCCCCATGTAGTATAATGCCCCCTTCCTGTGGCCAACCACCCCCTATATACCCATATAATAACCCTTAATGGAACTCAGCAATATATAAAACCCGACGTTAATTTTATCCTCTTTTTATTTATTCTACTTTTATATATCTGCCCAAACATATACATAATACTCTCTGTACTACTACCCCCCCCCTCCTCACATGGTGTAGCCTCCTGTCCTCCAGCCTCCTCCTGTGGCCTCCTGTCCTCCAGCCTCCTCCTGTCCTCCAGCCTCCTCCTGTGGCCTACTGTCCTCCAGCCTCCTCCTGTGGCCTCCTGTCCTTCAGACTCCTCCTGTGGCCTCCTGTCCTCCAGACTCCTCCTGTCCTCCAGACTCCTCCTGTGGCCCCCTGTCATCTATCCTCCACCTTATGTGGCCTCCTGTCCTACAGCTTCCTTCTGTGACCTCCAGCCTCTTCCTGTGACTTTCAGTCTTCCAGCCTCCTCCTGTCCTCCAGCCTTCTGCTGTCACCTCCAGTCTTCCAGCGGCCTCCAGCTTTCTTCTTTGACCTCCAGTCTTCTCCTGTGGCCCCCTGTCCTCTAGCCTCCTCCTGTAGCCTCCTCCTGTGGCCCACTGTTCTTCAGTCTTTTCCTGTGGCCTCCTGTCCTCCACCCTCCTCCTGTCCTCTAGCCTTCTCCTGTGGCCTCCAGCCTTCTCCAGCAGCCCTTGTCCTCCAGTCTCCTCCTGTGGCCTCCTGTCCTCCACCCTCCTCCTGTCCTATAGCCTTCTCCTGTGGCCTCTAGTCCTCCAACCTTCTCCTGTCTTCCAGCCTCCTCCTGCAGCCCCTGTTCTCCAGTCTCCTCCTGTGGCCTCCGGCCCTCCAGCCTCCTCCTATCCCCCAGTCTTCCAGCGGCCTCCAGCTTCCTTCTATGTAGGCCCCTGTCCTTCAGCCTTCTCCTGTCCTCCAGCCTTCTCCTGTGGCCCCCTGCCCTTCAGTCTCTTCCTGTGGCCTCCTGTCCTCCATTCTCCTCCTGTCCTCTAGCCTTCTTCTTTGACCTCCAGTCCTCCAGCAGCCCCTGTCCTCCAGTCTCCTCCTGTGGCCTCCAGTCCTCCAACCTCCTCCTGTCCCCCAGCCTCCTCCTGCAGCCCCTGTTCTCCAGTCTCCTCGTGTGGCCTCCGGCCTCCTCCTATCTCCCAGTCCTCCAGCGGCCTCCAGCTTCCTTCTATGACCTCCAGCCTCTTCCTGTAGGCCCCTCTCCTTCAGCCTTCTCCTGTCCTCCAGCCTTCTACTGTGGCCCCCTGTCCTCCAGCCTCCTCCTGCAGCCCACTGTTCTTCAGTCTCTTCCTGTGGCCTCCTGTCCTCCATTCTCCTCCTGTCCTCTAGCCTTCTCCTGGGGCCTCCAGTCCTCCAGCAGCCCCTGTCATCCAGTATCCTCCTGTGGCCCCCTGTCCTCCAGTCTCCTCCTGTGGCCTCCTGTCCTCCACCCTCCTCCTGTCCTATAGCCTTTTCCTGTGGCCTCCAATCCTCCAACATCCTTCTGTCCTTCAGCCTCCTCCTGCAGCCCCTGTCCTCCAGTCTCCTCCTGTGGCCCCCTGTCATTCAGCCTCCTCCTGCAGCCCCTGTCATCCAGTATCCTCCTGTGGCCCCCTGTCCTCCAGTCTCCTCCTGTGGCCTCCTGTCCTCCACCCTCCTCCTGTCCTATAGCCTTTTCCTGTGGCCTCCAATCCTCCAACATCCTTCTGCCCTTCAGCCTCCTCCTGCAGCCCCTGTCCTCCAGTCTCCTCCTGTGGCCTCCTGTCATTCAGCCTCCTCCTGTCCTTCAGCCTCCTCCTGCAGCCCCTGTCCTCCAGTCTCCTCCTGTGGCCCCCTGTCATTCAGCCTCCTCCTGTCCTTCAGCCTCCTCCTGCAGCCCCTGTCCTCCAGTCTCCTCCTGTGGCCCCCTGTCATTCAGCCTCCTCCTGTCCTTCAGCCTCCTCCTGCAGCCCCTGTCCTCCAGTCTCCTCCTGTGGTATTAGGTAGAAGTTGGTCTAGGACTAGAAGATCTCCCCTTCCTCACAAAAACGCCTCAATGAACAGTGTCCAACAATACAGACCATAATGAGAAAGTATTCCATTATACTTTATTTGTAGATATACAATAATCTATTTAATATTTAACATTGGTTTCATTATAGATAATATAGCTAGCAAAACATTATTTCATAGTGATTGCAACCACAATAGATACTTATCACTCACTCAATCAGCGTAGTCCAAATTTCTGCAATATGAACACTCACATAATTTTAGACCTCGGGCAGAGACTCACACTCCTCAGACCGCTAGACAAAACGGAGTAAGCCTCATGAAGTCATGTCACACATTTGCCCACATTCACATGGTCTATATTGTTGGACACTGTTCACCGATGCCTCTGTCTTCCAGCCTTCTCCTGTGGCGTAGATGCCGGGAGGGTAATTATGGCATAAATTCATCATTTGGCTTAAGGTGGCAGAGAATTATGTGATAGATTGATGGGTTCTGTAGTGTAACTGCACCCCGTGACCTGACCTGAGAGTGTGGGTACGTCACATCCCCCGATTCGGAGCAGAAACATGGTTTCTGTTTGTTTTCAACTCTCTTTTTATTATCCTCCAACCAAAAAGGGAGACATCATTTCAGAAGCTGCTTATGGGGAACAAGTGCCTCTGATAAAGGCGCGTTATAACAGAAATGACACAACAACATACAGTGCATAGTAATACAAATAATACAAGAAAATGGGGGGAGCGATGTCCTTGTCGAGGAACCATCTTAGGGTACATTCACACGTGGTATGCCCGCCGTGTGCTGGAGGAGGTGATCCCTCCTCCCTCCATAGAGAATAGCGGGACACGGCCGCACACGCCGAAAGATAGAGCATGCTCTAGCTTTCTGCGTCCTGGATCGGTGCCACCCATGTGTGGCACCGTAAAGCCTCCGTGCCGCTATTGCCGTCTATGGGGACGTACATGCGGCCGCAAATTTGCGGGCGCATGTACATCCGCGCAGACAGCCATGTGAAAAATCCCTTAAGCTACATTCACACACATGTATGGGGGACGTATATACGGCCGATATACACTCACCGGCCACTTTATTAGGTCCACCATGCTAGTAACGGGTTGGACCCCCTTTTGCCTTCAGAGCGGCCTCAATTCTTCGTGGCATAGATACAACAAGGTGCTGGAAGCTCCTCAGAGATTTTGCTCCATAGTGACATGATGGCATCACACAGTTGCCATAGATTTGTCGGCTGCACATCCATGATGCGAATCTCCCGTTCCACCACATCCCAAAGATGCTCTATTGGATTGAGATCTGGTGACTGTGGAGGCCATTTGTGTCCAGTGACCTCATTGTCATGTTCAAAAAACCAGTCAGAGGCTTCCAGCTTTATGACATGGCGCATTATCCTGCTGAAAGTAGCCATCAGATGTTACAGGGTACATTGTGCTCATAAAGGGATGGACATGGTCAGCAACAATACTCAGGTAGGCTGTGGCGTTGTACCAAGGGGCCCAAAGACACCATGACACCACCACCACCAGCCTGACCCGCTGATACAAGGCAGGATGGATCCATGACACCACCACCACCAGCCTGAGCCGCTGATACAAGGCAGGATGGATCCATGACACCACCACCACCAGCCTGACCCGCTGATACAAGGCAGGATGGATCCATGACACCCCCACCACCAGCCTGAGCCGCTGATACAAGGCAGGATGGATCCATGACACCACCACCACCAGCCTGAGCCGCTGATACAAGGCAGGATGGATCCATGACACCACCACCACCAGCCTGACCCGCTGATACAAGGCAGGATGGATCCATGACACCACCACCACCAGCCTGAGCCGCTGATACAAGGCAGGATGGATCCATGACACCACCACCACCAGCCTGACCCGCTGATACAAGGCAGGATGGATCCATGACACCACCACCACCAGCCTGACCCGCTGATACAAGGCAGGATGGATCCATGACACCACCACCACCAGCCTGAGCCGCTGATACAAGGCAGGATGGATCCATGACACCACCACCACCAGCCTGAGCCGCTGATACAAGGCAGGATGGATCCATGACACCACCACCACCAGCCTGAGCCGCTGATACAAGGCAGGATGGATCCATGACACCACCACCACCAGCCTGACCCGCTGATACAAGGCAGGATGGATCCATGACACCACCACCACCAGCCTGAACCGCTGATACAAGGCAGGATGGATCCATGACACCACCACCACCAGCCTGACCCGCTGATACAAGGCAGGATGGATCCATGACACCACCACCACCAGCCTGAGCCGCTGATACAAGGCAGGATGGATCCATGACACCACCACCACCACCAGCCTGAGCCGCTGATACAAGGCAGGATGGATCCATGACACCACCACCACCAGCCTGAGCCGCTGATACAAGGCAGGATGGATCCATGACACCACCACCACCAGCCTGACCCGCTGATACAAGGCAGGATGGATCCATGACACCACCACCACCAGCCTGACCCGCTGATACAAGGCAGGATGGATCCATGACACCCCCACCACCAGCCTGAGCCGCTGATACAAGGCAGGATGGATCCATGACACCACCACCACCAGCCTGACCCGCTGATACAAGGCAGGATGGATCCATGACACCACCACCACCAGCCTGACCCGCTGATACAAGGCAGGATGGATCCATGACACCACCAGCACCACCAGCCTGAGCCGCTGATACAAGGCAGGATGGATCCATGACACCACCACCACCAGCCTGAGCCGCTGATACAAGGCAGGATGGATCCATGACACCACCACCACCAGCCTGAGCCGCTGATACAAGGCAGGATGGATCCATGACACCACCACCACCAGCCTGAGCCGCTGATACAAGGCAGGATGGATCCATGACACCACCACCACCAGCCTGACCCGCTGATACAAGGCAGGATGGATCCATGACACCACCACCACCAGCCTGACCCGCTGATACAAGGCAGGATGGATCCATGACACCACCACCACCAGCCTGAGCCGCTGATACAAGGCAGGATGGATCCATGCTTTCAAGTTGTTGACGCCAAATCCTGACCCTACCATCCGAATGTCGCAGCAGAAATCGAGACTCATCAGACCAGGCAACGTTTTTCCAATCTTCTACTGTCCAATTTCGATGAGCTTGTGCAAATTGTAGCCTCAGTTTCCTGTTCTTAGCTGAAAGGAGTGGCACCCGGTGTGGTCTTCTGCTGCTGTAGCCCATCTGCCTCAAAGTTGGACGTACTGTGCGTTCAGAGATGCTCTTCTGCCTACCTTGGTTGTAACGGGTGGTGATTTGAGTCACTGTTGCCTTTCTATCAGCTCAAACCAGTCTGCCCATTCTCCTCTGACCTCTGGCATCAACAAGGCATTTCCGCCCACAGAACTGCCGCTCACTGGATGTTTTTTCTTTTTCGGACCATTCTCTGTAAACCCTAGAGATGGTTGTGCGTGAAAATCCCAGTAGATCAGCAGTTTCTGAAATACTCAGACCAGCCCTTCTGGCACCAACAACCATGCCACGTTCAAAGGCCACAAATCACCTTTCTTCCCCATACTGATGCTCGGTTTGAACTGCAGGAGATTGTCTTGACCATGTCTACATGCCTAAATGCACTGAGTTGCCGCCATGTGATTGGCTGATTAGAAATTAAGTGTTAACGAGCAGTTGGACAGGTGTACCTAATAAAGTGGCCGGTGAGTGTATATTACAAGGGGAGAGGAAAAGAAGGGAAGGAGTTTGGTTTGGATTCTGAGATGGATGATGTTTGTTATAACATTCTGAACAAAAATTATTTCTGTGTAAACTCTTAGATGTTCTTTATTATTTACTGTTAATCTAAATCATTTCCCGAATCAGGACAGAATAGCCACCATTTCTCCGTGAGTTATCTGATGCTTAAAAAGAACAAATCTATCATCAAAACTTTGCCCACATTCTAAACATGGAAATGGTTTCTCCTGCGTGTGACCTTTTTTTTGATGCTTGTAGAGACCTGCTCTTTGAGCAAATTTTTTCCCACACTCTGTACACGAGAACGGCTTCTCTCCTGTGTGGGTTCTCAGATGTCTTGTAAGATCTGATTTCTTAATTTCTAATTTCCCACATTCTGAACAAGAGAACGGTCTATCCCCGGTGTGAATTCGTAGATGATGCGTCAGATGATTTTTCCTGGTAAAAGTCTTCCCGCATTCAGAACATGAGAATGGTTTCTCTCCTGTGTGAATTCTTAGATGCTTCACAAGACCTGATTTTTCGCTGAAACGTTTATCACATTCTGTACAGGAAAATGGCTTCTCCCCTGTGTGAGTTATTTGATGTTTTTTAACATGCGATTTCTTAGCAAAACGCTTCCCACATTCAAAACATGAAAATGGCTTCTCTACTGTGTGAGTTCTCTGATGTTCTTCGAGACTTGATTTCTGGTTAAAACCTTTCCCACATTCAGAACATGAATAGGAAGTCTCATCACTGGAAATCATCTCATGCAAAGAAAGATCCAATTTTGTATCTAAGGGTTTTGGTCCTAGAAACATTTCCTCCTGACATTGTCCAGTAGAAAGATTTCTAATCAGAGATCGACTTGTTGAAGGCTCCTGGTCACCGGTGGTGTCAGTGGATGGATCTTTGCTGTGAGGGACCGAGGTGACATTAGGAGATATTCGATTATCTTGTGTCATGTTATCTTCTTCTTTATAATAGGGAGATAAGAGGAGATCTTCATGGGAGTTTTTCATCCTGTCTTCACCTTAAAAAAAAAAATATATATATATAATTCTCTGTCAGAGTTTTTTCCATTAAGTAAATCAAGCTTTCTGAGATTATAGGACACAAATAAGGAAGAGAAAGTGATCATTAAAGGGGTTGTCCAGAAGATTAAAAACATGGCTGCCTCCTCCCGAAAACAGAACCTTTCCTGACCCCGGTTTGTGTGAGTATTGCAGCTCATCTGTATAGAAATGAATGGAGCTTAGTAGCAATACCACACCCTGCCCATGGTCAGGAGAGGCGCTGTTTTTGTAAGAAAGCAGCCACGCTTTTCAATCTCCTTTTTCAAGGATTATCGCATCAAAGAAAACACAGAATATGATCCCTTGTAGAGAGGGACGGATGTTTCCATATGACCTCCCAGTGTCAAGATAGGACGAAGGTACAAAACAAATTCAACATATTCCACAGAAATTATATATGTAAACGGTAATGGGCGTGTGACTGTGTAATATATATATATATATATATATATATATATATATATATATATACAGCTATGAGAGAGAGAATGTAACATCTGTGCGTATTCTGGCTTCTGCGTCGTCCACCGTTCATAAAGTACGGCTGAGGATGCACCCATAAGTGTTACTTTGTTTCATTCTGTCCTTACTAGTCTGAACACTAGTCTACTCCTTTCCTGGGAGCCTTAAAACGGGTTGTCCGAGACTGAAAAATAAAAACATTGGTGGCTGGGAGGGGGGTGTAAACAAACAGGGACATGGAAGCCACGCTGTGCTCAGCTTTCGGTCAACCGACCACGCCTACCCGTCCTGCATGATATAGGAAATATGGACCGGTGGGCGTACCACCTCTGCTGCCCGGAAGCTCTTTGTTTACATAGGGCACGTACCTGAGAGATGGCAACGCAGGACGCCAGAAGGGACCACGGAGGTGGGTACATGTTTATTCTTTTAAGCAACCCCCTCCCTGCCACCAATGTTTTATGGTCTTGGACAACCCCTTTTATTGATTTCAACCACACCCGTCAGTTTCCTGTGGACATTGCTCTGTTATTCGGACAGAATCTCTCTGCACTCACATTTCTGTCCTGCCTAGATGTTAGATGAATAGATCAATTCTCAGCTATGCAGGGACTCATAAGGTTGCTCACTACATCTTCCTTTCTTGCTATAATCTTATTTTGAGGGGGCCGGTGTAGATTCTTTGACCCTTTGCCCGTTTTCTGACTATTTATTTGCCTATAGATTTTGTACTGCCTTTGTCTTCCTGGTTCTCACCCACTCATTTGGTTGACAAGCATCGTACATTTGTATCGTCCGGTCTTTGTCTCCGTGTTTGCACTTTGTTGCAAGAAGAGAACGTTAAGCTGTCACCTGGGCAATTAGATCGGGACAGCTGGGAAGTGGTTTTACTCTTAGGTCATTTATCTAAAAAAAAAACTGAGATAATTACAGTGCACTGCCGCAGCCACTATACTACACTCCGGTGTAGTTGAAGGTAGTTACATAATACTTGTAATGTCCGTGCCTGAACGTCGCTCTATCCGCAGTTGGTGGAATACATTGCGTTTATTTGTGTGTGAACTGTGGCTTAATTCTTATGTTTGGATTAACTGAGCCACACCCTGCTCCTTGCATTTCTGTCCAGTCCAGCAAGGGTTACTAGCCTGATGGACACTTCCCCCAGTGTGCTAGTGGGGGCGTGTCCGGGATCGGCTTAATATATCCGCCCATTCCCATCATACCGTGCTGGTTATTTTGAGTCTTGTCTTCCCTGTGTTTCTAGTTTAGTTTTACCTGTCTCCGTTTGTTTGCCTGTATCTGTACCTGACCTGTGTATATCCCGCCTGTACCTGTATCTGGATCTGACCTGTGATAATCTGCCTGAAGACCTGTATATATCTGTCCCTGTCTCAGTCCTGTGTTTGTATTCTGTGCTCCAGTGTGAACACTGGTCTATACCTGTATTCCAGTTTCCTGTTCAGTCCTGCGTTTGTATTCTGTGCACCAGTGTGAACACTTGTCTATAACTATATTTCCGGTTACCTGTTCGCTCCACCATCCAGCAGCTGCCAGGATTCCTGGTGCACGTTCTTCATGAATCTGACGACCCTTGCACTGCTCCGACATGGTGCACCGACTGAGCAGCGGATCACCGCCTAATTTGTGTTGTATGAAGAATAGTGCAGCTGTGCAACAAAAGGTTTGCGTGCGACACATTTGTGGTGCAGACACGTCTTATACCTGTGCAAGCAGTTTGCACTAGAAACAACATGCAAAGTCAGACGGAAAACTGGCGCAAGGTCCTTAGTACATTTGCCCCATTGGGTCTACTGCCAAATGTGCTTATTCCACCACAATTGTGTTACTAGAATCCATCCGCACTACAAAGCATCACGGCGACCTCCACTGCCATCAATCTTCTCGGGAAGTGGTCCCCAACCTTGTTACGAGGGGGCTGTGGTGGAGGCGCCGCTACGAGGGGGCTGTGGCGGAGGCGCCGCTACGAGGGGGCTGTGGTGGAGGAGCCGCTGCGAGGGGGCTGTGGTGGAGGCGCCGCTACGAGGGGGCTGTGGCGGAGGCGCCGCTGCGAGGGGGCTGTGGCGGAGGCGCCGCTGCGAGGGGGCTGTGGCGGAGGCGCCGCTGCGAGGGGGCTGTGGCGGAGGCGCCGCTGCGAGGGGGCGGTTGTAGACCCTTGCAGGTATTAGGTGAAGGTGCAACTGACTGGATCCATTACGGCAGTGCAATACTAGCATGGGGGGGGGGGTCCCTGTTGCTAGGCGCCGCTGTCTAGCTCTGACTAAGGTACGTACCTAGCATTAGTTTTTCTAATGCCGGCCGTGCATGACTCTTCTGCCATGCGCTTAGCAGGTAACTCAGCGATGGCTCGGTCAATGGAGACCACCGATCTAGGGGAAGTGGCCACCATCAAGGTTGTTTCAACCAAGATTTGGAAGCAGTTGTTACATGAGGGCGCACTAACAATAAGAGACAACATTATGATAATAGACACATTTTTGAAATTTCGATTAGTTTATAGAAGATTTGGGAAAGGCTCTTACCATGAACAGACACGGATGTGGGATTCTCGAGTCCTTGTGTCATTCCACCCCAACTCTCCTGTAAGGATCACACATTACAGAGGAGGATCAGAAAGGATCAACATTCAACCAAACTGCAGATAAAAATCCTATGTGTCTGTATCTCTGAATCTGTAGCTCCCAAAACCACAAGCCTGACACAGCTGTGCCCCTGCTACTGCCTGAAACTGCAGCTGTAGCATGTGTGGGGCTGTGATGGGGACAGCACCGGCCTCTGTATACCCCAAGAGACTGTGGGGGTACGAAATATTCACAAATAGTTCAAAGGCATAACAACTAATAATAACTTATACCCCAAAATAGTCACATATAACTTTTATATTGTATTATATCACAATGATAAGATACTGGAATTACTCGATGTCGTCCAGACTAGAGGATTCACCGATCTCAGCTTCTCCTACCTGATGATGGGGTGGGACCTCCTGCTTTATTCCTGGCCAGTCCTGGGAATGTGGAGGACGGGGACATCTCTCTGGTGGATCTCTCCTACTGGATCCATCTATAGGAAATAACACAGGGACTGATACATTGTCTACATGTGATGAGCAGATGATGGGGGAATCTGGCTGACTCTCCTCTACAATCAGGGAAGGTCTCCTCTTACCTGGTGATGTGAGGGGCTGGTGGTCCTCCATCATGACCTCCTTGTACAGGTCCTTGTGTCCTTCTACATACTCCCACTCCTCCATGGAGAAATAGACAGCCACATCCTGACATCTTATAGGAACCTGACACACACAATGACACAGTCATCCCCCGGAGCCCTCCCTTGTGTTATTATATCATGTCCCAGCATTCCCGGCAGCGCTCACCTCTCCGCTCAGCAGCTCAGTGATCCTGGAGGTAAGTTCTAGGATCTTCTGCTCATGTATCAGTGAATGAGGTGGAGGCTGGGTGATGGGGCTCTGGGTCCATCCTCCTGATACACGGGGGGTCACACACTCACCAGACGACTTCTTCACTACTGTGTAATCCTGTGTATGGGGAGACACTGATCACTACATAGATCCTAAGAATCCTTCACCTCTCCAGTCATTTCCCTGTTGTATTCCTAGAGATAAGAGCCGTGTCCTGGGAGACTCTCACCTCTCCAGTTATCCAGTAGATGATCTCTAGGGTGAGGTCCAGGATCCGGGCAGCCGTGGTTCTGTCCTGCTCCATCCCTGCTGGGTCGCTGATGGACGGTCCAGTATCGGGGTGTGATGAGGTCATTAGGAGAACCTGGAGTAGGGAAAGGCTGATTACAGCGGGAGATAACAGGGAAGATCCATCGGAATATTGTTTGGGGATTTTAGCTGTGACTCTGGGACATTATATGTAGTAGAAGACTATAAGTTGCTCCTGCTGTCACCATGAGATAGATGTTGTAGGGTCACACATTTACTCAACAGTAACAAAAACACAGTATCTGCCCAAAATAAAATCAATTAAGAAAGAGTTAACTGTATAGATCACAATTAAGAATATTGTAAATTAGATTTCAAAGCGAAGGCCACAAACCACGGGGCGAGACATCAGAAAAGGTGTTCACAGGGTCACAGAGCAATGAGGGGTCCGGTGGTCTTTCTCATTGTATCCCCCCTCCCACCACATCCGTTCAGGTACAATGAAAGCTTAAAGAGGACCTGTCAGGGCGATTTGGGACATGAAACCACCCACGGCTCCTACAAATTGCCTGATTTGTACAGATGAACAAATGAAGGTGAAAAAGTCAGTGCCAAATGTAGTCACAGAGGGGTCAGAGGGCCGGCGCTGCCCCCTGAACATTACACGGGTCCTGGTGCCTCCTGCTCCTCTATATATCACCTGCCTGAACCGGCGCAGGCTATACTAGTGCGCAGGCCCGGGGCAGGAAGGTCCACTCCGCCGCCCGGCATGGCCCCTTCACGCCGCCCTGATGTGGAGGGGGCGTAAGTAGGGAAATAATTCAGAATTAATGTCGGTACGCAAAGAAATGCGGTTATTTCAGGACTAGAAATCTACAAACCTTGATAAAAATTTCCCCTATAAACTTGACAACGATAACAAGACAACACATCCATCACTGACCTGCGCAGGACCTTCCAGAGGCTACAGGACCTGCAGTGACATGCGATCAGATACGTACATGGGGTAGACGGTATAAAGGACCTTGGATGACATCACACTGGTCACATGACAGGAAGTGAGACCTCCACGCACTTTTACTCCTCCCCTTACGTGACTGATCACATGACTATGACATCACCACAGGTCCTGTAGTCACTAGTATATAAGTAGTATCTACAGATCAGTCGATGTGACGAGACAGAGATGTTAGAGGGTCGACCTCCTGACCACGACGTTATTGGTTTTAGGGAAAATGCGTGATAAATAGAGGAAGAGGAGGACAACGAACGCTGTAAGGGAGGAGCTTCATGGAAAAAACTGGGACAAAGCAGCCAAAATAAATGGGAGACTTAAAAATATTCTAAAGAGGTTCTGCAACATCCCGAATGTGAATACAGATGGTCCCCTACTTAAGAACATCTGACTTACATACGACCCCTAGTTACAAACGGACCTCTGGATATTGGTAATTTATTGTACTTTAGTCCTAGGCTACAATAATCAGCTGTAACAGTTATCACAGGCGTCTGTAATGAAGCTTTATTGTTAATCCCGGTTCTTATGACAATCCAACATTTTTAAAATCCAATTGTCACAGAGACCAAAAAAATTTTGTCTGGGGTTACAATTATAAAGTATGCAGTTCCAACTTACATACAAACTGAACTTAAGAACAAACCTACAGAACCGATCTTGTATGTAACCCGGGGACTGCCTGTATAGGAAATGGAGGTGATAGAAAGGACGGAAGTCGCTTACCCGATGCTGCTCTGAAGGGTAGAAGTGAAGAAAGTGTCGCAGTGGTGGTAGTACATCTGCACCATGGTGGGATGGCGCTATAATCAGGGCTACATTCAGTGTTGGTGCTGCCCTAGGCATTCTCAGTGCTTTGCGCCCCCTATTGGTACCATCCAGCTAACGCCTCTGCCCCTAACTCCCAGCCCGTTACTAGAAGTGATCAGCACCGGACCCGGGAGGAGTCTTTCCAATGATCCACCGCTCGCATGAGATTCATAACCAGAGCTTCCGGCTGCGTTCACACAATGCGTTTTCCTTGTGTTTTGAAATGTATTTGGGCCCAAATGTTTCATCACATGTAATTACATTTTGCTAGTAGCAGCAGCGTGTGATGTGTGACCTCGTTACTCATCGCTATTAATAATAACAGACAAACACGTTACTACTTACAGAACACAGAACGGATGCGTCTGATGCGTTTTGCCCATCACTCGGGCTGTGTTCACACTCTGTACTTGAATGACATTTTGCACAATGGGGAGGAGTGATCTTGATCACATCTGCAGATACAGTGAAACATTTGTGATCGGGAAGGTGCACCGCGAGGTTTGCATTGTGCACGGGCGATCGGGATAAGCTCCTCCCCAATTGTGATGAATTGTGTTTCTAAATGTAATTCAAATGCAGCGTGTGAACGTAACCACCAGGAACCTAAATGTCCCCTTAACCCTAAGCCAACTAAACCTAGCCCCACTAACCCTAAGCCACTGACCCACTAACATATACAGTGCCATGCATAAATTAAAGGGGCTGGGGGGGGGGGAGCAGTTGTACCCCTCCCCCACTGCTCCAGTGCTGTGCCTCCTATCACTCCCAGTCTGTATTTACACAGAGGCGCAGAGGGGCATCACAACCAGAACATCAGCCACTGCAGGTCCTTGCTGTGGTCCATGTAACACTTACACAGGCTTATACAAGCCTGGACAACCCCTTTAAGCATCACGGCCATGTATATATATGTATAAAGACATAAATGACTATATATGTACATGAAAACATAAGCTCAGTGTTGTGTAATGAGTGCAGAATTGTGACTATAAATCTGGCAACTCACACATGACGTCTTTGGCTGGAGGATTTCTCATTCATCTTCTTCTATCTGGAAGATATGGCAGCTTCTTCCCACAAGAACTGAGCTCTAAAGATTTAGAATCACAAACATTTTTGGTTCCTCATTCTATCATCATCTTCTCCACCTTCTTATGACAAATTTAATAGTGTTCTGTTGTTCCGCTTTAGATCAAAATTACACAATTACAGTGGCAATAGTCACAGCATCTGGCTCAGCATTAATCAGTCTACCCCCAAGTTGTCACAGTACTGCACCCATGCCCCATTAGCAAGTTCTGCCCCCAAATAGTCACAGTGCTGCCCCTCATGCCCCAATGGCTAGCTCTGCCATTATGCCCCAGCAATAGCCAGTCCTACCCCAAGTAGTCACTGTGCTGCCCCCATGCCACAGTAGCCAGTGCTGCCTCCAAGTAGTCACAGTTCTGCCCCAAGTAGTCACAGGGCTTCTCTAATAGCCAGTTCTGCCCCAAGTAGTCACAGGGTGGCCTCAGTAGCCATTTTTGCCCTTAAGTAGTTAAAGTGCTGTCCCCATGCTCAAGTAGTTACAGTGCTGCCCTAGTGGCCAGTGATGCCATGCATTGTCTAAAGTCAGCCGTGTTCACCCCAGTTTCCATGAGCACAAAGACTCCAGTGAGTGTGGCTGGGTCTGTACCCCAATAAGGAGGCAGCTGCCCTTACAATTTGAGTTTTTGTTTGTTATTTTTCTTATTATTGCACTTTAATTTTTAATCTGCCAAGAAATAACCAAAAGCTTTACGTGGTCTGTCTGGGTCAGATAGAGGGCCCGTTCTCTTCCACCCCTTTCCCTAATTTTTTGGATTCTCCGTTGGATGTCATCTCAAAGAAGGAGCCAAGTAAATTTTGTCTTATTCACCGTCTCTAATTCCCTAAAGGCTTTTGTTCAATAATAGGATTTCCCCCGAAAAGTATTCCATTACATTGGGGAAATTAGATCGCAGAATGAGCTCGATGCCACAGTCGTAAGGCTTATGCGGGAGTAAGATTTGAAATCTGTAAGAGTTGACGATACCTTAGTGGCTGCTCCAACTATGACTCGTTTTCCAATGATGACTTGGGTCAGATGGGGCAGCTCCACAGGAAGTGTCCTGATTTACCACAATTCTTGAGATAGTGTTTCCTCCTGGCTTTAGCTACCATAATTTCCAGTTCTTGTTTTGGTATAGAATGAGGAGGAACAGATTTTTTTTTTAGGAACAATCAAACTCCATTCTAGCTTTGCGTCTATTCCTGAATCTTTGGTTAATCTGAACCACTAGGTCCATGATTTGTGCTGTGGAATGTAGAACGGGATGACCAACCCAGGTGTCTTAAAGTGGCCCCATTTAAACAACGCCTTCAGAGATGGGTCACACCAGTTCAATGTCACACAGTGCCTACGGATCTACATGCTTTGTTGGATGGATACGATTAAAGACTTTGGAAGCAGAAATCCTAAATGGGCCCAAGGGATCAAAAATGATGGATCCAGGGATGGCCACTCTTTCGCTCCAGGGCCAAGATCACCACTCCCACATTCTTGGCTTGGGATGTAAGGGGGTTCATCCAAAATACAGCAGACCTGACTGTCAAAACATTTCAAATTTGGGGGAGTGTTGGACCACCAGAAGTGCTACAGCAGATTTTGCCTGATGTTGTGAATGGATATAATTCCGGTTTGCCAGCTCAGAAACCAGGCCTACCAAACCATTACCCAGTATGGAACGGTTGTCATTCTGAACCAGGAGAAAGTTTAATAACTTGTTATAATGAAGGGAACAGGTTGAATGGACCCAATGGACAGACAAGGACAGTGAGCCCTTAGGCTAAACCCCCTTCCCAGAAGTCCCTCACTAAATGTTCAACCTGCCCTAAGCGGTAGGTGACCACTGGCCAATGCTCCCTACCTGTTCCAAAGAGCAAACACAGAGACAGTACAAACATAACAGAGAGGATGGTGCTAAAGCCCAAACAGATAAGGAATTGATAAAAACACCAATATATTCTACTGATCACGAGGATGATCGCTTTTATTCAGTATTTCCATCTTGAAATGCAAATTGGGACAATGAATGTCTACATTGATAATGTCTACACTTAAAACATCAATAATCTTAACATTATGGGGCAAATTTACTTACCAGGTCCTGTCGCGATCCCCGTTTCGGACAGTCCGACAAGGATGAAGTCCGGCTCGATTCATGAAACTCATGCGCCCGAGTTCCTGCATCCGTCGCTTCCCCGCCGAGGTCCGCCGGAGTTCACCTTCTTCTTCCCGGTTCTTGTAAGTGCGTGTCTTGCGACACAGTTCTAAATGTTAAATCTTGTGCGTTGTCCAAATCCGTGGGATTGTCCGACTGTCTGGCCCCCCATTTCTGTCGCGTGCAAGCCGGCACCGATGCGCCAAAATCCGATCGCGTGCGACACAATCCCCGGCGCGATGCAGAGCAAAACGGATTGGGAAACCCAACGAAAATGTGCTCCGCGTACCCTTAGTAAATGAGCCCCAATGTCTTCTCTCCTATGTGACATTTCTTAAGTTTAATAAGTTGTTGCCTAAACGCTTCCAGGATTCGGAGCATAAAAAAGTTTTTTTCTTTGGTGTGAATTCTTAGCTCTCCTGCACACAAAAGTTTCTTCCCCGATGCTACGGACATTTTTTTTGCGGCTGCCTCACGCACCGTGTCTGAGCCTAATGGTGGCCTAGTTCAGTCACTAAATACAGTCACGAATTACACACGGACCAACTATGCAGGCAAACAGCCGTGACACGGGTTCAATACAGATTACACACGGTCATTACATTTGCGGACATAGAAAAATAATGATCGTGTTCAGGAGAGCTTAGATGGATGTTGTCGGCTAAAACATTTGCCACAATCGAAAAAAATTTATTCTGTGTAAATTCTTATATTATTTACTTTTAAAGGAAATCAACCATTTGAAAAAAAAACTAGAAATACTTACCTCCTCTCCTCTCGATGTTGATGCTAGTCTTGAAGCACCGGGATCATCTAGAAAAGAAACTTATAATACTTATAGCAGCAAGGAGCGCGAGGACATGGGAGAGGGAGGTGACGTCACGTGAGACAGGGGCGGGGTCATGCATAATTAGCAGCGCGGTACCCCGGACATCTTGTCCTGTGCTCCGGGCTGCTAATTATAAGTTTCTTTTCTAGGTGTTCCCGGCGTGTGAAGACTAGCGGTGGGCAATGCCGGGATCAACATCAAGAGATGCGGAGCTGAGTATTTCTAGATTTTTTTTATTTTTTTTTCAAATGGTTGATTTCCTTTAACCGAATAAACGTATTTGATAATAGGATCTATTACAACATTTTTTCTCGGCTAGTACACATACGTCCTTGTGAGTGTGCTTTCACATGAAATATAAAGATATAGAAAAATTCACCTTGTTTGGCGTTCTGACAGTTTTTTTCCTCGCAACACTCACATGTTCGGAGGCCCCAGGGCTGAGACTGCCTTGTCTCTGACTGTTGGACAGAGTGGTATCGTCCAGCTGCTGTGACGTTTTCGAGGGACACGTCTGAGGAAGGGGGCGTGTCCCTCGAAACGTCACAAGGTGAATTTTTCTATATCTTTATATTTCATGTGATAGCACACTCACAAGGACGTATGTGTACTAGCCGAGAAAAAATGTTGTAATAGATAAGAAGATTTAAGAAAATGAAAATGAATTGATGTAAATACATGTATATATTTGAAAAGAAGTAAAATTTGATAAAACAAAAAACGGTTCCTAATGGTCGATTTATAGGGCACTATTCATAGATGATTTCCTTTAACCGAAATCATTCCCAACAAGTCAGGACATGAGAGCCGTCACTTCTCTGTGAGTTCTTTGGTGTTTAACAAAAACAGACCTATCAGCAAAGCATTTCCCACATTCTGAACATGAAAATGGTTTCTCCCCCGTGTGAACTCGTTGATGCTTCACAAGACTTGATTTTTGAGTAAAACTTTTCGCACATTCGAAACATGAATATGGCTTCTCTCCTGTGTGAGTTCTCAGATGTTCCTTCAAATGTGATTTGTGTCTAAAATACTCCCCACATTCTGGGCATGAAAATGGCTTCTCCTCCCGGTGACATTTGTGATGTCTGGCGAGCATTGCTTTCTGGATAAAAGATTTCCCACATTCCAAACACAAAAACGGTTTCTCCCCTGTGTGAATTCGTAGATGTTCCCTCAGATGATATTTCTGGCTAAAGCTTTTCTCGCATTCAGAACATGAATATGGTCTCTCTCCGGTGTGAGTTCTTAGATGCTTCACAAGACCTGATTTTTGTCTGAAACACTTATCACATTCTGTACAGGAAAATGGTCTTTCACCTGTGTGAATTCTTTGATGTAATATAAAATTTGATTTCTTACTAAAATGCTTCCCACATTCAGAACATGAAAATGGCTTCTCTCCTGTGTGAGTTCTCTGATGTTCATCAAGATTTGATTTCTGGTTAAAACTTTTCCCACATTCAGAACATGAAAATGGCTTCTCTCCTGTGTGAGTTCTCTGATGTTCATCAAGTATTGATTTGTGGTTAAAACTTTTCCCACATTCAGAACATGAAAATTGGCTCTCAGCATTGTAAATCATCTCATACAAAGAAGGATCTGATTTAGTTTCTAAGGGTATCCCTCCTAGAAACATTTCCTTCTGTCTATTTTGGTAATTTCCAATCAGTGAGTGACTAGATGAAGGCTCCTGGTCACCGGTGGTGTCAGGGGATGGATCTCTGCTGTGAGAGACGGAGGGGACATTAGGAGATATTGGATTATCTTGTGTCATATTATTATCTTCTACTTCATGACAAGGAGATAAGAGGAGATGTTCATGGGAGTCTCTGATTCTGTCTTCACCTGTAAAAACAATAACAAAAAAATATGATCCTCATAACCAGGTCAAGATTTCGGAGACAATAGGACACAAGGGAAGAAAAGAGATCAGGTGAGGCCCTGCTTATGTACAAAGCAGCTAAATTATTGAAAATCTGGACATCCCCTTTAAAAATTATGGAAAATAACATCTGTGAAAGTACGGCTGAGGATGGGCTCTACGTAGTATGTGGTCAGATGAGCGTGTGTCTCGAGGAGGATGCCCCTTCCAGGTGTTCTCTTGGCATTATAATGGCGCCTCCGTCTGATATGATAATAAGGAGACAATTTTTTGAAAGTTTTTTGTGGAAGGCTCTTACCATCCGCTGATGTGGGATTTTCGAGTCCACTTGTCATTCCACCACGACTTTCCTAGGGATCAAATATTACAGAGATGAGACCATCAAAGAAGGATCAGAAAGGATCAACATTCAAACAAAAATCCTATTCCTTCCTTTTATGTTTACTGTCTGTATCTCCAAGTCTGTAGCTCATAGAACCACAAGCCTGACACAGCCGCACTGCTGCTACTGGCTGCAACTCCTGCTGTAGCAGGACAGCACCGCTGGTTTCTATATATAACAAGAGACCGGGTGGTGGTGGACGACTCCATAGATCACACAGAGAGAGCACGGTGTAATAACTAGTTGTGGTAAAAAAAAGACATTGACGTGCACTGTGATTAGTAAATGTACAGAATATGAAGAGACAATACAGAGATCTATGGAGGGAGCCGCCACGTGATGTTATGAAACCAGAAAATATTCATAGCTGACCAGAACCAACATGAGACACATCCCACAGTATATACTGCACTGCTGCCGAGGCCATTACACCCGTCTATAGAGGAGTCACAGATCTCAGCTTCTCCTACCTGATGATGGGGTGGGACCTCCTGCTTTATTCCGGGCCAGTCCTGGGAATGTGGAGGACGGGGACATCTCTCTGGTGGATCTCTCCTACTGGATCCATCTATAGGACATAACACAGTGACTGATACATTGTCTACATGTGATGAGCAGATGATGGGGGAATCTCGCTGACTCTCCTCTACAATCAGGGAAGGTCTCCTCTTACCTGGTGATGTGAGGGGCTGGTGGTCCTCCATCATGACCTCCTTGTACAGGTCCTTGTGTCCTTCTACATACTCCCACTCCTCCATGGAGAAATAGACAGCCACATCCTGACATCTTATAGGAACCTGACACACACAATGACACAGTCATCCCCCGGACCCCTCCCTTGTGTTATTATATAATGTCCCAGCATTCCCGGCAGCGCTCACCTCTCCGCTCAGCAGCTCAGTGATCCTGGAGGTAAGTTCTAGGATCTTCTGCTCATGTATCAGTGAATGAGGTGGAGGCTGGGTGATGGGGCTCTGGGTCCATCCTCCTGACACACGGGGGGTCACACACTCACCAGACGACTTCTTCACTACTGTGTAATCCTGTGTATGGGGAGACACTGATCACTACATAGATCCTAAGAATCCTTCACCTCTCCAGTCATTTCCCTGTTGTATTCCTAGAGATAAGAGCCGTGTCCTGGGAGACTCTCACCTCTCCAGTTATCCAGTAGATGATCTCTAGGGTGAGGTCCAGGATCCGGGCAGCCGTGGTTCTGTCCTGCTCCATCCCTGCTGGGTCGCTGATAGACGGTCCAGAACAAGGGACTGAAGAGGTCACTAGGAGAACCTGGAGTAGGGAAAGGCTGATTACGACAGGAGATAACTGGGACATATAACATAACATTCTTTATTTAAACCACTTTTTGAATTCATTGAACAGAAGTTCGTGGATGAGAGTTCACATACAATTAAGGATCCTACTACGTTACAGTCCACTTTCGAAATGTGAATAATTGAGTGTTTTCCTGAAGTTCTTAGGGAAAAAATAAAAAAACGGGGGGGGGGGGACAAGGGGATTCAATGATGCGCAGAAGAGATCCATCTAACCTGACGGAAGAAGACCTCTAGGATGCAGAGAGAGTGCACCGAGGGTGGCGGCAGGACACGGAATGTTCTGGAGATCACATGGCAGAGCATGTGAAGCATTTGTAGATTCGAGTTCAGACCCGAGTGGTAAAATATCAATAATAGGATGTAAGAATGGGGGGAGTGATGGATAGGAGAAATGCAAGCACCTGGAATGTAAAGTATATTGAGGTAACCTAAAGCAGGCTGCACCACAACGTACTATATCATCCTGGTGCTCGTAGGAGGTAGACGACAACATGACGACCCCGACTACAAGTCACAGAAACCTCAACCAAACACTGACCTGCACAGGACCTCGCAGTGACTATAGGACCTGCAGTGATATCAGTCATGTGACTGGATACATACATCGGATAGACAACTGGAAGGGAGAAACCTCCACTGCATTACTCCTCCCCTCATGTGACGGATCACATGACCATGACATCATCACAGATCCTGTAGTCACCAGTATATAAGACTCCACAGATCAGTCGTTGTGACAGGACGGAGTCGTTAGAGGGTCGTCCTCCTGATCTGACGTCTCTCGGGGACTTTATGGTGTTTAGGGAAAATGTATTTAGAAGTTTTTAGAAATAAACTACCAGGCTGCGTTCAGGAGACAGGAAAGCCTCCCCCATAATAATACAATTATTATTATTATTATTATTATTTATTTTTATAAACTTTTTATTGTTTTTTTTTACAATTTTTGCAAGCATACATAATTATGTGCTAAGATGTACAGGAATAAGGCGAAGCGTGTCGCCCATTTCTAATGTCGGCATAGTCATAATATTAATTCTTTATTTATATGGCGCACACAGATTACGCAGCGCTGCACAGAGTTTGCCAAATTGGTCCCTGTCCCCAATGGGGCTCACAATCTAATCCACCTACCAGTATGTTTTGGACTGTGGGAGGAAACCGGAGGAAGCCCACGCAAACACGGAGAGAACATACAAATTCTGTGCAGATGTTGACCCTGGGACTTGAACCCAGAACCCCAGTGCAGCAAGGCTGTAGTGCTAACCACTGAGCCACCGTGCTGCAAGGCTGTAGTGCTAACCGCTGAGCCACCGTGCTATCCCAGAAATAGAATGTAACAACAGGATAACAGATGTCATATATAATGTAATACCAAGAGTAACTCTTCCTTATATGAAGTCCACCTAGAGTCCACCTGGGGTGTTTTAGCTAAACAGAGCAATTAGAAATAATTTAACATTGTCCAGCCAAACTCTTGTGAAGTGGGTGGGAAGGGAATGTCTAGAGTAGGACGGGACGGTTCTAGAGATAAGTGATCCCGTTTCTTCTCATTGATAAAGTAGATAGAGTTTTCTTCTGAAAGAACCTTCTTATTCATGTTCGAGTTCCAGAAGTTGAACCAGGGAGACCAATCTTGCTTGAACTTTTGGTGAGATCTTTATCATAGGGATTTCATTCTTCTAGTCTGACAAGCTGAGCAACCTTGCGGATCAGTGTCCCGGTGAGGGGCTTTATGTTCGTTTCCAGTTGAGGGGGATCAATGATTAGGCAATTAAGATTAGATTAGCCCAGAGTTTTTTAGAGTTCTTCTTGGATAGATTGAGGAATATTGATTTGCTGTCGGGAGAGCTTGGACATACTTTCAAGATCAGCACCCGACCTGCTCCCAGAAGGGTCTTATTTCTTTACATTCCCACCGTAAGTGTCGGCATGTTCCTATGTCATTTTCGCATCTCCAACAACCATCGGGAATGTCACAATTCATCTTCTGCAATATATAAGGGGTCTTGTCCCACCTCGCGAGTAGCATAAAGTTAGTTTCTTGTAATGTAACACATTGTGAAGGTCGGCGGCTAAATTGAATAATTTGGTTCATCTTAGTTGGTTCTATGGTGACTTGGTGTTCTCACGCTGGTAAGTATCGGGGTGGTTGGAAACTTTCTAATTTTATCAACTTTTTATATATTTTAGCCACTATTTCTGGAGAATGAGCAGCGAAAGTGAGCAATTCCTAAAACCAAGTCAGATTTCTTTACATTTTTTAAAGTTCAAGAGAATTTGGGAGAATCAAACAAAGGTCAGTTTTCGTCATTGACGCCTTAAGGTCTGGGAAAGAGGGGAAATTCATCCCAAGGGATATCGTAGCTTGGAGACAGTTTGATGGGAGGGAGTCTTCTAGATGTGCAATTCAAGTAGCACAGGATTCCAGCACGATCACGGAGGACGCTTGTAACATTTCAAAGCCTTTATTTCATAGGAAGAAGTCACAAAACAGGCAGCACATGGACGTAGATAGACCTACGCGTTTCGTCTGGTTAAGACTTAATCACGGTCCCACCACCAAGAGACATAGACGGAACATTTAAACCCTGTGAGATACACCTGTTGGACGGGGTGTGGATCACGTGACGCACAAAATGGGAAGTAACGAAATTTCGTCCACGCCTCTCATGGCGGGAAATACAAGTAGTGATCGACAACCAATCCAATATCATAAAAACATGTATAAGACATAACTTGTTATAGGGAAACCTGATATACAGAATCATACATTCCATCGAGTATGGCGCATAATTGATTATAGCGAGACATGTTGCATATGATTTATTGACGATCTGGTTTTCATCTGGAAGGGCTCTGAATCTTTATTCAATCAATTTAAGGAATATATTAATATCAACAACATGAACCTGAGGTTCACAGGCGCATTTGACAATACAGAAATACCCTTCTTAGACATCGTGTTGAAGGGCAATGGGAACAAAATAGAAACCTTACCATATCGCAAGGACACAGCAGGAAACTCTCTATTGTTAGCCACATCATGCCACCCAAGTCATGTCATTAACAACATCCCTACAGGCGAGCTTATAAGAACTAAGCGTAATTGCTCAGATACACATAAATTTCATCTAGAAGCGGACAAGGTATGCGGTAGATTAAGGGAAAGGCAATATAAACCCAGACCCCAGGAACACACTCCCGACAGAGTCTCAGAGGCCTATTGCATTTGTAACAACATATAGCAACCAATTCAGTAAAATTAAAAATATTACTAAAAAGTATGTTCCAATATTAGAACAGGAGGACAGCCTGGCTAGGTGCTTGCAGGATGGTATCAAGTTCAGCTCAAAACGGGCTCCCACCATAGGCAATCAAGTTAGCCCCAGCATGTTCAAAAGCGACAAACCCAATAGTGAATACACATGGTTACATTATCCAGGAAACCATAAATCTGGTCACAAAATCTGTAAGGTGTGTCCACTTTTAAGCACAGACAATTTTGTCACATCTTTTGTCAATGACACCAGATATAAGATAGGTACATATATTAATTGTAACACATTGGGGCAGATTTACTTACCCGGCCCATTCGCGATCCAGCGGCGCGTTCTCTGAACAGGATTCGGGTCCGGACGGGATTTATGAAGGCAGTTCCTCCGCCGTCCACCAGGTGGCGCTGCTGCGCTGAAAAGCATCGGAACGCGCTGGAGTTCACCGAGCTGGACCAGGTGAAGGTAAGCGCTTCCCAAGCGACAAATTTTCGTTTTTTAAATGCGGCGGTTTTTCTAAATACGCCGGGTTTTCGTTCGGCCACGCCCCCCGATTTCTGTCGCGTGCATGCCGGTGCCGATGCGCCACAATCCGATTGCGTGCGGCAAAATCCCGGGGCAATTCAGGTACAATGGGCGCAAATTGGAAATATTCGGGTAACACGTCGGGAAAACGCGAATCGGGCCCTTAGTAAATGACCCCCAGTATGTGGGATGCACCACCGGCCCTTTAAAAGTGCGGATCAGACGCCACATATCAGACATCTCAAACACCTTGTGTAGCATCTCGGTAGTGTCAAAACACTTCCGGGATGTTCACGGCAAGGACTATTCTTCACTTTCTTGGAAGGGTATTGAAAAGGTGCACCGTCCACACAGGGGAGGGGATCATAGGAGGAAACTCCTGAATCAAGAAGCATTCTGGATATTTTCTTTGGAAAGTAGGGTGCCGTTGGGCTTAAACTCCAGAAAAGATCTAATACTTTGGTATAATTAATGATGCGTCATTAAGATAGTAGTTGGTTGATGTCACTTGAAGTCTTGTGACGACTTCCTATGCGTTATGTGACACTGCACATGGAAACAAAGGCTTCTGTTGCCATGGGACAATAGAACACCATGGGCCACATGTATCACTTGTTTTTTCTGTTGTTTTTGCGCCTTTTCGTTTAGGCGCACCGTTTTTGCGCCATTTTTGCGATTAAACGTCAAATTAGCCGCGCAGCTAAAATAACCACCTTTCCCTCATCTATCGTTCAATTCCAGATGTTTTGCTGCGCCTAATGATATTCATCACGTGCGACTTTTGCATTTAGGCGCAAAAACGGGCGCAAATAACACTCCAGCCCGAAGGTGGCGTAAACTGAGAAGAAAGCACTGAGCCACTTTGCAGAACAGCTCATTTCTAGCAGCAGAGCTCAGCCAGACACTGGAACATATAATAGATACATTAGATACTCTGCAGACAGGAGCTGCAGACTCTATTTACAGTTCATCACCTTCTATTTACAAAACAATCTGCAAAACTCCTGAGCTCAAAGCAAGAGAGAAGAGAACTGTGCACAAGTTTGCAGAATGTTGCAGATACTACAAACAAGTGTCCCCCATGTAATTCTGCACAGTGTCTGATTGTGCAGAATTACAGGGGTGCAGCAGGAGACCAGCACTGGGGGATCCCCTCCAGGAGAAGCCACTGCTGAGGAGGTCACTGGGTGCTGGGTGTCACACACCTGGGTGCTGCTGAGGAGGTCACTGGGTGCAGGGTGTCACACACCTGGGTGCTGCTGAGGAGGTCACTGGGTGCTGGGTGTCACACACCTGGGTGCTGCTGAGGAGGTCACTGGGTGCAGGGTGTCACACACCTGGGTGCTGCTGTGAGTGTTATCTCCATTCTGGGATGTGGGAGAAGCAGAGAGGAGCTTGTAGAAGGATCACATGTAAGTGCCCGAATCTAACATTGCGCCTAAACTGCGCCTAAACTGTGTTAAAGTAAAGTGATTAATAAGAGGCAGAAAATATACTTATCACAGATGGTTGTAGCTTGTGATAATTCTGGCAAAACAGTGCGCCCGAATTTAGGCGCAACTACTACACTTAGGCGCACAAAAGTGATAAATGTGGCCCCATATGTTATATGTATATTGAGGTGAAAAACTTCATTTTGTGATAATGCACACTTTATGCTCAATGTATATTAGAGCGGAAATTTCCGTACTGTTGTAATTATTTTGTGACCATGCAACATTATATGTAACATGTCCCAGTTCAAATTGGTTGTGCTATTTATATATTATTGTAGTGTCATGTTAAATGTGTATTGTAATGACATTGCCAAATGGGTATTGGAGTAGAAAAACTCCCTCGTCACGCGACTAGATAATATCATATGCAACATGTCTCGCTATAATCAATTATGCACCATACTCGATGGAATGTATGATTCTGTATATCAGGTTTCCCTATAACAAGTTATGTCTTATACATGTTTTTATTGTATTGGATTGGTTGTCGATCACAACTTGTATTTCACGCCATGAGAGGCATGGACGAAATTTCGTTACTTCCCATTTTGTGCGTCACGTGATCCACACCCCGTCCAACAGGTGTATCTCACAGGGTTTAAATGTTCCGTCTATGTCTCTTGGTGGTGGGACCGTGATTAAGTCTTAACCAGACGAAACGCGTAGGTCTATCTACGTCCATGTGCTGCCTGTTTTGTGACTTCTACCTATGAAATAAAGGCTTTGAAATTTTACAAGCGTCCTCCGTGATCATGCTGGAATCCTGTGCTACTTGAATTGCTTATCTTCGTGTGGGCTTACACGTATACCCGTGCACCTGGAGGACTGGAAGAAAGAGCTGAATGGTGAGCTGGCTTTCCCCCCCTTGTTTTAGTCTTCTAGATGTAACCGGTCCCTCACTAGTGAGCGGGGAATGGTGAGACCAAATCTATGGGAATGTGGGGGTGCTATGCCACCTGGGATAGGGGGTTGGAAATTACCATATCTACGTGAGTATAATCCGACCGAACATAAGCCGAGGCCCCTAATGTTACCACTAAAAACTGGAAAAACCTATTGACTCGAGTATAAGCCGAGAGTGGAAAATGCATTTGTCACAGCCTCCCCAGTACATAGCAGCCAACACCCACAGTATATAGCAGTCAGCTCCCTCCCCCCATATATAGCAGCCAGCAGCCCCTGTTAAAAGTTAAAGCTCACCTTTCTGGTTCCCCGCACAAGTCTTCTGTTTGATCCATCCGGAAGCAGCGGCAGGTCCATGCAGCGCACACCTGTGACAACATCGGAGTGTGAGCCGGCTGCTGGTCCACACAATACTATTGCAGCTGACCTCAGAACCTGTGACATTGCACGGACCTGCCAACACTGCCGGTCGTATTGAACAGAAGATCTGCGGAGGGGACCAGAAAGGTGTGTTTTTTTTTCACTCAAGTATAAGCCGAGTGTGAGTTTTTCAGCACATTTTTTGTGCTGAAAAACTAGGCTTATATTCGAGTATATACGGTATTCGCATTACCTTATATACTCGAGTATAAGCCTAGTTTTTCAGCACAAAATGTGTGCTCAAAAACCCTAACTCGGCTTATACTCGAGTCAACTAAAACAAAACTAAGACAAAACTCACCTTTCTGACGTCACCCATAGGTCCTTTTCTGTCTGAGACAAAAGAGGACCTATGGGGGACATCGGAAAGATGAGTACAGTGTTATTTTTTTTCCTACTACAAGGGCTGGGCAGGCTGTATGCTACAGGGGCTGGCAGACTATATACTGGGAGGCTGTAACCAATGCATTTCCCACGCTCGGCTTATACTCGAGTCAATAGGTTTTCCCAGTTTTTTGTGTTGAAATTAGGGGTCTCGGCTTATACTCGGGTCGGCTTATACTCGAGTATATACAGTAATTGAAAAAATTCTGTCCCAGCCACTGGCGCATATTTATCAACTTTCTTGGAATGTCTGGATTATCCCAGAGATCTGTGCGAGCGGGAAATCTCCTGATCCATACAGAATACTTCCACTATAGGTTATGTTATAAATGATTCAATGTGCTGTGGACATAACTCACAACCGCTCTGGATTGCGCAGGATAGTCTTATAGATTAGAGTTTCTGGGCCATTGACCCGGGTTGTCCTGGGATATAGATGCAGATAGAGTTGGATGCAACCCTGATGCAAGCAGCTGTAGTCTCCCAGCATCACCACTGTGAATCTGCCGCTGCTCTGTGCTGCGGTTTAATTATTAGATAAAATGTAAAAAAAGGTACTCTATATACTCGAGTATAAGCCGACCAGAGTATAAGCCGAGGCCCCTAATTTTACCACAAAAAAAGGGAAAATATATTGACTCGAGTATAAGCCGGGGGGGGGGGGGGGGGAAATGCATTGGTCACAGCCTCCCCAGTATATAGCCTGCCAGCCCCTGCCCCAGTGTATATAGCCTGCCAGCCCCTGCCCCAGTGTATATAGCCTGATAGGCCCTGCCCCAGTGTATATAACCCCCCCCCACGCCCCCGTTGTGCAGCACAACAATACCATTGCAGTGGATGGATCGCACATTAGATCTACGGGGGCCGCCGGAAAGGTGAGTTTTGATTTATTTTTTTGACTCGAGTATAAGCCGAGTTTGGGTTTTTCAGCACATTTTTTGTGCTGAAAAACTAGGCTTATACTCGAGTATATAAGGTTCCTTATCCCCTCAGTCGTGTGGCATGACATGGAGTAGGTGCGCTCTATATGGGGCTTCTTTGATTCGATAATCATGGAGAAGCTGCAGAGACAATGGTTGGAGGAAGTGCAGGAGACTGCTGAGGTCCCAGGTGACGGTTCCAGTAAAGAGAAACCTCACACCATCATGGACTCCTACAACATAGTAAGGACCAGCTTACCGGTCACCACAGAACTAGGCCCCCAGCACATGATACTTTTGAAGAAATGTGAGGAACACACTCTGGCATTGTGAACTTTTAATAAGAAGAGTCTCGTAGCTTCATGTTCAACGTGAAGCGGTAGGAGCCTAACTAAATAATCATTCCTTGGTGTTCCATTCTGTTCCTGCCTTGTTCGAATTTCTAGGCACTGAACCCTGCAAAGTCCCGAACTGGGTCCAAACTGCTGTTTAGCATCATCTGCCTGGCCGCCTGTTGCCACCGAGAGAGAGAGATCAAGATCCCCGAAAATCATCAATCATCTTGTCCTATCTTTCTCTGGAATACCGTGTGGTGCGCCATATATATTTCTATGGAGAGGGGCATGTGCCCGCCGTAGTATGGTACGGTGGGCAGCGGCAGTGTGAATATAGCCTTAATTGTGACTTTGACATTCCTATGAGGGCTGTGTGTGCTGTGGCCCTCAACCCCAAGAGCATGTTTTTCAATCCATGTTTTTAATTGTCAGCCAATGTGACGGAGTCCTTTATCTCCTCCAGTAACCTCCTCACCCAGGGCCTTGCTCTTGTGTCCTTCTCACTGACAGACACAAGGAGAAGGGAGGGAGCAGGATGAGCCATAACTATTTATCACATATCATACATGTAAACAAAGATCCACTGAGTCTTTGCACACGGCACAAAAGTAAGTAGCAGGACAGCTGAATCACTTGATGAACATTCAGAGATTATCCCCAAGGCATTAAAGCCACATGGACAATTTACATAATAGTGTGGCCAACCCATTTAAGATGATAAAAACTACCTCTGTCTTATAAGAGAGCAAAAATATCAGTGTCATTTTTAATAGAGATAAATGTGTCAGAAATCGCTAGAAAGCAGGTCCTCTCAATGCTTAAAGGGAACCTGTCGCTAAATTTTTCACATGGCAGGTTCCCATAAATCTCTAGTAACTAACTGACACTATTTAGCTAAAAATTGTTCCCCTCAGATTCTCATATATTCAACTTTATAATTTTACCCGGTATCCAACGATGTCTATGGCAATTGAGATGGGCGTGGCCTCATCGGGACACATCCAGCAGCTCCTCCTCGTGCTTTCTCTGCATGCAGCAGTAATGTCACGTGACCAGGGTGACATAATTGCAGGTCCTATAGCCTTCTAACATTAGCAAACTATACATCAAGCATATATCACACGAAATCACAGGACATCTTAGCAAAAGGAATCACAGCCTGTATGGCGAGGAGTAGAAGTCCATGCTGTTATTTTTTATGGTGTCAGATATGTGCATGGGGTACAGTTTGCTAATGAAAAGAGGTTAAAGGACCTGTGATGATGTCACATGACATTAGGCCACACCCCTCAACTCGCTCTAAAAAAAAACCTACCTGAGTGAAATCCCCCCCCCCCCACCTTGTTCATATCAAACAAAATTGGTGTTAAACGCTTGTACTACTTTTGTGCTGGTTTGTGCAGCAGAAATTTTCATTTGTGCCGCTGTCATTTTTAAGATATTAATGAAAGTTTCCAGAGGTCAACCAGCCCCCCCACATTGCCCAAATCAAACAAAACTGGTGCTGAACAATTCTGCTACGTTTGTGCTGGTTTGTGCTGCATTTGTTTTGAATATATGAACAAAAAATTAAAGGTCAAAAGCTCAACCAGCCCCCCCCCCACATTAACCGAATCAAACAAAACTGGTGTCAAACATTAGTGCTATGTTTGTGCTGGTTTGTGCCGCTATCATTTTTAATGGGAGTGGGGAGGGGGGCAACTTCACTCAGGTTAAATCCCTATATACCAGGCAAGTTTACAACTGATTTTATGGGGATGTGAGGGAAACAACAGTTGTCACTTCTCTAGGAGTTCTCTGACGAAATAAGATCTATGACCAAAACATTTCCCACAATCTTATCATGAAAATGGTTTCCCTCTGGAGTGAATCCGTAGATGTTCTATCATGCTGCATTTCTGGCTAAATGTCTTTCCACATTCAGAACATGAGAATGGTTTCTCCCCCGTGTGAATTCTCAGATGCTTCACGAGACTTGATTTTTGAGCAAAACATTTCCCACATTCTGAACATGAATATGGCTTCTCTCCTGTGTGAGTTCTCAGATGTCCCTTCAGATACGATTTATGTCTAAAATAGTCCCCACATTCTGGGCATGAAAATGGCTTCTCCTCTCGGTGACTTCTATGATGTCTCGTGAGCATTGTTTTCTGGTAAAAACATTTTCCGCATTCCAAACACAAAAACGGTTTCTCTCCCGTGTGAATTCGTAGATGTTCTATCAGGCTGCCCTTCTGGCTAAAAGTCTTCCCGCATTCAGGACATGAGAAGGGTTTCTCTCCTGTGTGAGTTCTTAGATGCTTCATAAGACTTGACTTTTGTCTGAAACATTTTTCACATTCTGTACAAGAAAATGGCTTCTCTCCTGTGTGAATTCTCTCATGTTCTAGAAGATAAGTTTTCTTACTAAAGCCCTTTCCACATTCAAAACATGAAAACGGCTTCACCCCTCTGTGGCTTCTTAGATGTTCATCATTGGACATTGTTGTATGTAAAGAAAGATCTAATTTCATTTCTAGAGGTTTCTCAAACAGAAATATTCCCTCCTCTCTATATCCAGCCATTGGATTTCCAACCATTGAGTGACTGGATGAAGGTTCATGGTCACCGGTGGTGTCAGTGGATGGATCTCTGCTGGGAGGGACTGAGTGGACATTAGGAGATATTGGATTATCTTGTGTGATATAATTAACTTCTACTTTATGATAAGGAGATAAGAGGAGATGTTCATGGAAGTCTCTGATCTTGTCTTCACCTGAAAAAAAAACAAAAATTGTGATCCTCCTATGAAATTAAGAATTTTTGAGATAATTGTATCACAAGATAATGAAATATCCTGAGTAAATATCTAAACAAGAGTCAACTTCTGAACAAAAGAATCAAATTTTCTTCCAGGCTGCCAGTAATCCCGCCTCCGATTTTTGACTGACAGCTCTGTGTCTCTTCAAATCTCGACCTGAGCAGACAGGAAGTCGTCTGCCTGTCCTTACCAGAATGTCGTCCCTCTCACTATATGGTGTATTTAGCAGTGAGAACAGTGAGGGAAACTTTAGATATTCTTGTTATTTCATACAACCCCATGATGGGCGTGGCCAATTGATGGCGGATGCAGCCATATACCAGTTGCGGATCCAAAATAGACAAAGGCAGAAAAGTTTGAGGAATGATTTTACTGGTGGGAGGAAGCAGATTTAAGCCGGGACGCCTGTGCTGCCGTCAGCCATAGTCTGGGGTGGTGGAGGGGCGCCGTCAGCCATAGTCTGGGGCGGTGGGGGGGGCGCCGTCAGCCATATCTGGGGTGGTGGAGGGGCGCCACCAGCCATAGTCTGGGGTGGTGGAGGGGCACAGTCAGCCATAGTCTGGGGTGGTGGAGGGGCACAGTCAGCCATAGTCTGGGGTGGTGGAGGGGCACAGTCAGCCATAGTCTGGGGTGGTGGAGAGGCGCCGTCAGCCATAGTCTGGGGTGGTGGAGAGGCGCCATCAGCCATATCTGGGGTGGTGGAGGGGCGCCGTCAGCCATAGTCTGGGGTGGTGGAGGGGCACAGTCAGCCATAGTCTGGGGTGGTGGAGAGGCGCCATCAGCCATAGTCTGGGGTGGTGGAGAGGCGCCGTCAGCCATAGTCTTGGGTGGTGGAGGGGCGCCATCAGCCATAGTCTGGGGTGGTGGAGAGGCGCCGTCAGCCATAGTCTTGGGTGGTGGAGGGGCGCCGTCAGCCATAGTCTGGGGTGGTGGAGGGGCGCCGTCAGCCATAGTCTGGGGTGGTGGAGGGGCGCCGTCAGCCATATCTGGGGTGGTGGAGGGGCGCCACCAGCCATAGTCTGGGGTGGTGGAGGGGCACAGTCAGCCATAGTCTGGGGTGGTGGAGGGGCACAGTCAGCCATAGTCTGGGGTGGTGGAGGGGCACAGTCAGCCATAGTCTGGGGTGGTGGAGAGGCGCCGTCAGCCATAGTCTGGGGTGGTGGAGAGGCGCCATCAGCCATATCTGGGGTGGTGGAGGGGCGCCGTCAGCCATAGTCTGGGGTGGTGGAGGGGCACAGTCAGCCATAGTCTGGGGTGGTGGAGAGGCGCCATCAGCCATAGTCTGGGGTGGTGGAGAGGCGCCGTCAGCCATAGTCTTGGGTGGTGGAGGGGCGCCGTCAGCCATAGTCTGGGGTGGTGGAGGGGCGCCGTCAGCCATAGTCTGGGGTGGTGGAGGGGCGCCGTCAGCCATAGTCTGGGGTGGTGGAGAGGCACCATCAGCCATAGTCTGGGGTGGTGGAGGGGCGCCATCAGCCATAGTCTGGGGTGGTGGAGGGGCACAGTCAGCCATAGTCTGGGGTGGTGGAGAGGCGCCATCAGCCATAGTCTGGGGTGGTGGAGAGGCGCCGTCAGCCATAGTCTGGGGTGGTGGAGGGGCACAGTCAGCCATAGTCTGGGGTGGTGGTGGGGCGCCGTCAGCCATAGTCTGGGGTGGTGGAGGGGCGCCGTCAGCCATAGTCTGGGGTGGTGGAGGGGCGCCGTCAGCCATAGTCTGGGGTGGTGGAGGGGCGCCGTCAGCCATAGTGTGGGGTGGTGGAGGGGCGCCGTCAGCCATAGTGTGGGGTGGTGGAGGGGCGCCGTCAGCCATAGTCTGGGGTGGTGGAGGGGCGCCGTCAGCCATAGTCTGGGGTGGTGGAGGGGCGCCGTCAGCCATAGTGTGGGGTGGTGGAGGGGCACAGTCAGCCATAGTCTGGGGTGGTGGAGGGGCGCCGTCAGCCATAGTCTGGGGTGGTGGAGGGGCGCCGTCAGCCATAGTCTGGGGTGGTGGAGGGGCACAGTCAGCCATAGTCTGGGGTGGTGGAGGGGCGCCGTCAGCCATAGTCTGGGGTGGTGGAGGGGCGCCGTCAGCCATAGTGTGGGGTGGTGGAGGGGCACAGTCAGCCATAGTCTGGGGTGGTGGAGGGGCGCCGTCAGCCATAGTCTGGGGTGGTGAAGGGGCGCCGTCAGCCATAGTCTGGGGTGGTGGAGGGGCGCCGTCAGCCATAGTCTGGGGTGGTGGAGGGGCGCCGTCATCCATAGTCGGGGGTGGTGGAGGGGCACAGTCAGCCATAGTCTGGGGTGGTGGAGAGGCGCCATCAGCCATAGTCTGGGGTGGTGGAGGGGCGCCATCAGCCATAGTCTGGGGTGGTGCAGAGGCGCCATCAGCCATAGTCTGGGGTGGTGGAGGGGCGCCATCAGCCATAGTCTGGGGTGGTGGAGGGGCACAGTCAGCCATAGTCTGGGGTGGTGGAGAGGCGCCATCAGCCATAGTCTGGGGTGGTGGAGAGGCGCCGTCAGCCATAGTCTGGGGTGGTGGAGAGGCGCCATCAGCCATAGTCTGGGGTGGTGGAGAGGCGCCGTCAGCCATAGTCTGGGGTGGTGGAGGGGCACAGTCAGCCATAGTCTGGGGTGGTGGAGAGGCGCCATCAGCCATAGTCTGGGGTGGTGGAGAGGCGCCGTCAGTCATAGTCTGGGGTCTTATTCCATTCCAACAACTCAGAACCCCAGAATACGATGGAATATAATGGCGCTAGATGAGGTACAACCATCTTTATGAAGGTTCTATTAGTTTATACAAGGTTTAGGAAAAGTTCTTACCATGAACAGAAATGGATGTGGGATTTTCAAGTCCTTGCATCATTCCACCCCAACTTTCCTGTAAGGATCACACAATTATAGTAGGAAATCAAAGATGATTAAGGATCAAGATTCAACCAAGTGTTTTGCATGTTGACACAAATGAATCGTTTTGCTCCACAAATTGATCTATCTGCATCTATCTGTGAAAATTGTGATCATCACCTCCAGATCTGAGATTATTCAGAAACAGCTTTCACAATAAAGATGCTTTTTGTCACCACTAGACACTTGGTTTCATCTCCCCGACTTTTCTGGTTGGGCTCCAGTGGCCTCCACCGGCCCACACTGAACTACAAGGAACAATGTCATCCGGACTCCAAGGAGCCACCGCTGATCCTGTTACCACTGAGACTTAAGGCCCATCCCTGAGCAGTCGGTGAGAAAACAGCAACCACAACCTGGCTGGAGCCGAGGGAAGGACAATTACATATATAATTCTTTTCCTTACAACTGCCCCAGCAAACTAGGGGTCCTGTGATTATAAATGTATAGAATATTTACACTGACGCCTGTCGCATCTCCTATACACAGAGAAGACCCCATCACTGTCATCATATACAGGATTCTTTACTGTAAGAGCAGCGACACTATGGAGGGAGCCGCCACGTGATGTTATGAAACCAGAAAATATTCATAGCCGAACAGAACCAACATGAGACACATCCCACAGTATATACTGCACTGCTGCCGAGGCCATTACACCCGTCTATAGGGGAGTCACAGATCTCAGCTTCTCCTACCTGATGATCGGGTGGGACCTCCTGCTTTATTCCTGGCCAGTCCTGGGAATCTGGAGGACGGGGACATCTCTCTGGTGGATCTCTCCTACTGGATCCATCTATAGGACATAACACAGTGACTGATACATTGTCTACATGTGATGAGCAGATGATGGGGGAATCTGGCTGACTCTCCTCTACAATCAGGGAAGGTCTCCTCTTACCTGGTGATGTGAGGGGCTGGTGGTCCTCCATCATGACCTCCTTGTACAGGTCCTTGTGTCCTTCTACATACTCCCACTCCTCCATGGAGAAATAGACAGCCACATCCTGACATCTTATAGGAACCTGACACACACAATGACACAGTCATCCCCCGGAGCCCTCCCTTGTGTTATTATATCATGTCCCAGCATTCCCGGCAGCGCTCACCTCTCCGCTCAGCAGCTCAGTGATCCTGGAGGTAAGTTCTAGGATCTTCTGCTCATGTATCAGTGAATGAGGTGGAGGCTGGGTGATGGGGCTCTGGGTCCATCCTCCTGATACACGGGGGGTCACACACTCACCAGACGACTTCTTCACTACTGTGTAATCCTGTGTATGGGGAGACACTGATCACTACATAGATCCTAAGAATCCTTCACCTCTCCAGTCATTTCCCTGTTGTATTCCTAGAGATAAGAGCCGTGTCCTGGGAGACTCTCACCTCTCCAGTTATCCAGTAGATGATCTCTAGGGTGAGGTCCAGGATCCGGGCAGCCATGGTTCTGTCCTGCTCCATCCCTGCTGGGTCACTGATGGACGGTCCAGTATCGGGGTGTGATGAGGTCATTAGGAGACCCTGGAGTAGGGAAAGGCTGATTACAGCGGGAGATAACTGGGACGATCCATCGGAATATTGTTTGGGGATTTTAGCTGTGACTCTGGGACATTATATGTAGCAGAAGACTATAAGTTGCTCCTTATCTCCGGCTGTCGCCATGTTACCTGCTTATACATTGCGTGTAGTCGCACCTGCAAGGTCTCTGCTGCCGTTTAATATAAAATTAGTAAAGAAAGAGTTAACTACAAGTCACACACAACCCGACCAATCACTGACCTGCACAGGACCTCCTAGAAGCTACAGGACCTGCGGTGATGTCATGTGATCAGATACATACATGGGGTAGATGGTATAAAGGACCTTAGATGACATCACGCTGGTCACATGACAGGAAGGGAAGAATCTCCTCTCATTTACTCCTCCCCTCATGTGACTGATCACATGACTATGACATCATCGCAGGTCCTGTAGTCACTAGTATATAAGACGCACAGATGAGTCGTTGTGACTGGATGTAGATGACATAGGTCGTCCTCCTGATCGGAGGGCTGTCTGTGACTTTATGGTATTTTGGAAAATTATTTAGAAACAAAAGACAATGACCTGTCACAACCAGGCCAGGACCCAACGACATGGAAGGGGGGACCCAACACTTTTCTATCTCCCTGTGTGCGGAGCTGTGTGAGGGCTTGTTTTCTGTGTTATGAGTTGTACTTTGCTCATGTCTGTAATTAATATTCCATTCTGTGTACTCAATAGTGGGAAAAAAAATTCCAAACGTGGGAAAAACCCATTTGCACCATCTTCTTTCGGGTCTGTGTTTTTACGTCTTTCGTGACGCGTCAACTTTATTCTTTGGGTCGGTACAATCACAGAGATACCAGATTTATTCAGGTTTTATAATGTTTTAGTCGACTTGTAATCTTTTTTTTTATAAAAAAAATTTTAAAATTCTTCATTTTGGCATATTCTGAGACCAATAATAACGGACCTGTGTACGGTGTCATCTTTTGCGCAATGTTTTCATTGCTACCATTTTAGGAATGTTATGACCTTTTGATCACTTCACTAATTTTTATGTGTTGCGAAATGGTAAAAAAAAAAGGATTTGGACATTTGGGGGCTATTTTCCGCTAAAAAGTTGTACACTGCTGGGAATAACCACTTTTATATTTTGATAGGGCGTTTTAGGGCCGGACTATCTGTAAGATGTTTATGATTTTGTTTATTTTTCGATCAGTTCTTAGGAAATGGGGGTGATTTGAGCTTTAAGGTTTTAATTGAATTGTGTAATATTTTATTTTCCAGTTTTTACTGTATTCTAGGCTTACTTAGGTGGTCACATCAATCCTAACATGTACTGCAATGCTACTGCATTACAGCATATGGAGATTTTCCTGTTGATCTATGATGGTGTGCCTATGGCACACTGTTATAGATAATGCTGAATGACAAGCCTGGGAGTCTTGCAAAGACTCCTGGTAGCAATGGATTGTTTACCCCCCGATGACCACAAACCCTTCAGGGAGCTAGGACTGGAATAAAGGAGCAGACAGACATGTGGTTGCTGCCACTGAACTTTAAGCCCAGCAAGGTGGTGTGCTGGAACCAGGTATCAGCCTTGGGCAGGCTGACGTACATCCTTTATCAGACCTGTGCTCAACTTGGTGGTGCAGAGGTTCCTGGCCAGTCACGTTACGTAAAGTGTGTGTTATGTGTTCACATGCTGCCCTTCAAAACCCTTCAGGCCACGATGGAGAATGTTATGGTGGCACAGGAGGAGGAAGTGTCAGGTCAGTCCTCACATGGCTCACAGGTTTGGTTGCTGTTCCCAACAGTGGTCAGGTACTCTACAGTGTTGGAGGAGGAGGATTCTTCAAAGCAGGGTGGTACCCCGCGTCACTGGGGTGTGGCTGGGAGGATGCAGGGCAGGAGACACCTTCCATCGACTTACATGAACCACAATGGGCACCAGTGCCTGCGCTATAACTGCTGAGTTGGCGGGATAGTCACCAGTGCTGATTGCTCGGTGGCCACCCTGCTGGATCCATGAGGGTGAGAGAGTAATGGTGTCTGGTGACATGTGGCCGGAGTCTGCCCCTATGTCTTACAGGTACTGTCCTGCCCTGTGGCAAGTGTTCCATCAGAGGATGTGTACAGCACCACCACGGGTGTCATTACCGACAAGAGGATCCACCTATCCACAGCCAACATGGACATCCTCATGGTAATTTAGATGAACCAGGCATGGATCCCACCGGACTTTGATAAGTCAGCGCCTGAGTGGTTAATGTGGTGACTATTTCCTCCAAATCTTCTCCCTGTACCTCTGACAAATGCTTAAAAATTAATTGATGGATCCCCATAGAGTCTTGTACCGCAGTGAGAATAACATTAGGGGAGATTTATGAACTGTATGACCGCAAAACGGTTGTAGTGGCTCGAGGCGACCAATCAGAGCTCAGCTTTTTATTTTCCCACAGCAATTTATAAAACGAAATCTGAGCTTTGATTGGTTGCTATAAGCACCTAGAACAGTTTTGCCCTATGACACTTCTGACAAATCTCCCCTACAGCGTCTTATAGTACAGTAAAAATATTTTAATTTTTTTTTAATTTTGTTATTTTATGTAAAGTTATTATGCAAGTACATTGTTGGCAGGGCAATTGCCCTGTTATTACCCCAATTTTACAGCCACTTGTAGCTCAAAAAGTTCAATGATCAAGTCCGGGTGCCCAAACCAAGCGTTTTTCTGAACTTGGGACTAACTCGTACTTTGTACAGTACAGTTACGGTGGAATCTGCATAGTCTGCAATGTCATTGGTTTAGGCAAAATATTCTTCACCGAATTCAGCGCTTATTATTTGAACAGATGCAAACGCCTGGTTTTTATACGTATTTTTGCACAAATTTCAATTGGTTAATGAAATGACAATAAAATCTTCACACAATAAAACCTGATTCCTTTAAAGGACATTTACCACCAGGATGAAAGACTGTATGCAAATGAGCATGAGGGGCTCCATTAACACCTATAGAGCCTGAAGCCCCTCAGGCTCATTTGCATACAATCCCTTATCCTGGTGGTAGATGCTCTTTAAGACCATAACTGGTAACTCGAATCTCTTGTGGGGCTCAGTGTCATTTACTTACCCGGTCCTGTCGCGATCCCGCTGTGCGTTGTCCGTCGAGGATTTGGTTCCGGCGCGATTCACTAAGATCGTGCGTCCGAGTTCCTGCATGTGTTGCCGCTGCGGCAAAGTTCACCTGCTTCTTCCCAGTGCATGTGAGTGCGTGATTTTGCGACATAAATCCTTTTTTAAATTTCACGGTTTGTCCGAATCCGTCGGGTTGTCCAACGGCCTGCCCTCCGATTTCGCGTGCAAGCCAGCGCCGATGCACCAAAATCTGCTGACGTGAGCCAAAATCCTGGGGCAATTCGTTGCAAAACGGAAATATTTGGGAAAACCGACAAAAGTGCGGCATTCGGACCCTTAGTAAATGATCCCTAGTCACATCCCGCACAGTGTGGTTACTATGTAAGGGTCATGCTCTTCCTGCCCAAAGGTACGGCAACACGCTGAACACATTCATCCCCCACTACTAAGTCAGCACATGTCTGCGAGTATGAGTTAGAGCCTCATAGTATGAGCAGGGTTTGAGGAATCCTGAGAAACGGAGACCCCTTACTCACTAGTGAGTGTGATATGTCCAACTCATAATGTGCGCCGGCTTAATCGTCCAGTTCCGGCTACTCAGCTTTCGGACCGAACTCAGAATGTCTATTCGTTTCCGGGGATCAGCTATCAGGCCGAACGTTCCAGCCACAACACATTCTGAATTGGTCTCATCCTGAGCTTTTCTACGGTTGCAGCTCTTCAGACAACGAAGTTTTCCGACAGTAGCCATCTTTATTGATAGTATAGTGATTCAAAATTCAGCTGTGCAATGTTTCGGGCCCCAACGATTCGCGGTTTCCCGACGTGTTACCCGAATATTTCCGATTTGCGCCGATTGTTCCTGAATTGCCCCGGGATTTTGGCGCACGCGATCGGATTGTGGCGCATCGGCGCTGGCATGCACGTGACGGAAATCGGGGGGCGTGGCCGAACGAAAACCCGACGGATTCGGAAAAAACGCCGCATTTAAGAAAAAAATTGTGTCGCGAAAATTTCACTCACCTTCATCCAGGATATGGCCGGTGTATTTCGAGGCATTCCAGCGGACTTCAGCGCAGCAGCGCCACCTGGTGGACGGTGGAGGAACTACCATCATAAATCCCGGCCCGACCCGAATCCACCGCAGAGAACGCGCCGCTGGATCGCGAATGGGCCGGGTAAGTAAATCTGCCCCAATGTAAGAGAGAGAAGTAATAGCAGTAATAACCACTCGATGAGGCAGCAGAATTATTGGATTTCCAAATTTAGGAAAAGTCTTCTGGTTAGAGATGTATTTGTATCGCCCTCGTTCCAGGCCCTGGTGGCATTTCTAAACAGTTCATTTTGGAGGGATCTGCATATTAAGTACTAATGACAGAACCAACCTATAGAGAGAGGTAACAAAACTTGCTCTTGGTGATTGGAAAACTTTCCTGGAGCGAGCGAGAGATCCCATAACGTCTTCACAGACCACAAAATGCCAGAGCTTCCTGCTCCGCATATCACCTAAAATTATCTGGCTCTGATGCACTGTATCTTGATTACAGCCGTTTTTATATGCAAATAAGTATAGAGGAGTCATATTCAGAATAGAAGAGTCACTCTCTCTCCAGGCTGCCTTTGAGCCCCGCCTTCCTATCTTGACTGCTCAGTGTCTCTTCAAATCTCAGCCTGAGCAGACAGGAAGTCCTCTCCCTGTCCACACCTCTCACAGCATGGTCTATTTAGCAGTGAGCACGGTGTGGGAAATTTCAGATCTTGACACCATTTTGCACAGTCCCGCGATGGGCGGAGCCAACATAAATGAAGGCAGAAAAGTTTTGGAGGAACGATTTTATTGGTGGGAGGAGGCAGGTTTGAGCAGGGGCACCGTTGGAAAGGGGTGAGAGGGCTATTGTGCCTGTCCTTGATGACAGGTTCCCTATAAGACACATCCATGGTTTAAGGAACAAATTGTCGGAAGAGTTACTATAGTTTTTCTTCTGTGTTAAAATTTTAAAATTGGGGCCACTTCTTTGTATCTTTAAAGATAAAATAGTGATTAACAAAGAAGAAAAGCCGTCACGTGTCGTCAGGGTAGTTTTCATGCGGCCCCAGTCGTAGGACCGTGCCGTTACGTCTTCTCACTGGTGGGAATTTGTAGATGGTCTACAAGGTGTGATCTTGGCTGAAATATTTGACACATTTTGAACAAAAAAACTAAAAATTCAGTGTAAACTCTTAGACGTTCTATACTATTAGTCAAAACATGAGAATGGTCACTTCTCCTGTGTGAGTTCTCTTATGCTGATCCATCACCAAAACATCTCCCACATTCTCAACAGGAAAATGGTTTCCCCGCAGGGTGAATTTTCATGTGATTCACAAGACTTGATTTTTTAACAAAATATCTCCCACATTCTGGACACTGAAATTGTATCTCTACTTTGTGAATTCTTTGATGTTCCCTCAGATGGGATTTCAGTCTGAAACGTTCTTCACATTCCGAGCATGGAAATGGTTTCTCTCCAGTGTGAACTCGAAGATGTAAATCCCGACCGGATTTCTGGACAAAAGTCTTCCCGCATTCAGGACATGAATAAGGCTTCACTCCCGTGTGAATTCTTAGATGTTTCACGAGGCTGGATCTTTGGCTGAAACGTTTATCACATTCCGTACAAGAAAACGGCTTCTCCCCCGTGTGAATTCTCTCATGTTCTACAAGATTTGATTTCCATCTAAAATATTCCCCACAATAAAGACACGATAACGGCTTTTCACCGGTGTGAATTGTTGCGTGCACCAATAGATTTGATTTCTTCCTAAAATTCTTCCCGCATTCAGAACATGAAAATGGTTTCTCTCCTGTGTGAGTTCTTAGATGCTTCTCAAGACGCGATTTGTGGCTGAAACATTTCCCACATTCAGAACATGAAAATGGCTTCTCCCCTGTGTCCGTTCTCGGATGTCCATCAATAATTGATTCCTGGTTGGAACTTTGGCCACATTCTAAAGATCCAAATTTGCTATCATCTTCGGAAATTGTCTCATGCAAAGAAAGATCTGGTTTCATCTCTAAGGGTTTCCCACCTAGAAATATTTCCCCCAGTCCATGTCCGGTTTGGTGATTTCCGCTCAGTGAGTGACTGGATGAAGGCTCCTGGTCACCGGTGGTGTCAGTGGATGGATCTCTGCTGTGAGGGGCGGAGGGGACATTAGGAGATATTCGATTATCTTCTTCTACTTCATGATAGGGAGATAAGAGGAGATGTTCACGATGGTCTCTCATCTTGTCCTCATCTGCAAAAAAAAAAAAAAAAAAATCTAATGTAATCAACCTAAAAACTAAATGGAACTAAATCACGCTGAGATAATAGGAGGAGCAAGGAAAGAAAACCGGAAGAACAGAGCCACAAGCAAAGAATAAAGCTATACAAGAATATAACCAGCACAGAACCAACAAGATTGGCCCAGACATCCCAAGATCACAGAGAAGTGCGGGGCTCTCGATCACCAAGGGTTAACACTGCTGGAACCGGCCCGGCTGCGGGACAGTAACAGGTGCCGAAACAATCAAAGCAACTCAGCAGGTAAGATAAACCCGTGTTCACACAGTAGGACAGCTCCTCAACAGCTCCTGAGCACTTACATAGGGTGTAACAAAAACATTTATAACTTAGGTAATTAGAGGTCGCCATCTAGGTCGTTGTGATAAAACTTTTAGGAGGTTTCGGAGCAGGGGTTATGTGAAGATAGAGGCATATTACATCCTGTATCCCGGCTGGAGCTGTATCTTAGGTCTCATTCCTACAGCCATGTGCTTGCCCTGACCGGATCCCAGGCGAGCACAGGGCCGGAAGGAGGAGGTGGGAGGGGCGAGAGCTCTTCACCCCTCCTCTCTCCATAGGCAGATGAGTGGCCGCCAGACTTGGTCAGGGTGCGGTGATGCACTCTGTGTTCACCACGCCGTGACTGGGTACCATTGTGGCTGTCTGAATGAGCCCTCATCCTGTATCCAGGCTAGAGGTGCCAACAGGGACCTAGAGCCTCCTTTTTATTGTACAGTTCACCCCACTAAACTACTCATTTTGCTCCCATTTTGTAATCCCATCATTATTACAGTCACACAGAGAAAGTCTCATTCCATTCCAACATCTCAGAACCGCAGAATATGATGGAATATAATGTCGCTAGATGAGGTACTAACAATAAGAGACAACATTATGATAATAAATCTGCAACTTTTTGAAAGTTCGATTAGTTTATAGAAGATTTGGGAAAGGCTCTTACCATGGACAGACACGGATGTGGGATTCTCGAGTCCTTGTGTCATTCCACCCCAGCTCTCCTGTAAGGATCACACATTACAGAGGAGGATCAGAAAGGATCAACATTCATCCGAGTATTTTACACATCGACATTTATCATCCCATGTGGAAGCGGAGAATGTGATCATCCTCATCAGATCTTCTCATCAGTGATATCACAACATCTCCAATAAAGAAACCTTCTATCCATATCGGAAAGATTAACCCCTCGCAAAAAAAATTCTGTATTTCCTTCTTTCCAGGCATATGGTGAAACCGCTAAAATAACGTGATAACAAACATGTCTGGAATGTCTGCTCCATGTTGGCCGCAATTCTGCGCTCGCTCTCATTTCTGTAGGACGTTACGAGGATTAGAACTTTGGGAGCGATTTTTCACATTTTAAAAACAAATCACAAAAAACTTACATTTTGAGAAGCCGAAATAAAAGAAGGACCCCATAAATACAGAAAATTAAAGAAACAACAACCCCTAACCCCTTACCGACGTCTGATATAATACGTCACGCGTCAACTCAACGTCCAGGCCATAACATTTTTTTTTTGTAATGTGGACATATGAGGACTTGCTTTTTGCAGGATGAGACGCACTTTACAGAAGTCAAATCCGACACACACGGATATCCATCTGAAAAGAGACGGTTCTGACTTCTTGTGGACTGGGTTTGTACTTTGGGCTTTCTCCGTGCACCTGTGTGGGTGGAGGAGGATCGGTTTTGGCTGTGAAATCGGCCTGTATATAACTTTAAAGACGCCTCATTTGGAGCTTCCGTAGGATATAGATGAGATTTTATTTACTCTGTCCGGATGCAGGGACTACGATTACGATGATATCTCATTTATAGGTTTTAACCTCATTTTACCAAATAAAAAAGTTGGCACCAACGTATCTTCTCTACATGTAAAGGAGATGTTTTGGGGCCTACACTTCAAGGTATGATAAAGGAATCTCTGAGGACCTGTGGTTAAAAAGTGATTGGGAGGGGGTTGTCTCCATTTAAAACTTAAAACGTTGGCCAGTCTGAGGGAAAATCGGAATCTATTGCTGTAAAAAGGACAAAACTTAAGTGAGAGAAAAATAACTAAGGCCTATAACACAAAGGAGAACTATCACTCATCATATACAGGATTCTTCACTGTAAGAGCAGCGACACTATGGAGGGAGCCGCCACGTGATGTCATGAAACCAGAAAATATTCATAGCCGACCAGAACCAACATGAGACACATCCCACAGTATATACTGCACTGCTGCCGAGGCCATTACACCCGTCTATAGAGGAGTCACAGATCTCAGCTTCTCCTACCTGAGGATCGGGTGGGACCTCCTGCTTTATTCCTGGCCAGTCCTGGGAATCTGGAGGACGGGGACATCTCTCTGGTGGATCTCTCCTACTGGATCCATCTATAGGACATAACACAGTGACTGATACATTGTCTACATGTGATGAGCAGATGATGGGGGAATCTCGCTGACTCTCCTCTACAATCAGGGAAGGTCTCCTCTTACCTGGTGATGTGAGGGGCTGGTGGTCCTCCATCATGACCTCCTTGTACAGGTCCTTGTGTCCTTCTACATACTCCCACTCCTCCATGGAGAAATAGACAGCCACATCCTGACATCTTATAGGAACCTGACACACACAATGACACAGTCATCCCCCGGACCCCTCCCTTGTGTTATTATATCATGTCCCAGCATTCCCGGCAGCGCTCACCTCTCCGCTCAGCAGCTCAGTGATCCTGGAGGTAAGTTCTAGGATCTTCTGCTCATGTATCAGTGAATGAGGTGGAGGCTGGGTGATGGGGCTCTGGGTCCATCCTCCTGATACACGGGGGGTCACACACTCACCAGACGACTTCTTCACTACTGTGTAATCCTGTGTATGGGGAGACACTGATCACTACATAGATCCTAAGAATCCTTCACCTCTCCAGTCATTTCCCTGTTGTATTCCTAGAGATAAGAGCCGTGTCCTGGGAGACTCTCACCTCTCCAGTTATCCAGTAGATGATCTCTAGGGTGAGGTCCAGGATCCGGTCAGACATAGTTCTGTCTTTCTCCATCCTTGTTGAGGTATTGATAGGAAAGTCCAAGCCAAGGGAGCTCCAAAACAATTGCCAATGGCTTTACTGATGCGCTATAAAAAGGGAACCTGGTGTACAGAAATGCTAATTATAGTGAGCAGTAACTAAGGAAATAATTTCTCTTCCTCCAGGACTGTTCTCGCTCTTCCTGTAAGTCACAGAGGAAGAACTGTCCTTTCCTTTGCTCACCCAACTATCCAGTGACCCCATCCCCTCACACCTTGTACAGTCTCTCTCCCCAGCAGTCACTTCTCAAAATCTTCAACCTCTCTCTCTCTTCTGGTGTCGTCCCCTCTTCTTTCAAGCTCTTATCACCCCATTACTAAAGAATCCATCCCTGGACCCATCCAGTGCTACTAACTACTGACCAGTCTATAATCTCCCTTTCATCTCCAAACTTCTGGAACGCCTGGTCTATTCCCGAATGAGCCATTATCTCCCTGTTAACGCCCTACAATCTGGTTTTCGTACTATGTTCTCCACTGTAACTGCTGTTTCTAAAGTCTACAATCCTCATAGACTGTAAGCTCTTGTGTCACCCCCTCATCCTCATAGACTGTAAGCTCTTGTGTCCCCCCTCATCCTCATAGACTGTAAGCTCTTGTGTCACCCTCTCATCCTCATAGACTGTAAGCTCTTGTCACCCCCTCATCCTCATAGACTGTAAGCTCTTGTCACCCCCTCATCCTCATAGACTGTAAGCTCTTGTGTCACCTCCTCATCCTCATAAACTGTAAGCTCTTGTGTCACCCCCTCATCCTCATAGACTGTAAGCTCTCGTGTCCCCCCACATCCTCATAGACTTTAAGCTCTTGTGTCACCCCCTCATCCTCATAGACTGTAAGCTCTTGTCACCCCCTCATCCTCATAGACTGTAAGCTCTTGTGTCACCTCCTCATCCTCATAGACTGTAAGCTCTTGTGTCACCCCCTCATCCTCATAGACTGTAAGCTCTTGTGTCACCCCCTCATCCTCATAGACTGTGAGCTCTTGTGTCCCCCCTCATCCTCATAGACTGTAAGCTCTCGTGTCCCCCCACATCCTCATAGACTTTAAGCTCTTGTGTCACCCCCTCATCCTCATAGACTGTAAGCTCTTGTGTCCCCCCTCATTCTCATAGACTGTAAGCTCTTGTGTCCCCCCTCATCCTCATAGACTGTAAGCTCTTGTGTCCCCCCTCATCCTCATAGACTGTAAGCTCTTGTGTCCCCCCTCATCCTCATAGACTGTAAGCTCTTGTGTCCTCCCCTCATCCTCATAGACTGTAGGCTCTTGTGTCATCCCCTCATCCTCATAGACTGTAAGCTCTTGTGTCATCCCCTCATCCTCATAGACTGTAAGCTCTTGTGTCCCCCCTCATCCTCATAGACTGTAAGCTCTTGTGTCACCCCTTATCCTCATAGACTGTAAGCTCTGGTGTCCTCCCTCATCCTCATAGACTGTAAGCTCTGGTGTCCTCCCTCATCCTCATAGACTGTAAGCTCTTGTGTCACCCCCTCATCCTCATAGCCTGTAAGCTCTTGTGTCACCCCCTCATCCTCATAGCCTGTAAGCTCTTGTGTCACCCCCTCATCCTCATAGCCTGTAAGCTCTTGTGTCACCCCCTCATCCTCATAGCCTGTAAGCTCTTGTGTCACCCCCTCATCCTCATAGCCTGTAAGCTCTTGTGTCACCCCCTCATCCTCATAGCCTGTAAGCTCTTGTGTCACCCCCTCATCCTCATAGCCTGTAAGCTCTTGTGTCACCCCCTCATCCTCATAGCCTGTAAGCTCGTGTCACCCCCTCATCCTCATAGACTGTAAGCTCATGTGTCACCCCCTCATCCCCATAGACTGTAAGCTCTTGTGTCACCTCCTCATCCTCATAGACTGTAAGCTCTTGTGTCACCTCCTCATCCTCATAGACTGTAAGCTCTGGTGTCCTCCCTCATCCTCATAGACTGTAAGCTCTTGTGTCACCCTCTCATCCTCGTAGCCTGTAAGCTCTTGTGTCACCCCCTCATCCTCATAGCCTGTAAGCTCTTGTGTCACCCCCTCATCCTCATAGCCTGTAAGCTCTTGTGTCACCCCCTCATCCTCATAGCCTGTAAGCTCTTGTGTCACCCCCTCATCCTCATAGCCTGTAAGCTCTTGTGTCACCCCCTCATCCTCATAGCCTGTAAGCTCTTGTGTCACCCCCTCATCCTCATAGCCTGTAAGCTCTTGTGTCACCCCCTCATCCTCATAGCCTGTAAGCTCTTGTGTCACCCCCTCATCCTCATAGACTGTAAGCTCTTGTGTCCCCCCCTCATCCTCATAGACTGTAAGCTCTTGTGTCCCCCTCATCCTCATAGACTGTAAGCTCTTGTGTCCCCCCTCATCCTCATAGACTGTAAGCTCTTGTGTCACCCCCTCATCCTCATAGACTGTAAGCTCTTGTGTCACCCCCTCATCCTCACAGACTGTAAGCTCGTGTCACCCCCTTCATCCTCATAGACTGTAAGCTCTTGTGTCACCCCCTCATCCTCACAGACTGTAAGCTCGTGTCACCCCCTTCATCCTCATAGACTGTAAGCTCTTGTGTCACCCCCTTCATCCTCATAGACTGTAAGCTCGTGTCACCCCCTTCATCCTCATAGACTGTAAGCTCTTGTGTCAATCCCACCTCCCCCCATCCTCATAGACTGTAAGCTCTTGTGTCATCTCCTCATCCTCATAGACTGTAAGCTCTTGTGTCACCCCCTCATCCTCATAGACTGTAAGCTCTTGTGTCACCCCCTCATCCTCATAGACTGTAAGCTCTTGTGTCACCTCCTCATCCTCATAGACTGTAAGCTCTTGTGTCACCCCTCATCCTCATAGACTGTAAGCTCTTGTGTCCCCCCCTCATCCTCATAGACTGTAAGCTCTTGTGTCCCCCCCCTCATCCTCATAGACTGTAAGCTCTTGTATCACCTCCTCATCCTCATAGACTGTAAGCTCTTGTGTCCCCCCTCATCATCATAGACTGTAAGCTCTTGTGTCACCCCCTCATCCTCATAGACTGTAAGCTCTTGTGTCACCCGCTCATCCTCATAGACTGTAAGCTCTTGTGTCACCCGCTCATCCTCATAGACTGTAAGCTCTTGTGTCACCCGCTCATCCTCATAGACTGTAAGCTCTTGTGTCACCCGCTCATCCTCATAGATTGTAAGCTCTCGTGTCCTCCTCTCATCCTCATAGACTGTAAGCTCTTGTGTCCTCCCCTCATCCTCATAGACTGTAAGCTCTTGTGTCCCCCCCCCTCATCCTCATAGAATGTAAGCTCTTGTGTCACCCCCTCATCCTCATAGACTGTAAGCTCTTGTGTCACCCGTTCATCCTCATAGACTGTAAGCTCTTGTGTCACCCCCTCATCCTCATAGACTGTAAGCTCTTGTGTCACCCCCTCATCCTCATAGACTGTGAGCTCTTGTGTCACCCCCTCATCCTCATAGACTGTAAGCTCTTGTGTCACCCCCTCATCCTCATAGACTGTAAGCTCTTGTGTCCTCCCCTCATCCTCATAGACTGTAAGCTCTTGTGTCACCCCCTCATCCTCATAGACTGTAAGCTCTTGTGTCACCTCGTCATCCTCATAGACTGTATAAGCTCTTGTGTCACCCCCTCATCCTCATAGACTGTAAGCTCTTGTGTCATCCCCTCATCCTCATAGCCTGTAAGCTCTTGTGCCCCCCCCCCTCATCCTCATAGACTGTAAGCTCTTGTGTCACCCCCTCATCCTCATAGACTGTAAGCTCTTGTGTCAACCCCTCATCCTCATAGACTGTAAGCTCTTGTGTCCTCCCCTCATCCTCATAGCCTGTAAGCTCTTGTGTCACCCCCTCATCCTCATAGCCTGTAAGCTCTTGTGTCACCCCCTCATCCTCATAGCCTGTAAGCTCTTGTGTCACCCCCTCATCCTCATAGCCTGTAAGCTCTTGTGTCACCCCCTCATCCTCATAGACTGTAAGCTCTTGTGTCCCCCCCTCATCCTCATAGACTGTAAGCTCTTGTGTCACCCCCTCATCCTCATAGACTGTGAGCTCTTGTGTCACCCCCTCATCCTCATAGACTGTAAGCTCTTGTGTCACCCCCTCATCCTCATAGACTGTAAGCTCTTGTGTCCTCCCCTCATCCTCATAGACTGTAAGCTCTTGTGTCACCCCCTCATCCTCATAGACTGTGAGCTCTTGTGTCACCCCCTCATCCTCATAGACTGTTAGCTCCTGTGTCCCCCTCATCCTCATAGACTGTAAGCTCTTGTGTCCCCCCTCATCCTCATAGACTGTAAGCTCTTGTGTCACCCCCTCATCCTCATAGACTGTAAGCTCTTGTGTCACCCCCTCATCCTCATAGACTGTGAGCTCTTGTGTCACCCCCTCATCCTCATAGACTGTAAGCTCTTGTGTCACCCCCTCATCCTCATAGACTGTAAGCTCTTGTGTCCTCCCCTCATCCTCATAGACTGTAAGCTCTTGTGTCACCCCCTCATCCTCATAGACTGTAAGCTCTTGTGTCACCTCCTCATCCTCATAGACTGTATAAGCTCTTGTGTCACCCCCTCATCCTCATAGACTGTAAGCTCTTGTGTCACCCGCTCATCCTCATAGACTGTAAGCTCTTGTGTCACCCGCTCATCCTCATAGACTGTAAGCTCTTGTGTCACCCGCTCATCCTCATAGACTGTAAGCTCTTGTGTCACCCGCTCATCCTCATAGATTGTAAGCTCTCGTGTCCTCCTCTCATCCTCATAGACTGTAAGCTCTTGTGTCCTCCCCTCATCCTCATAGACTGTAAGCTCTTGTGTCCCCCCCCCCTCATCCTCATAGAATGTAAGCTCTTGTGTCACCCCCTCATCCTCATAGACTGTAAGCTCTTGTGTCACCCGTTCATCCTCATAGACTGTAAGCTCTTGTGTCACCCCCTCATCCTCATAGACTGTAAGCTCTTGTGTCACCCCCTCATCCTCATAGACTGTGAGCTCTTGTGTCACCCCCTCATCCTCATAGACTGTAAGCTCTTGTGTCACCCCCTCATCCTCATAGACTGTAAGCTCTTGTGTCCTCCCCTCATCCTCATAGACTGTAAGCTCTTGTGTCACCCCCTCATCCTCATAGACTGTAAGCTCTTGTGTCACCTCGTCAGTCATCCTCATAGACTGTATAAGCTCTTGTGTCACCCCCTCATCCTCATAGACTGTAAGCTCTTGTGTCATCCCCTCATCCTCATAGCCTGTAAGCTCTTGTGCCCCCCCCCCTCATCCTCATAGACTGTAAGCTCTTGTGTCACCCCCTCATCCTCATAGACTGTAAGCTCTTGTGTCAACCCCTCATCCTCATAGACTGTAAGCTCTTGTGTCCTCCCCTCATCCTCATAGCCTGTAAGCTCTTGTGTCACCCCCTCATCCTCATAGCCTGTAAGCTCTTGTGTCACCCCCTCATCCTCATAGCCTGTAAGCTCTTGTGTCACCCCCTCATCCTCATAGACTGTAAGCTCTTGTGTCCCCCCCTCATCCTCATAGACTGTAAGCTCTTGTGTCACCCCCTCATCCTCATAGACTGTGAGCTCTTGTGTCACCCCCTCATCCTCATAGACTGTAAGCTCTTGTGTCCTCCCCTCATCCTCATAGACTGTAAGCTCTTGTGTCACCCCCTCATCCTCATAGACTGTGAGCTCTTGTGTCACCCCCTCATCCTCATAGACTGTTAGCTCCTGTGTCCCCCTCATCCTCATAGACTGTAAGCTCTTGTGTCCCCCCTCATCCTCATAGACTGTAAGCTCTTGTGTCACCCCCTCATCCTCATAGACTGTAAGCTCTTGTGTCACCCCCTCATCCTCATAGACTGTGAGCTCTTGTGTCACCCCCTCATCCTCATAGACTGTAAGCTCTTGTGTCCTCCCCTCATCCTCATAGACTGTATAAGCTCTTGTGTCACCCCCTCATCCTCATAGACTGTAAGCTCTTGTGTCATCCCCTCATCCTCATAGCCTGTAAGCTCTTGTGCCCCCCCCCTCATCCTCATAGACTGTAAGCTCTTGTGTCACCCCCTCATCCTCATAGACTGTAAGCTCTTGTGTCAACCCCTCATCCTCATAGACTGTGAGCTCTTGTGTCACCCCCTCATCCTCATAGACTGTAAGCTCTTGTGTCACCCCCTCATCCTCATAGACTGTAAGCTCTTGTGTCCTCCCCTCATCCTCATAGACTGTAAGCTCTTGTGTCACCCCCTCATCCTCATAGACTGTAAGCTCTTGTGTCACCTCGTCATCCTCATAGACTGTATAAGCTCTTGTGTCACCCCCTCATCCTCATAGACTGTAAGCTCTTGTGTCATCCCCTCATCCTCATAGCCTGTAAGCTCTTGTGCCCCCCCCCTCATCCTCATAGACTGTAAGCTCTTGTGTCACCCCCTCATCCTCATAGACTGTAAGCTCTTGTGTCAACCCCTCATCCTCATAGACTGTAAGCTCTTGTGTCCTCCCCTCATCCTCATAGCCTGTAAGCTCTTGTGTCACCCCCTCATCCTCATAGCCTGTAAGCTCTTGTGTCACCCCCTCATCCTCATAGCCTGTAAGCTCTTGTGTCACCCCCTCATCCTCATAGCCTGTAAGCTCTTGTGTCACCCCCTCATCCTCATAGACTGTAAGCTCTTGTGTCCCCCCCTCATCCTCATAGACTGTAAGCTCTTGTGTCACCCCCTCATCCTCATAGACTGTGAGCTCTTGTGTCACCCCCTCATCCTCATAGACTGTAAGCTCTTGTGTCACCCCCTCATCCTCATAGACTGTAAGCTCTTGTGTCCTCCCCTCATCCTCATAGACTGTAAGCTCTTGTGTCACCCCCTCATCCTCATAGACTGTGAGCTCTTGTGTCACCCCCTCATCCTCATAGACTGTTAGCTCCTGTGTCCCCCTCATCCTCATAGACTGTAAGCTCTTGTGTCCCCCCTCATCCTCATAGACTGTAAGCTCTTGTGTCACCCCCTCATCCTCATAGACTGTAAGCTCTTGTGTCACCCCCTCATCCTCATAGACTGTGAGCTCTTGTGTCACCCCCTCATCCTCATAGACTGTAAGCTCTTGTGTCACCCCCTCATCCTCATAGACTGTAAGCTCTTGTGTCCTCCCCTCATCCTCATAGACTGTAAGCTCTTGTGTCACCCCCTCATCCTCATAGACTGTAAGCTCTTGTGTCACCTCCTCATCCTCATAGACTGTATAAGCTCTTGTGTCACCCCCTCATCCTCATAGACTGTAAGCTCTTGTGTCACCCGCTCATCCTCATAGACTGTAAGCTCTTGTGTCACCCGCTCATCCTCATAGACTGTAAGCTCTTGTGTCACCCGCTCATCCTCATAGACTGTAAGCTCTTGTGTCACCCGCTCATCCTCATAGATTGTAAGCTCTCGTGTCCTCCTCTCATCCTCATAGACTGTAAGCTCTTGTGTCCTCCCCTCATCCTCATAGACTGTAAGCTCTTGTGTCCCCCCCCCCTCATCCTCATAGAATGTAAGCTCTTGTGTCACCCCCTCATCCTCATAGACTGTAAGCTCTTGTGTCACCCGTTCATCCTCATAGACTGTAAGCTCTTGTGTCACCCCCTCATCCTCATAGACTGTAAGCTCTTGTGTCACCCCCTCATCCTCATAGACTGTGAGCTCTTGTGTCACCCCCTCATCCTCATAGACTGTAAGCTCTTGTGTCACCCCCTCATCCTCATAGACTGTAAGCTCTTGTGTCCTCCCCTCATCCTCATAGACTGTAAGCTCTTGTGTCACCCCCTCATCCTCATAGACTGTGAGCTCTTGTGTCACCCCCTCATCCTCATAGACTGTTAGCTCCTGTGTCCCCCTCATCCTCATAGACTGTAAGCTCTTGTGTCCCCCCTCATCCTCATAGACTGTAAGCTCTTGTGTCACCCCCTCATCCTCATAGACTGTAAGCTCTTGTGTCACCCCCTCATCCTCATAGACTGTGAGCTCTTGTGTCACCCCCTCATCCTCATAGACTGTAAGCTCTTGTGTCACCCCCTCATCCTCATAGACTGTAAGCTCTTGTGTCCTCCCCTCATCCTCATAGACTGTAAGCTCTTGTGTCACCCCCTCATCCTCATAGACTGTAAGCTCTTGTGTCACCTCCTCATCCTCATAGACTGTATAAGCTCTTGTGTCACCCCCTCATCCTCATAGACTGTAAGCTCTTGTGTCATCCCCTCATCCTCATAGCCTGTAAGCTCTTGTGCCCCCCCCCTCATCCTCATAGACTGTAAGCTCTTGTGTCACCCCCTCATCCTCATAGACTGTAAGCTCTTGTGTCAACCCCTCATCCTCATAGACTGTAAGCTCTTGTGTCCTCCCCTCATCCTGATGTGTTGTGTCATGTGCCACATTTATCCTTCAATCTAAGTTTCTATAACAAGGAGCTCCTAAGACACTTCTAAAAAAACTGGAGGAAACTGAAACCCCGACTACAAGACGACACTAACAACAAGCTCCACACCCCCCGTCCATTCACTGACCTGCACAGGACCTCCTGGTGGATACTGGACCTGCAATGATATCATTCATGTGATCAGATAGCTAGCTGCAGGAAATGCTTTCAAGAGAAGGACCTTCGGTGACGTCACAGAGGTCACATGACAGGAAGTGAGATTTTGTTTCCCCATCATGTGACTGGTCACATGACCATGACATCATCACAGGTCCTGTAGTCACGGGTATATAAGATGAGAGAGTCGTCCTCAGGATCTGAGAGCTCGATGGCTTTATGGGGGAAATGTGTGACATGTGTGTGGGCCAACATGTCGTGCGAAAGGCTTAACAACTGGCACAAGGATCTGTCATGGATGGCCATTCAGGGGGGGCCTCCCAACCCGGTCATTTATGGCAGCCCGCAACCTGAGCAAAACCCAGTACTGCCCCCGGTGTCCCTTTGTGGAGGAGACATCATTGCTCTTGTTCTGGGAATGCCCCTTTGCTCGGGGCCTGTTGAAAGCTCTGGATCACAAACTGCTTCTTTCTGTGCCCAGGAACACCATGACGTGCCACGCTGCACTTTATGGCCTGTTCCAAGGCACCCACACGGTGGGGGCCATCCAGGACGCCTGGCGTCTTATGAACTGCTTCAAAGACGTCTTGTGGTACGCCAGGAGGCGCCTCACCATGCACAGAGAAACTTTGTCCATCCAGGACTGTCACCGGCTAGTCTTGAGCCAGCTCAGAGACTACGCCGTCCTTGACAGCAGGGTGGACTTAGAAGAAGAGGACTGACAAGCCACTTCTTCATTTTTCTCTTGTGAACTTTGTTTTTCTTGTTTCACTTGACCATGGACTTTACTTAGGGAGTTTTGGGACTTTGCCTCCTTCTTCACAGACTTACCATACCATCCTCTCCTTCTCCCCCTACCGCCCTCATGGGTCTGTGTTTTTTCAATTAAAGCCTGTGACAACTTACCCCCTTCCCCTCTTTCCTCCCCCCCCCCCCTTGCATCTGTATCCCCTGTTGCAGGTTAGTTGTTTTAATTGAAAAAATGTGTGTTTTTTGTTTGCCTGAGCTAGTATGCTAGAGTAGCACTTATTCTGCCATCGTGTTAGGATAGATGCTAGGAGTGTATCTTAATTTATTGTGTGCTTTGTACAAAACCCATGCTGCGTCATGGCACACACTGTCTCAGTTTTACCGTGCATCTGTGAATGAACTGCATAAAAATGTGAGGAACCATCTATTCCCGAGGGTCCGGGACCCCAATACTTAACGCAATGGGAATCTGTCTTAAAGTGTAACCGTCATTCTGAGCAAAAAAAACCCCCTCAAAAATATAATTCTGCTCCAGGTGTCCCTGGGAATCATCCCCCAAAGTATTTTGCCTCTCGGTCCTCATTTAGTACCTTTTTTTGGCCCATAGCCAAGTAGGACCTGCCTCCCGTGACATCATCACAAGCACCTACTGCCGACCAATGACACCATATCTCATCTCATATCTATCTACAACATACTAAAAGTTTTTTGAAACGACAGTTACTCTAGGTGGTACAGGTACCCACTAGGTCAGGGCCAGCGCCAGCACTGGGCACACGTGGGCAAGTACCGGGGCCCAGAGCTGCTGGGGGGCTCACATAAGGCTGTACATAAGGAATCCATAGGGTCTGTATCTAATAAATCTATAGGGGCTGAAGGGGGCTTTATATAAAATAATCATGAGGGGGCTGTTTGGGAAGATAAACTATGGGAATATTTTAGGAGACTGTTTTATTTTTTGAATTTTTAATGCTGCCATGTGAGTTTACTGCAAAGGGGCCCACTGAGGCTCTGTCACCCAGTGGCCTAGTGAAACCTGGAGCCGACCCTGCACTAGGTTACACACAATATTTTTGCAGGTCTCTGTTGTGTGTTGGAGGTGCGGAGAGGAGGAGGGAACCTTTCTTGTGTATTCGGGTCTTGTCGTATACTCAACCAATTTAGGCGAGAGCTACAGCGTCTCATCTCACTGATCTGTGGAGACAATGATCTCTCCAAAGATCTTTTTATACCTCGGCCTGTGACCAGGACAAGGGGGCATCCTCTACGCTTAGAGGAGAGGCGATTTTACCATCACCATAGACAAAGGTTCTTTACTGTAAGAGCAGTGAGACTATGGAACTCTCTGCCGCAGGAGGTTGTTATGGCGGACTCTATGTACATGTTCAAGAGAGGCCTGGATGACTTTCTGGAGAGCAAAAATATCACGGGTTATGGGGATAAAACATTTATTTAATTCTTAAAGGTTGGACTTGATGGACTTGCGTCTCCTTCCAGCCTTATGTACTATGATACTAGACTCAGTACGTGTGTTTATATTTCACTGGTTATACTGAGGACTGCCTTCCTGGTGCTTGCCTGTATCCTTGTCAAAAGTAATTGGACAAATAAAATAATTGAAAATATAATATTACACTCTACCGTAATACTTGGGTGAAAACCCTTTGTTGGCAGTGATTGCCCGACGTCCTGAGCTCATGGACATCACCAGGCATCTCCATCTCCTCCAGTTTTTAGATGCAGTTTGTGGATCTTTCTGTTAGGGTCATTGTCCTTCTGAAACACATAATGCGTCTCTGGATATCTCATTATTTATCTGGCTATTTTTGTCTTTTGTCACTTCACCAATTACCCAGTGCCCCTGGCAGCCGTGCCCCAGACATCACACTAGTGACCCGGTGCCCCTGGCAGCCGTGCCCCAGCCATCACACTAGTGACCCGGTGCCCCTGGCAGCCGTGCCCCAGCCATCACACTAGTGACCTGGTGCCCCTGGCAGCCGTGCCCCGGCCATCACACTAGTGACCCGGTGCCCCTGGCAGCCGTGCCCCAGCCATCACACTAGTGACCTGGTGCCCCTGGCAGCCGTGCCCCGGCCATCACACTAGTGACCCGGTGCCCCTGGCAGCCGTGCCCCAGCCACCACACTAGTGATCCAGTGCCCCTGGCAGCCGTGCCCCAGACATCACACTAGTGACCCGGTGCCCCTGGCAGCCGTGCCCCAGCCATCACACTAGTGACCCGGTGCCCCTGGCATCACACTAGTGACCCGGTGCCCCTGGCAGTCGTGCCCCGGCCATCACACTAGTGACCCAGTTCCCCTGGCAGCCATGTCCCAGACATCACACTAGTGACCCAGTGCCCCTGGCAGCCATGCCCCAGACATCACACTAGTGACCCGGTGCCCCTGGCAGCCATGCCCCAGCCATCACACTAGTGACCCGGTGCACCTGGTAGCCGTGCCCCAGCCATCACACTAGTGACCCGGTGCACCTGGTAGCCGTGCCCCAGCCATCACACTAGTGACCCGGTGCACCTGGCAGCCGTGCCCCAGCCATCACACTAGTGACCCGGTGCAACTGGCAGCCGTGCCGCAGCCATCACACTAGTGACCCGGTGCACCTGGCAGCCGTGCCCCAGCCATCACACTAGTTACCCGGTGCACCTGGCAGCCGTGCCCCAGCCATCACACTAGTGACCCGGTGCCCCTGGCAGCCGTGCCCCAGCCATCACACTAGTGACCCGGTGCACCTGGCAGCCGTGCCCCAGCCATCACACTAGTGACCCGGTGCCCCTGGTAGCCGTGCCCCAGACATCACACTAGTGTCCCGGTGCCCCTGCAACCGTGCCCCAGACATCACACTACCTCCCCCATCACTCAAAATTGAACTAAAGAAATATTGAAAATTAATTTTCCACTACAGAGAAATGGAAGGTATTTTCAGAATCAGCAACAAGAAAATACCCAAAATCTGGTGAAAAACTCTGGTGAAGTTATTCAGTTTGGAAAAAGGATGGGGTATAACGGGCCTAAAGGGACAGTGGACCCGGCCTCCCGACCTGCCACACTAAAGAATGCAGCATGTGCATAACAGGGCAACCACCCAGCAGCAGTAGGACCGCTACCTCCTTTGTGCAAGGAGGAACAGGAGGAGCACTTCCAGAGTCCTGCAAAATGACCTCCAGCAGCCACAAATGTGCAAGTGACTGCACAAACGGTAAGAAACAGACTCCATGAGGATGGAATGAGGGCCCGACGTCCGCAAATGGGGGATGTGCTCACAGCTCAACAACGTGCAGGACGTTTGGCATTTGCCAGGGAACACCAGGATTGGATACTTCCCCACTGACCCCTGTGCTCTTCACAGATGACAGCAGGTTCACGCTGAGCACATGTAACAGAGTCTGGTGTGGAGGCCTGACCACCATTAGGTACTGAGAGATGAGATCCTCAGACCCCTGTGAGACCATATGGCCGATGGCCCTGGGTTCCTCCTAATGCAGGACAATGCTGGACCTCATGGGGCTGGAGTATGGCAGGCGTTCCTGCATTGAAGCGATGGACTGGCCACTCGTTCCCCAGACCTGAATCCGATTGAGCACAACTGGAACATCATGTCTGACTTCATCTACCAACCTCACGTTGCACCACAGACTGTCCAGGAGTTGGCGGATGCTTAAGTCCAAGTCTGGGAGGAGATCCCTCAGGAGACCATCCACAACTTCATCAGGAGAATGCCAAGGTGTTGTAGGGAGGTCATACAGGCACGTGGAGGCCACACACAGTACTGATCCTCATCAGGAACATGCTGTGGCGTTCATACAGGCACGAGGAGGCCACACACAATACTGAACCTCATCAGGAACATGCCGAGGTGTTATAGAGAGGTCATACAGGCACGCGGAGGCCACACACACTACTGAGCCTCATCAGGAGCTGCCCAGGTGTTGTAGAGAGGTCATACAGGCACGTGGAGGCCACACATTACTGAGCCTCATCAGGAGCTGCCGAGGTGTTGTAGGGAGGTCATACAGGCACATGGAGGCCACACACACTACTGAGCCTCATCTGGAGCATGCCCAGGAGTTGTAGAGAGGTCATACAGGCACGTGGAGGCCACACATTACTGAGGCTCATCAGGAGCTGCCGAGGTGTTATAGAGAGGTCATACAGGCACATGGAGGCCACTCACACTACTGAGCCTCATCTGGAGCATGCCCAGGAGTTGTAGAGAGGTCATACAGGCACGTGGAGGCCACACACAGTACTGATCCTCATTTTGACTTGTTTTAACGACATTAGATCAAAGTTGGATCAGCCTGTTGTGTGTTTTTACACTTTAATGTTGTGGGTGACTCTAAATCCAGGGCTCCATTAGTCAATAAATTTTATTACATTGAGGTTTTTTTGTGATTTTGTTGTCAGCTCATTCAACTTTGTAGAGAACAAAGTATTCAATGAGAATATTTCATTCATTCAGATCTGGGATGTGTTATGTTAGAATTCCCTTTATTTTTGAGCAGTGTAAATAACTGTACATCTTCCACAGTACACACCTGAACCTGCAGATCAACCAACAGGACCAGGGATCTCTCATCTCTATTTCCTGCTATTTACTTCCCTGATGGGGTCAGCATGGGGGCTGCATGACATCTGTGGCCTCTGACACCCCCCTTGAGTAAGAAGACTTGGTGTGGCCAAAAGAAATGTGAAAACAAATGTCTTATTCTGATCATTCAAGACTAAAGACTAGAGATGAGCGAGCACTAAAATGCTCGGGTACTCGTTATTCGAGACGAACTTTTCCCGATGCTCGAGTGCTCGTCTCGAATAACGAGTCCCATTGAAGTCAATGGGAGACTCGAGCATTTTTCAAGGGGACCAAGGCTCTGCACAGGGAAGCTTGGCCAAACACCTGGGAACCTCAGAAAAGGATGGAAACACCACGGAAATGGACAGGAAACAGCAGGGGCAGCATGCATGGATGTCTCTGAGGCTGCTTAATCGCACCATTATGCCAAAATTATGGGCAACAGCATGGCCATGACAGAGTGACAGAATGAGGCTAGATAGCATCTAAAACATCCAATAATTGACCCTGACACTATAGGGGACGGCATGCAGAGGCAGCAGCAGCAGGCTAGAGAGTGGCATGGCGACATACCCTAAATGGACTCAGGCTTCAAACCAATGGGTGGCAGAGAGGAACCAAAGGAGGTGAGCAAGAAGCGCTCAAATAATATCGGTACATGATAAAAGTTTGCCAGTATATTTTGTGGATTACACAGCAGGGTGGTGACAAAGTTAACATGGAAGCCATGAAAACAACCCAAAATTCTGCCTGACACAGCTCGTTTGATAAGGGGACCATGTATGGAGGCAGTGAACTAGTAGTAGATTAAAGGTGCTGCAGTTAAAACTATGTTAGTTGGATCTTGGCATGGAGCTGGCGCTCCACTGCCAGGCGAGCTTTCGCCAATCCAAGCCCCTGTCTCTAGGCTACTCCCCAAACAGCACTTCTAAGAACCTTTTGTATAAGATCAAGTGTAGTAGCGTTCTTATAAGTTTGGGATATGGCGGGTGAGGGTAATGTAAACAGATGCGCAAGAAGCGCTGAAATAATATCGGTTAATCATAAAAGTTTGCCAGTATATTTTGTGGATAACACAGCAGGGTGGCGACAAAGTTAACAACTTTGATGTGGAATCCATGAAAACAACCCAAATTTCTGCCTGACACACCTCGTTTGATAAGGGGACGATGTATGGAGGCAGCAATATGGACGACTTTTGGAGGTAGCAATGGAGACAACGTGTGGAGGCTGCTATGGAGACAATTTAATTTGGATAGTGCCTGTATGTGGCAGTCCAAAAAAGTTTTCAAACCAGAGGAGCAGGTAGGTGGCCCTCCAGAAAAATGGAATAGATTGAGTGCCTGTATGTGGCAGTCCAAAAAAGTTTTCAAACCAGAGGAGCAGGTAGGTGGCCCTCCAGAAAAATGGAATAGATTGAGTGCCTGTATGTGACAGTCCAAAAAAGTTTTCAAACCAGAGGAGCAGGTAGGTGGCCCTCCAGAAAAATGGAATAGATTGAGTGCCTGTATGTGGCAGTCCCAAAAAGTTTTCAAACCAGAGGAGCAGGTAGGTGGCCCTCCAGAAAAATGGAATAGATTGAGTGCCTGTATGTGGCAGTCCAAAAAAGTTTTCAAACCAGAGGAGCAGGTAGGTGGCCCTCCAGAAAAATTGAATAGATTGAGTGCCTGTATGTGGCACTCCCAAAAATTGTTTAAAACAGAGGACCGGGTAGGTGGCCCTCCAGAAAAATTAAATGCATAAAGTACTATAGCTAGAGCCAGTGGGCCCTGTCAAAAAATAGCCAGTTTCCTCTGCTTTAGTGTACAAAGAGGAGGAGAAGGAGGAAAATGAGGAGGAGGAGTGCATAAATTATTCAGGTTGAGCTTCCTTCACCTGGTGGAGATTGGAAATTATGAGAAATCCAGGCTTTATTCATCTTAATAAGCATCAGCCTGTCAGCGCTGTCAGTCGACAGGCGTGTACGCTTATCGGTGATGATGCCACTAGCTGCACTGAAAACCCGCTCGGACAAGACGCTAGCGGCAGGGCAGGCAAGAACCTCCAAGGCGTACAGCGCCAGTTCGTGCCACATGTCCAGCTTTGAAACCCAGTAGTTGTAGGGAGCTGTGTGATCATTTAGGACGATGGTATGGTCAGCTACGTACTCCCTCACCATCTTTCTGTAAAGATCAGCCCTACTCTGCCGAGACTGGGGACAGGTGACAGTGTCTTGCTGGGGTGACATAAAGCTGGCAAAAGCCTTGTAAAGCGTACCCTTGCCAGTGCTGGACAAGCTGCCGGCTCGCCTTCTCTCCCTCGCTACTTGTCCCGCAGAACTACGCACTCTGCCGCTAGCGCTGTCAGAAGGGAAATACTGTTTCAGCTTGTGCACCAGGGCCTGCTGGTATTCATGCATTCTCACACTCCTTTCCTCTCCAGGGATGAGAGTGGAAAGATTTTGCTTGTACCGTGGGTCCAGGAGAGTGAATACCCAGTAATCGGAGCTGGAATAAATTCTTTGAACGCGAGGGTCACGGGATAGGCAGCCTAGCATGAAATCTGCCATATGCGCCAGAGTCCCAACGCGCAAGAATTCACTCCCCTCACTGGCCTGACTGTCCATTTCCTCCTCCTCCAACTCCTCCAACTCCTCTTCTTCTGCCCATACACGCTGAACAGTGAAGGTCTGAGCAATGCTCCCCTCTTGTGTCTCGCCAACATTCTCCTCCTCTTCCTCCTCATCCTCCTCCACCTCCTCCGATATGCGCTGAGAAACAGACCTGAGGGTGCTTTGGCTATCAACAAGGGAATCTTCTTCCCCCGTCACTTGTGACGAGCGCAAAGCTTCCGACTTCATGCTGATCAGAGAGTTTTTCAACAGGCCAAGCAGCGGGATGGTGAGGCTGATGATGGCGGCATCGCCACTGACCATCTGTGTTGACTCCTCAAAGTTACTCAGCACCTGACAGATATCAGACATCCACGTCCACTCCTCATTGTAGACTTGAGGAAGCTGACTGACCTGACTACCAGTTCTGGTGGAAGTTGACATCTGGCAGTCTACAATCGCTCTGCGCTGCTGGTAAACTCTGGATAACATGGTTAATGTTGAATTCCACCTCGTGGGCATGTCGCACAACAGTCGGTGAGCGGGCAGTTGGAGGCGGCGCTGCGCTGCCCTGAGAGTGGCAGCATCTGTGCTGGACTTCCTGAAATGCGCACAGATGCGGCGCACCTTCGTGAGCAAATCTGACAGATTGGGGTATGTCTTGAGGAAACGCTGAACTATCAGATTTAACACATGGGCCAGGCATGGCACATGTGTCAGTCTGCCGAGTTGCAGAGCCGCCACCAGGTTACGGCCGTTGTCACACACAACCATGCCTGGCTTCAGGTTCAGCGGTGCCAGCCACAGATCAGTCTGCGCCGTGATGCCCTGTAATAGTTCTTGGGCGGTGTGCCTTTTATTGCCTAGGCTCAGCAGTTTGAGCACCGCCTGCTGTCGCTTAGCGACGGCACTGCTGCTGTGCCTAGAGCTAGCGACTGATGGCGCCATGCCCACGGATGGTAGTTCGGAGGAGGAGGTGGAGGAGGGGTGGGAGGAGGAGGAGGCATAGTAGGCCTTTGAGACCTGGACCGAGGTAGGCACCGCAATCCTCGGCGTCGGCAGTATATCACCAGCCCCAGGGTCAGATTCGGTCCCAGCCTCCACCAAGTTAACCCAATGTGCCGTCAGCGATATATAGTGGCCCTGCCCGGCAGCACTCGTCCACGTGTCCGTGGTCAGGTGGACCTTGTCAGAAACGGCGTTAGTCAGGGCACGGATGATGTTGTCTGACACGTGCTGGTGCAGGGCTGGGATGGCACATCGGGAAAAGTAGTGGCGGCTGGGGACCGAATACCGAGGGGCGGCCGCCGCCATGAGGTTGCGAAAGGCCTTGGTCTCTACTAGCCTATAGGGCAGCATCTCCAGGCTAAGCAATCTGGAGATGTGGACATTAAGGGCTTGGGCGTGCGGGTGGGTTGCACTATATTTTCTTTTCCGCTCCAGCGTCTGGGGTATGGAGAGCTGAACGCTGGTGGATGCTGTGGAGGATCGTGGAGGCGAAGATGGGGTTTTTGGGCCAGGGTCCTGGGCAGGGGGCTGACTAGCAGATGACACAGGGGAAGGAGCAGTGGTGTGCACGGCCGGAGGTGAACGGGCTTGGTGCCACTGATTCGGGTGTTTAGCATTCATATGCCTGCGCATACTGGTGGTAGTTAAGCTAGTAGTGGTGGAACCCCTGCTGATCCTGGTTTGGCAAAGGTTGCACACCACAGTCCGTCGGTCATCCGGTGTTTCCTTAAAGAACCTCCAGACTTCTGAAGATCTAGCCCTCGCCGCGGGAGCCCTCGCCACGGGAGCTTCACTACGTGACACATTTGGCGCTGATGCACCTGCTCTGGCCCTGCCTCTCCGTCTGGCCCCACCACTGCCTCTTCCAACCTGTTCTGGTCGAGGACTCTCCTCCGTCTCAGAAGCACTGTGTTCACCCGGCCTCTCAACCCAGCTTGGGTCTGTCACCTCATCATCCTCCGATCCCTCAGTCTGCTCCCCCCTCGGACTCCCTGCCCTGACAACAACTTCACCACTGTCTGACAACCGTGTCTCCTCATCGTCCGACACCTCTTTACACACTTCTTCCACTACGTCAAGAAGGTCATCATCACCCACAGACTGCGACTGGTGGAAAACCTGGGCATCGGAAAAGAGCTCAGCAACAACCGGACAAGTGGTTTGTGACTCTGGGAAGGGTCCAGAAAACAGTTCCTCAGAGTATGCCGGTTCAAATGCCAAATTTTCCTGGGAGGGGGCAGACTGGGGGGGAGGAGGCTGAGGTGCAGGAGCTGGAGGAGTGCCGATTTCGGTGACATGGGTGGACTGCGTGGAAGACTGACTGGTGGACAAATTGCTCGAAGCATTGTCGGCAATCCACGACATCACCTGTTCGCACTGTTCTGGCCTCAACAGTGCTCTACCACGAGTCCCAGTAACTTCAGACATGATGAACCTAGGGAGTGTAGCTCTGCGGCGTTCCCCTGCTCCCTCATCAGCAGGTGGTGTCTCACCCCACCCAGGACCACGGCCTCTGACCCCTGCAGTAGATGGACGCCCACGTCCCCGCCCTCGTCCCCGCCCTCGTCCTCTACCCCTAGCCCTCGGGTTAAACATTTTGAAAATGAAAGTTATATAACTTTAATTTTTTTTTTAACTTTTTTTTGTGTTTTTTAGGTTTTTTTTGTGTTTTTTAGTTTTTAAAACCAAACAATGCTATCCTATTGCTATGGCTATTTTCTAGCCAAGTATGAAAGCACACTGCTATGCCAGATGAGATGACGCTGAGTTATGAAAAAATAAAAGGAAAATAAAAAGGAAATGGCAGACTGTGCCTAATTGAAATCCAACCCCTAATAAATTGTCCCACTTTGGTGTTTGAGGTGGATATGTGCGTCACTAAGCGCAAAACACAGCGGTAGCAAGTCCCCCTGCAAATTCCTCACAATATGGTACTAGCTGCACTACTAGTGCCAGCAAGCCCAGCCACAAGCAAACAAAAAAAAAAAAAGTATAACGTTATTGTAGCCCTAAGAAGGGCTGTTGGGTTCTTGGAGAATCACTCCTGCCTAACAGTAAGCTAATAGAACAGCCTAACGCTGTCCCTGAGCAGCAGCAGCTCTCTCCCTAGCGGCATCCAGACACAGAATGATCCGAGCAGCGCGGGCAGCGGCTAGTCTATCCCAGGGTCACCTGATCTGGCCAGCCAACCACTGCTATCGACGTGTAAGGGTACCACGTCATGCTGGGTGGAGTGCAGAGTCTCCTGGCTTGTGATTGGCTCTGTTTCTGGCCGGCAAAAAGCAAAACGGCGGGAGCTGCCATTTTCTCGAGCGGGCGAAGTATTCGTCCGAGCAACGAGCAGTTTCGAGTACGCTAATGCTCGAACGAGCATCAAGCTCGGACGAGTATGTTCGCTCATCTCTACTAAAGACCAACCACAATGTATCATAGACCTACCTTAAATGGTAATTGTCGTTCAACTTTGGCAGATAGATACTCTACAGATTACATGGTAGCGGACCACTTCTTCAAGATGGCCCATTTCATACCTTGCATCTACAGTCATTGGAGCACATTTACTAAGGGTCCGCTGACCGCATTTCTGTCGGGTTTCCGTTTTGTGCCGCATCTAACAGGGATTTTTGGTGCAATCGATTGGATTTTGCGCAATCGTGATGAACACAAATTGGGGGGCGTGGCCACCGGACAACCTGACTGATTCGGACTAAGCGTGAGATTTAAAATTCAAATTGTGTCGCAAGACAATTTACTCACATACACCGGGAAGAAGAAGGTGAACTCCAGGGACCTGAGCAAGGAAGTGACACATGCAGGATATCGGGGCACGATCTTAGTGACTCCCTGCACAGCGCATTATACATGGACAATGCACTTACATGCACCAGGAAGAAGAAGGTGAACTCCAGGGACCTGAGCGGGGACAAGACACATGCAGGATATCGGGCGCAGGATCTTAGTGACTCCCCGCACAGCGCATTATACAGGGACAATGCACTTACAAGCACCAGGAAGAAGAAGGTGAACTCCAGGGATCTGAGCGGGGAAGCGACACATGCAGGATATCGGGGCACGATCTTAGTGACTCCCCGCACAGCGCATTATACACGGACAATGCACTTACATGCACCAGGAAGAAGAAGGTGAACTCCAGGGACCTGAGCGGGGAAGCGACACATGCAGGATATCAGACACACGATCTTAGTGACTCCCCGCACAGCGTATTATACATGGACAATGCACTTACATGCACCAGGAAGAAGAAGGTGAACTCCAGGGACCTGAGCGGGGAAGTGACACATGCAGGATATCGGGGCAGGATCTTAGTGACTCCCCGCACAGCGCATTATACAAGGACAATGCACTTACATGCTCCAGGAAGAAGAAGGTGAACTCCGGGGACCTGAGCGGGGAAGCGACACCTGCAGGATATCGGGGCAGGATCTTAGTGACTCCCCGCACAGCGCATTATACACGGACAATGCACTTACATGCACCAGGAAGAAGAAGGTGAACTCCGGGGACCTGAGCGGGGAAGCGACACATGCAGGATATCTGGTGCACGATCTTAGTGACTCCCCGCACAGCACATTATACACGGACAATGCACTTACATGCACCAGGAAGAAGAAGGTGAACTCCGGTGACCTGAGCGGGGAAGCGACACATGCAGGATATCGGACGCAGGATCTTAGTGACTCCCGCACAGCGCATTATACACGGACAATGCACTTACATGCACCAGGAAGAAGAAGGTGAACTCCGGGGACCTGAGCGGGGAAGTGACACATGCAGGATATCGGGGCAGGATCTTAGTGACTCCCCGCACAGCGCATTATACAAGGACAATGCACTTACATGCTCCAGGAAGAAGAAGGTGAACTCCGGGGACCTGAGCGGGGAAGCGACACCTGCAGGATATCGGGGCAGGATCTTAGTGACTCCCCGCACAGCACATTATACACGGACAATGCACTTACATGCACCAGGAAGAAGAAGGTGAACTCCGGGGACCTGAGCGGGGAAGTGACACATGCAGGATATTGGGGGCACGATCTTAGTGACTCCCCGCACAGCGCATTATACACGGACAATGCACTTACATGCACCAGGAAGAAGAAGGTGAACTCCGGGGACCTGAGCGGGGAAGCGACACATGCAGGATATCGGGCGCAGGATCTTAGTGACTCCCCGCACAGCGCATTATACACGGACAATGCACTTACATGCACCAGGAAGAAGAAGGTGAACTCCGGGGACCTGAGCGGGGAAGTGACACATGCAGGATATCGGGTGTAGGATCTTAGTGACTCCCCGCACAGCGCATTATACACGGACAATGCACTTACATGCACCAGGAAGAAGAAGGTGAACTCCGGGGACCTGAGCGGGGAAGCGACACATGCAGGATATTGGGTGCAGGATCTTGGTGAATCACGCCGGACTTCATCCTCATCGGACCCTCCGGATCGGGGATCTTAACAGGACAGGGTAAGTAAAAAATGGTTTCTCTCAAGCTCTGTTTTTATCAAGAGTTTAAACTTTTATTTGTTCTATAATACTCTGTGAGTTCTCTGGTGTTTAACAAAAGCAGATCCATCACCAAAGCATCTCCCACAATCTGGACATGAAAATGGTTTCTCCCCCGTGTGAATTCTCAGATGCTTCACCAGACTTGATTTTTGAATAAAACTTTTCCCACATTCGGAACACGAAAATGGCTTCTCTCCCGTGTGAATTTTTTGATGTTCTTTAAGATTTGATTTCTGGCTAAAATACTCCCCACATTCTTGGCATGAAAATAGCTTTTCCCCTCGGTGACTTCTCTGATGAGCATAAAGAATTCTTTTCTGGTTAAAACACTTTCCACATTGTGAGCACAGAAACGGTTTCTCTCCCGTGTGAATTCGCAGATGTTCTATAAGACTGTATTTCTGGCTAAAGTTCTTCCCGCATTCTGAACATGAGAATGGTTTCTCTCCCGTGTGAATTCGTAGATGCTTGAGAAGACTGGATTTTTGGCTGAAACATTTATCACATTCTGTACATGCAAATGGCCTTTCACCCGTGTGAGTTCTTTGATGTTCTATAAGATTTGATTTCCGACTAAAATACTCCCCACAATGAAGACATGAAAATGGCTTCTCCCCTGTGTGGATTTTCTGATGTTCCATGAGACGATATTTGTGACTAAAACGCTTCCCACACTCAGAACATGACAATTGCACCTCTCCTGTGTGAGTTCTCTGATGTTCATCAAGACTTGATTTCTGGTTAAAACTTTGCCCACAGTTAGAACACGAAAATGAGGTCTCATCACTGGAAATTCGCTCATGACAAGAAAGATCCCATTTGGTTTCTAAGGGTTTCCCACCCAGAAATATTTCCTCCTGATTATGTCCGGTTTGGTAATTTCCAACCAGTGATTGACTAGATGAAGGCTCCTGGTCACCGGTGGTGTCAGTGGATGGATCTCTGCTGTGAGGGACTGAGGGAACATTAGGAGGAGATATTGGATTATCTTGTGTGATATTAATATCTTCATGATGGGGAGATAAGAGGAGATGTTCCTGGGAGTCTCTTATCCTGTTTTCACCTGGAAAAAAATAAAAAGTATTGTATTTATAGGATCATCACTCCCGTATATAATAATTTATCATTCTTTATTTCTATAGCGCCATCATATTCCACATTTGCTTTACAGATTATGGGGTAAATATACAAACAGAAGAAGACATTACAGAGTAAAAGAATATGAAACAAATTGATTGTAAACAAGAGTTTACATATGTCGGATCATGCTCCTCCGATCACCGTGCCCCTCTCCGTGGTGGAACCCTGGTCCGGACTCACTCACCTCTCTGCGTTCTTGCTCCCATCCCGGCTGGCCAGCACGCATGTCCCTAGGGCGCGCGTGCCGCTACTCGCAAATTTAAAGAGCCAGCACGCCATTGATTAGCGCTGCCCACTTTCTGGGTTTCTATATAGACCGACGGCTTCCAGCAATTCCCGTCGGATCTTTGTGCTTCATTCCAATAAGAAAGCTTCCCCTTTGTGATACCAGTGTTCTGACTTCCCGTTGTGACCTTAGATCTGCCCTTGACCTCACTACTGAGCTGCCAGCCCTGACCTCCTGCTCCGTCCCCAACCTCGCATCATTGCTGCCTGCCTTGACCATCTGCCTGTTCCTGACCACAAGATTGCCTGCCGATTCTGTACCTCGACCTTGGCCGACATCCACGGTCAAGTCGCGCCTGCGGAATGACATGGTGGCACCACGCAGGAGCAAGACCAACCCGGTTTGCGGCGGGCTCTGGTGAACACCGTGTGCCACTTAGTATCATCGCCCGCAGTGGTCCTGGGGGTTCACTATCCCAGAAGCCGGACAATCCTCACAACAAAGACAGTAAGTTCCATTCCGACAACCCAGAAAGATGGAATATCACGGAGCTATGTGAGTTGCTGACAAGAATAGTAATTCTCATCCTCTTTCCAAATGTCCTGTTATCGCAAGATTTGTGAAAGGCTCTTACCATGGATCAACACGGATGTGGGATTTTCGAGTCCACTTGGACTTTCCTGTAAGGATAATACATTAGAGAGATAAGAACATCAAAGAAGGATCAGGAAGGATCAACGTTACAACAAGTATTCTGTCGTTTGCTGTGTGAAATGATCTGATCCTAGATGGAAGTGGAGAGATGTGATCATCAGCTCCTAGATATATCACAGCTTCTTCAGTAATGAGGCCACATGTCAACAATGGAAAAACTAAAGGGGGTTCTCCAGGAATCCTGAAAAAGCCCATGGGGAGAATAAGTCTCTTGACAGTGGACTCACTGCTGCCTATAATAACATAGAACAGATAATGTTCCCGAGGCTACTGAAAATCTGCAGACATTTTTGCAACGCTGACCAAGCGCCTTTAGTAAACTTTCTTGTGCATTAATAAACTGTAAAGCAAACGATTATCTGATTAATTGGGTACAATACATGAAAATACTCTGCCTTAGAAGTAGCTGCCTGGTATTGTGCAGGAATGGGAGTCAGGAGCTGTACCAAAGAGGTGCTCACAGGGAGTAGCCACATTCTGTGTGAACCAAGAGCCTAATTTAGATTTGTTTTAAACCTTTTGATTCTCAAAAAAAATGTACGTCAATATGTGATGAAGGTGTGTGAGTGCTCAATGTGGGTGGCAGTACCTGTAGGTTAAAACTGAAACCATAACTCGGCCCTGCAGAAGAATGTGCTTGGACCTTTGTGCTGCTCCAATCCCAATGACTAGAGATAAGGCTGTCTGAACAAGAACATATTCGGCCCATGGAAACTGACCCGTGTGCTGGATGGATGAGCAACACCCTTGCCAATGCATAGGCAGGCTAGTAGTTGCGAATAGCGCTTTCTCCAGGTTAGGAGCTGTTAGGGAGATTGATCACCTCTCTAGGAAGGTCCTAGAATCTGTGATGTAGTATAATTGCAGCTGTAGCTACTGCTTGGCACACAGAGCAAGCCCGGAGACTTAAGCCCAGAACTGCAGCTCCATCAAACTGACTCAGTTCCACCTGCATCAGCCCAGCCTGCACCTACTATGTGTGCACCTCTCCTGTAGACCGTCTCTCCGTGACTCTTCCAGCTTAGGAAATCTGCTGTTCATCGTTCTGCCCGTTGCCTGTTGTTTAATAAAGAACTGTAAGTTCATTTGCACTCAGTTGCCTCCGTATGATCCCTGGATACGGCTGTCACCACCACAGGCTTCCCCATCTATCACTCAGGGATTCATCCTACAGACACCTCAGGGGTTGCCCCAGGGAGAAACTATTGCATCAGCCTCTCCCTCCATATTTCTTGCACACACCACCTGCTGGAGACCTGCCAGGCTGTAGGACAGCCCACCGGTCCCCATACCAAGCACTGTGACACTAGCGTGCCTAGGCCGCAACCGCCAGCCACTCCAGTATTCTGGGCCCGGTGGGGGACCGAAGGGAGCCCTTGCATTGCCCATGCTCAGTCCGTGGGATCTTACTAACACACAGATCTATTTCCAGAAGAGCCGCCTTACTAATACTATAAATGTTATCCCTAGTCACTGGGAAATATGCAAAAAAGATTTCCTAGATGAGACCACGCCTCTTTTGCTAAGGCAGCTCCTTCCTAGGTTATTGTGCTTTTTATATTGCGGTTTGAACAGCTGCTCGGTATAGGTCAGGACCACTTCTGTTATGTGTAGCCCCCCAAACCTCAATGTTATAAGAAGGATGCAGAGGAGAACGAGAGATTTTAAGTCCTGAATATTTTCTATTAGGAGTCATTCAATTTGATAAAGAAGATGCCATTTGATGGAGATGATTTGATTGTCCAATCACATTTAAGTGCACTGTAGAGATCTTCTATTGTTTTTCTTTTTACACAGATGTCAGTAACCACGACAATTGTATGTCCTTTACATCTAGCGGCAAGACCTACCATCATCATCATGGACAGGATGCTTTACAGTAAAACAAGTTTCACTTTGGAACTCACTGCTACAGGTAACAAGAGGTGAAGAAATCACCACCAATTAGTAGACAATCTGTGAGTCTATAAAAGATTCATCGAATATATTCTCCTACCTGATGATGGGGTGGGACCTCCTGCTTTATTCCTGGCCAGTCCTGGGAATGTGGAGGACGGGGACATCTCTCTGGGGGATCTCTCCTACTGGATCCATCTATAGGACATAACACAGTGACTGATACATTGTCTACATGTGATGAGCAGATGATGGGGGAATCTGGCTGACTCTCCTCTACAATCAGGGAAGGTCTCCTCTTACCTGGTGATGTGAGGGGCTGGTGGTCCTCCATCATGACCTCCTTGTACAGGTCCTTGTGTCCTTCTACATACTCCCACTCCTCCATGGAGAAATAGACAGCCACATCCTGACATCTTATAGGAACCTGACACACACAATGACACAGTCATCACCCGGACCCCTCCCTTGTGTTATTATATCATGTCCCAGTATTCCCGGCAGCGCTCACCTCTCCGCTCAGCAGCTCAGTGATCCTGGAGGTAAGTTCTAGGATCTTCTGCTCATGTATCAGTGAATGAGGTGGAGGCTGGGTGATGGGGCTCTGGGGGGTCACACACTCACCAGACGACTTCTTCACTACTGTGTAATCCTGTGTATGGGGAGACACTGATCACTACATAGATCCTAAGAATCCTTCACCTCTCCAGTCATTTCCCTGTTGTATTCCTAGAGATAAGAGCCGTGTCCTGGGAGACTCTCACCTCTCCAGTTATCCAGTAGATGATCTCTAGGGTGAGGTCCAGGATCCGGGCAGCCGTGGTTCTGTCCTGCTCCATCCCTGCTGGGTCGCTGATGGACGGTCCAGTATCGGGGTGTGAAGAGGTCATTAGGAGAACCTGGAGTAGGGAAAGGCTGATTACAGCGGGAGATAACTGGGAAGATCCATCGGAATATTGTTTGGGGATTTTAGCTGTGACTCTGGGACATTATATGTAGTAGAAGACTATAAGTTGCTCCTTATCTCCGGCTGTCGCCATGTTACCTGCTTATACATTGTGTGTAGTCGCACCTGCAATGTTTATGCTGTTGAATATAAAATTAGTAAAGAAAGAGTTAACTACAAGTCACAGGCACGGCATAGATTATCCACGGTCTCTCTCACTGTATGTCTTCACCTTCCATCACAGATTGGTCAGAGCGCCGGCGCTGCCCCCTGTACATTACTACGTGTATTGGGAACAATGAGACACTACACGGGTCCTGGAGGTCTCCCAATTCTCTCAACAATAAGAATTCACAGACTATTTACACCTGGTGCTGCCTCCTGCTGGCTGGAGTCTATATAACAGCTACACGATAGGAAACCCACAACCTAAAACTCCATGAACCAGACGACGACAACAAGACGACCAATCACTGACCTGCACAGGACCTCCTAGAGGCTACAGGACCAGCAGTAATGTCATGTGATCAGATACATACATGGGGTAGATGGTTTAAAGGACCTTAGATGACATCAAACTGATCACATGACAGGAAGTGAGAAATCTGCACCGCTTTACTCCTCCCCTCATGTGAGTGATCACATGACCATGACATCATCACAGGTCCTGTAGCCACTAGTATATAAGACTCAGATATCAGATCAGTCGTTGTGACAGGACGGAGACGTTTAGGGTCGTCCTCCTGATCTGACGTCTCTCGGGCACTTTATGGTGTTTAGGGTAAATGTGTGATATACGTGACATACAATCTTTCTTTCCCTGTGTACGGAGCTGTGTGAGGACTTGTTTTCTGTGTAACAGGTTGTACTTTGCCTGTGTCTGTAATTAATATTCCATGCCGTGTATTGGGCAGCTGGAAAAAAATTCCAAGTGCTTTGAAATTAATGAAAAAAAAACAAATTTGCACCATTTTATTCGCCCTGTTTTTACGCCTTTCAAATGACGCGTCTCTGTTATTCTCTGGGTCGGTGCAATCACGGAGATGCCAGATTTATACAAGTTTAGTAGATTTAAAAAATATTCAAAGCTTTTGTACAAAAAAAAAATTTTTTAATTTGCTAATCTTTCGAGATCAATAACAATGGATCTGTGTACGGTTTTGGTTTTTCGACATTTTGCCGATCCAGCCCAAGATTGCGACGCCCAAAATTTGTGTAAAATCATAACTGCGCTATTCCATTAGTGGCAAGGTCTAGACCACAACTGACATGTGGACATCTCCTTTAAAGGACGTCTACTACCAGGTGATAGACTGTCCTAAAATACATCCTTGTTATCTCTAGGGGATGCTGGGAGCATCTTTACTTAGTTACAGGTCGTCCGAATTTTGAAGAAAAGAATGTTGTACGAATATGTAAATGAGCCTGATGGCTCCATTATGACTACTTCCCGCCACTTATTATGCGCCCCTCTGTGCCTCCTGCTCTTAACAGACGGTGGCTGAGTGAGTAGCACTTCTGCCTTGCAGCGCTGGGATCCTGGGTTCGAGTCCCACCCAGGTCAACATCTGCAAAGAGTTTGTATGTTCTCTCCGTTTTTGCGTGGGTTTCCTTCGGGTCCTCCGCTTTCCTCCCACACTCCAAAAAAACATACTGTTAGGTTGTTTAGATTGTGAGCCCCATGGGGAGAGGGACCAACTTGACATGCTTTGCGTAGCGCTGCGTAATCTGTGTGCGCTATATAAATAAAGAATTATTATTTTATTATTATTTAGACGGCCGGTGACGTCAGGTGGCTGTCCGGATATCTTGCGCATGAACGAGAACATCATTCTCTGTGCAGCTGCAAGCAGTTTCAGCACAAACATGGGGAAATGGCCGCAGGATGTCCCAAAAACTCATCTGTCTGGTCTAAAGATCTCACACCTCCAGGGGGATATGGACTGGGATAAAGGCGCAGACACATGAGTGGTTTCTGCCGTTGAACTTATAGCTCGGTAAGGTGGTGTGTGCCAACAGCTGGAACCAGGAATCAGCCTTGGGCCCCGTCAGGCCAAAGCACATCCCTCGCCTGGAAACTTGGTGGTGTAAAGGTTCCCCGGCCAATCATGTAGACCTGCCAGAGCTGCTACGTGCAGCGCATGCCATGTGTTCATAGTGGCCATTCTGCTGCTCGCCTGTCCGCACTGCAGAGGAACATTGGCCACCTACCACCCCATATGGGATGTACCATCTCGGTGGAATTCCATATGCTGGATAAGGCTGTATGAGCAGCAACAGGCAAAAGTGGAATTCTAGCTCCGGAACACCCAGGTGAACCTAAGTAGTAATAAACAAAAATTGATAATGGATACTAACGTTTATGTCCACATGAATAATGTAATTAGCTGCCTATAGATAAGGACATTTAAAACAAAATAACTTTATTGGTATTCTATTAAAAATAAACACACAACGGGAGTAACAGGGCTATCTGTAAAAGAATAGTCCGACTGTAATACAAGCTGGGTAAGGAAATTCCTGCGGGCCACGGGAGATGCCCAAAGGTGCCGTGTACACAGGACGTGTTATCGCATTACTTGAGTACAGTGTATTATTCACCAGCACTCTTGTAATATGTGTCAGAAATTTCCATTAAACCCAATTAAAATGCACACCAGTGGTCTCTCCATATAGGTTCATTAGAGAGTTTGTTCACTAGTAAGTGTCATTTATCAAATATCTGCCTAACGCGTTTCCCCACTGATGTACATACAGCGGTTCATCAGAGGTTAATTTTTGACAATGGATGAATGAGATGAAGCATCAGAATTGCAGGAATCTACAATCTGATCGAAATTCACCTCCTTTCAATTGGTGTACACTGAATGATATAGGAGGTTTCCCCTCTATCAGCTGGCAATCAATCAACTGACCGCTGTCCACATTTCGCTGTAAATCGGACTAACGTTGCCTCAGATTGACTAATGTCTACAGCCAGCTATTATAGAGGATCACCCTCTAGTGTCACAGAGCTTTCGCCCCTAACTATTCTTATGAAGTTTCAATTCCTAGCTATTAAACAGCAAAGGACGTGCCTCCTATCATACTGCACACACACACGCCGGCATTGATAACAGCCGCGTGTGTCGCTAGCATTCAAGACTCTTTAAAGCTTAAGCACCGCCCCTAAGGTGTGTGCAAAGAGGGGGCGGAGTCTCCGAGCTGTATGGGCCAATGGAATCTCTCTGTAAACTGATGGTTCCGGCGCGTCATCGCGCCAGGATCCAATCAGATCGAGAGGGCTTGGCCGAGATATCAGCATCGTATTATGTACCGCCTCCGCCTCCCATAGTACGTTACTGACTTGTAACCATAGTAACTAGGGGTAATAATCGCGGCTATCAACAAAAAGCGTAAGTTATACTGTTTAAAAGGTGTTTGGACATAAAGAAGTTAGCGTCTGGCAAATACCATTACAGAGTGCTATATACATCAGCTATTGAGGGCTTGCCTAATGGTTAGATAATATTGTGATCGGGAAATTTCTGTGAGTTATATCACAGGTGACTTGGACAGATAGGGGGGGGGGGGGGAAGAAACTACATATAGGTGACCATTTAACGGTATAACTGCACTTATATGTATACTTAAAAGAGGGGGGGGGAAATCAGGGGAATCACAGGAAGCAGGAATAGACTATGTGTTCATTAAGTCCATTGGGTTGTAAGCTTCCCATGTTGAAAATCCACCTGGATTCCCATTGGGACATTTTTCTTTCAAAGTCCCCACCTCTAGGAGAGGGCTCCACCACTTCAATAATTTGGAACTGTAAGACACTATGGTCCCCTTGGTGTTCTTGCCACACATGTCTGGAGACTGTTGTGTCCTCCCTGTTTTTCACATTAATAATATGTTCTCTAAAACGCCTTCTTGCTTGTCTCGTGGTTTGTCCCACGTATTGTATCAGACAAATGCAAGTGATTAAGTAAATCACCCCCACTGTCTTACAATTAGAGAAATGCTTGATATTAAAAGTTTTTCCCGTGCTTGTACTTCTGAATGTCTTTCCAGTTTTAATGTACTTGCATGACTTACATCCACCACAGCTAAAGGTCCCAATGGGTTTATCTGACAGCCAGGTTCGTTTCCCAGTCAATGGTGTCAGATGACTGTGGACAAGGCTATCCCCGACATTTTGGCCTCTTCTGTAAGTGATGGAAGGATAAGGATCAATAGCCTCGGCAATATCCTTGTCCATTTTTAGGATGTTCCAATTTTCTCGGAGTATCCTTTGTACCTCTAGATGGCAACTGTCATAAGTCCCGATAATCCTCATTTTTCCTTCCTGTATGGCCCTCTTTTTAGGATTTAGCAGCTCCTGTCTTTTTTGATTAAGCGCATGCTGGTGAGCCCCTTTCAGGATATCAGGTGGATATCCCTTCTCCAGAAAACGGCTCTGGAGGTCTTTGGAGGCCTCCAAGTAATTACCCAATGAAGAGCAGTTTCTGCGCACCCTTAGGTATTGCCCCTTGGGAATGCCTCTCTTAAGGGGTACTGGATGCCAGCTCTGCCATCTCAAAAGACTATTAGAGGCTGTAGGCTTTCTGAAAAGTCGTGTCTCCAGGTTCCCTGTGTCCGTAAGTAGGATCTTAATATCCAAGAATGTTATCTCCCTGGAGTTAATTTCGGAGGTGAAGAAGAGGCCCAACTCATTGATATTTAAGAGGGCCACAAACTCCATAAAGAGATCCACAGATCCAGTCCAGAGGATGAGCACGTCATCAATGAACCTCAGCCATAGAGCTATGGCCGAGGTCCATTTCTCAAGTTCCTCCTGGAAGACCACTTCTCTCTCCCACCAGCCCAGATAGAGGTTTGCGAACGTGGGAGCACAAGGGCTCCCCATCGCAACCCCTCTGAGCTGGTGGAAGAAATTACCCTCAAAAAGGAAATAGTTCCTAGTCAAGACAAAATCCAAAAGGTTCATTAGGAACTCATTATGAGCTCCATATTGTACCCCTCTGGTTTTTAGGAAATCCCTTACAGCGTTACAGCCCTTTTGGTGGGGGATTGAGCTGTAAAGAGCCTCCACGTCTAGGCTCGCTAGTAGGGTGCCTTGTGGAAGTGTCAGGTCCTCAATCCTTTTTAGGACATCCATGGTATCCCTTACATAAGATGGAAGGGATACTACGAAGGGACGCAAAATAGTATCCAAGTATATACTCGCATTCTGCGTCAGGCTATTAATGCCTGAGACGATGGGTCTCCCCTTCAGGGGAGATGTCCCTTTATGGACCTTGGGGAGGGAATAGAATGTGGCCATGCTGGACTTATAGGGGCACATGAACCTGTGCTCATTAACTGAAATTAGTTTATCCTCTAGTGCTTTATCCAACAGAAATACCAATTCTTTCTTGAATTTCTCAGTCGGATTGGATGGAAGTTTCCTGTAGCACTGTTGGTCACTGAGGATTTTGAGACACATGCCCACATATTGGTCCCTGTCCAGCACGACCACATTCCCCCCCTTGTCCGAGGGTTTAATAATTATTGTGGAATCGTTTTTTAGATTCATTAATGCCTCATGTTCGTCCCTTGAGAGGTTGTATTTGGGGGTAGTTGATGTAGTCAATCGCTTCAGTTGGTTAGTGACTACTTCCAGGAAAACATCAATGGGGGAACAGTCCCCAATAGGAGCTGATTTGACAGACTTTGGCTTTAGATCAGTGAACGGGCCTACACCTGGGGGCCTTTCATTCTCTTCTAAAAGGGTCGTGAGGTTGTAAAAATCTGGCATATCTGCTTCATCCAGACCCAATTCCTCACATCTTCTTCTGTCGTTTAGCTTGAAGAATTTCTTCCACTTCAAGCGACGACAAAAGAGGTTCAAGTCCTTCACCCAATCAAATGGGTCAAATCGAGGGACTGGAACAAATGATAATCCTTTTAGCATCACCATCTTTTCATGTGCTGACAAAACTTTTTTGGAAAGATTAATAATCTGCATATCTGAGTTTTGAGGGGGAGGAGGACCTGTAATGTGAGGGGGTCCAGGGACTAAGTCTTCTGTTGGTCTCTTTTGCCTCTTAGAAGATATTCGGTAATCTGTGGGCCCTGGGATAAAAAACCTTCCCTATCAGAGGTGGTACCTGGAGTGTTTTTATTATTACCCCTCCCTCCTCTTCCTCCTCTTGATCCTCTACCTCGAGATGTTTTCGGACTTTTAGATTGTTGTCTCTTTCTTTCTTTTTCCTTGGGATCGCGCCCCTGTGATCCCTCAGAATCTGAGAGGTCGTACTCTGAGGACGAATGACCTGCTTCAGTCCCTCCCTGAGATGATCCCAAAAATTCCAAAATTCTGCCCTCTTTGAAATCAAGGGTATCCCTCCGAAATTGAAAATGTTTCCTCTCCTTGATATGCGCTATGAATTTCTCAATCACCTGCTGTAATGTCTGTTCTTTCTTCCCAAAGTCAGTATGGCTGGAGAATTTTTTAATGTTCTCTATCCCCTCATTCAATAGTTTAGTATTCTCAGTAAGGAGGCTTCGGATTACTTCCAGCACCGAGGATTAGATCACCTACTTTCATGGTAAAATGGGAAAAAGAATCAATAGAAGCATCTCTTAGATTTATGGGACTTCTACTGGAGGAGGAGAAAAGCCTCCTTACTGAGAATACTAAACTATTGAATGAGGGGATAGAGAACATTAAAAAATTCTCCAGCCATACTGACTTTGGGAAGAAAGAACAGACATTACAGCAGGTGATTGAGAAATTCATAGCGCATATCAAGGAGAGGAAACATTTTCAATTTCGGAGGGATACCCTTGATTTCAAAGAGGGCAGAATTTTGGAATTTTTGGGATCATCTCAGGGAGGGACTGAAGCAGGTCATTCGTCCTCAGAGTACGACCTCTCAGATTCTGAGGGATCACAGGGGCGCGATCCCAAGGAAAAAGAAAGAAAGAGACAACAATCTAAAAGTCCGAAAACATCTCGAGGTAGAGGATCAAGAGGAGGAAGAGGAGGGAGGGGTAATAATAAAAACACTCCAGGTACCACCTCTGATAGGGAAGGTTTTTTATCCCAGGGCCCACAGATTACCGAATATCTTCTAAGAGGCAAAAGAGACCAACAGAAGACTTAGTCCCTGGACCCCCTCACATTACAGGTCCTCCTCCCCCTCAAAACTCAGATATGCAGATTATTAATCTTTCCAAAAAAGTTTTGTCAGCACATGAAAAGATGGTGATGCTAAAAGGATTATCATTTGTTCCAGTCCCTCGATTTGACCCATTTGATTGGGTGAAGGACTTGAACCTCTTTTGTCGTCGCTTGAAGTGGAAGAAATTCTTCAAGCTAAACGACAGAAGAAGATGTGAGGAATTGGGTCTGGATGAAGCAGATATGCCAGATTTTTACAACCTCACGACCCTTTTAGAAGAGAATGAAAGGCCCCCAGGTGTAGGCCCGTTCACTGATCTAAAGCCAAAGTCTGTCAAATCAGCTCCTATTGGGGACTGTTCCCCCATTGATGTTTTCCTGGAAGTAGTCACTAACCAACTGAAGCGATTGACTACATCAACTACCCCCAAATACAACCTCTCAAGGGACGAACATGAGGCATTAATGAATCTAAAAAACGATTCCACAATAATTATTAAACCCTCGGACAAGGGGGGGAATGTGGTCGTGCTGGACAGGGACCAATATGTGGGCATGTGTCTCAAAATCCTCAGTGACCAACAGTGCTACAGGAAACTTCCATCCAATCCGACTGAGAAATTCAAGAAAGAATTGGTATTTCTGTTGGATAAAGCACTAGAGGATAAACTAATTTCAGTTAATGAGCACAGGTTCATGTGCCCCTATAAGTCCAGCATGGCCACATTCTATTCCCTCCCCAAGGTCCATAAAGGGACATCTCCCCTGAAGGGGAGACCCATCGTCTCAGGCATTAATAGCCTGACGCAGAATGCGAGTATATACTTGGATACTATTTTGCGTCCCTTCGTAGTATCCCTTCCATCTTATGTAAGGGATACCATGGATGTCCTAAAAAGGATTGAGGACCTGACACTTCCACAAGGCACCCTACTAGCGAGCCTAGACGTGGAGGCTCTTTACAGCTCAATCCCCCACCAAAAGGGCTGTAACGCTGTAAGGGATTTCCTAAAAACCAGAGGGGTACAATATGGAGCTCATAATGAGTTCCTAATGAACCTTTTGGATTTTGTCTTGACTAGGAACTATTTCCTTTTTGAGGGTAATTTCTTCCACCAGCTCAGAGGGGTTGCGATGGGGAGCCCTTGTGCTCCCACGTTCGCAAACCTCTATCTGGGCTGGTGGGAGAGAGAAGTGGTCTTCCAGGAGGAACTTGAGAAATGGACCTCGGCCATAGCTCTATGGCTGAGGTTCATTGATGACGTGCTCATCCTCTGGACTGGATCTGTGGATCTCTTTATGGAGTTTGTGGCCCTCTTAAATATCAATGAGTTGGGCCTCTTCTTCACCTCCGAAATTAACTCCAGGGAGATAACATTCTTGGATATTAAGATCCTACTTACGGACACAGGGAACCTGGAGACACGACTTTTCAGAAAGCCTACAGCCTCTAATAGTCTTTTGAGATGGCAGAGCTGGCATCCAGTACCCCTTAAGAGAGGCATTCCCAAGGGGCAATACCTAAGGGTGCGCAGAAACTGCTCTTCATTGGGTAATTACTTGGAGGCCTCCAAAGACCTCCAGAGCCGTTTTCTGGAGAAGGGATATCCACCTGATATCCTGAAAGGGGCTCACCAGCATGCGCTTAATCAAAAAAGACAGGAGCTGCTAAATCCTAAAAAGAGGGCCATACAGGAAGGAAAAATGAGGATTATCGGGACTTATGACAGTTGCCATCTAGAGGTACAAAGGATACTCCGAGAAAATTGGAACATCCTAAAAATGGACAAGGATATTGCCGAGGCTATTGATCCTTATCCTTCCATCACTTACAGAAGAGGCCAAAATGTCGGGGATAGCCTTGTCCACAGTCATCTGACACCATTGACTGGGAAACGAACCTGGCTGTCAGATAAACCCATTGGGACCTTTAGCTGTGGTGGATGTAAGTCATGCAAGTACATTAAAACTGGAAAGACATTCAGAAGTACAAGCACGGGAAAAACTTTTAATATCAAGCATTTCTCTAATTGTAAGACAGTGGGGGTGATTTACTTAATCACTTGCATTTGTCTGATACAATACGTGGGACAAACCACGAGACAAGCAAGAAGGCGTTTTAGAGAACATATTATTAATGTGAAAAACAGGGAGGACACAACAGTCTCCAGACATGTGTGGCAAGAACACCAAGGGGACCATAGTGTCTTACAGTTCCAAATTATTGAAGTGGTGGAGCCCTCTCCTAGAGGTGGGGACTTTGAAAGAAAAATGTCCCAATGGGAATCCAGGTGGATTTTCAACATGGGAAGCTTACAACCCAATGGACTTAATGAACACATAGTCTATTCCTGCTTCCTGTGATTCCCCTGATTCCCCCCCCCCCCTCTTTTAAGTATACATATAAGTGCAGTTATACCGTTAAATGGTCACCTATATGTAGTTTCTTCCCCCCCCCCCCCCCTATCTGTCCAAGTCACCTGTGATATAACTCACAGAAATTTCCCGATCACAATATTATCTAACCATTAGGCAAGCCCTCAATAGCTGATGTATATAGCACTCTGTAATGGTATTTGCCAGACGCTAACTTCTTTATGTCCAAACACCTTTTAAACAGTATAACTTACGCTTTTTGTTGATAGCCGCGATTATTACCCCTAGTTACTATGGTTACAAGTCAGTAACGTACTATGGGAGGCGGAGGCGGTACATAATACGATGCTGATATCTCGGCCAAGCCCTCTCGATCTGATTGGATCCTGGCGCGATGACGCGCCGGAACCATCAGTTTACAGAGAGATTCCATTGGCCCATACAGCTCGGAGACTCCGCCCCCTCTTTGCACACACCTTAGGGGCGGTGCTTAAGCTTTAAAGAGTCTTGAATGCTAGCGACACACGCGGCTGTTATCAATGCCGGCGTGTGTGTGTGCAGTATGATAGGAGGCACGTCCTTTGCTGTTTAATAGCTAGGAATTGAAACTTCATAAGAATAGTTAGGGGCGAAAGCTCTGTGACACTAGAGGGTGATCCTCTATAATAGCTGGCTGTAGACATTAGTCAATCTGAGGCAACGTTAGTCCGATTTACAGCGAAATGTGGACAGCGGTCAGTTGATTGATTGCCAGCTGATAGAGGGGAAACCTCCTATATCATTCAGTGTACACCAATTGAAAGGAGGTGAATTTCGATCAGATTGTAGATTCCTGCAATTCTGATGCTTCATCTCTTTCATCCATTGTCAAAAATTAACCTCTGATGAACCGCTGTATGTACATCAGTGGGGAAACGCGTTAGGCAGATATTTGATAAATGACACTTACTAGTGAACAAACTCTCTAATGAACCTATATGGAGAGACCACTGGTGTGCATTTTAATTGGGTTTAATGGAAATTTCTGACACATATTACAAGAGTGCTGGTGAATAATACACTGTACTCAAGTAATGCGATAACACGTCCTGTGTACACGGCACCTTTGGGCATCTCCCGTGGCCCGCAGGAATTTCCTTACCCAGCTTGTATTACAGTCGGACTATTCTTTTACAGATAGCCCTGTTACTCCCGTTGTGTGTTTATTTTTAATAGAATACCAATAAAGTTATTTTGTTTTAAATGTCCTTATCTATAGGCAGCTGAACCTAAGTAGTAACCAACAGCACTTCACCACCAGTGACTCCATGGGGGGCATTTGTGCCGTACTTGACCGTTTCTAATATACCACCAATATGGTCAGCTCTGATGATGCCATCCCTACCGGTCCCATCCTTTGACTGACACAAAAAACCCAGGAGGAAGTGTCAGGTCAGTCCACACATGGCTCGTAGGCTTGGTTGCTGGTCCCACATCGGTCAGGTACTCTACTATCCGGACAGTTCTGGAGTTGGCAGATTTTTCTTCACTGGACTGTGGTTGGGAGGATGCAGTGAGAGTAACAGCATCTATTTGGTTTGATTTTTTTTAAAAAATGTCATTATTTTATGTAATGTTATTATCTAAGTACTTCCTGACCCCATTTTCGGCAGGACAATTGCCCTGTTATTACCCCATTTACCCCTATTTTACAGCCATCTACCCCATACTACCCCGATTTATTCTGGAGTTCGGAGTAACTCGTACTTCAATGGGTTCGCACAGCACGAGCTACTGCAGATTTTGCATGGCCTACAATTTCATTGGACGAGGCAAAATATTCCCAAGTGTGACCTTTCCACTGGATTCTGCGCTAATTATTTGAGCAGATACAAAATCCTGGTTTGTACAAATATTTTCGCACACATTTCAAACAGTTATATAAATAAATGTCGAAAAATTTTAATTGACAGAATAAAATCTGATTCCTTTAAGACTTAACTCCTAAAAAAAAAGATGGACAATCCCTGGTGGGGCTCAGAGATAGGGGGATGTGACGATACATTGGGGCAGGTTTACTTACCCGGTCCTGTCGCGATCCAGCGGCGCGTTCTCAGAGGAGGATTCAGGTCTTCCGGCGATTCACTAAGGTCGTGCGCCCGATGTCCACCAGGTGTCGCTGCTGTGCTGAATTCTGTCGGAGTTTACTGAAGTTCACCGTCCTACCCTGGGTGCAGGTAAGCGCGTGTGAAGCAACACTTTTTTAAAAAAAAAATACGGCGTTTTTTCCAAATCCGTCGGGTTTTCTTACGGCCACGCCCCCCCAATTTCCGTCGCGTGCATACCATCGCCGATGCGCCACAATCCGATCGCGTGCGCCCAAAATCCCGGGGCAATTCAGGGAAAATCGGCGCAAATTGGAAATATTTGGGTAAAGCGACGGAAAAACGCGATTCGGGCCCTTAGTAAATGACCCCCATTAACTGTCTAAGTGTGGTTGAGATGTGCGGGTCATGTACTGCCTGTCCAAAAGTACCGCAACACCAAGAACACATTCATCCCCCACTATGTAGCCTCCACGTGTCTGCAAGTATGAGCTACAGCTCTATGATACTCAGAATATCCCATCACTTTCTGTGACGGATACTCCTGAGAAACTACGTCCCCTTACAGACTAGTGAGTGAGAGGCCTCCATACTTTTATACTGTTGCAGACCTTGTGACAGATGTACATTTTCAAGGAAAACTCCCTTGGGTGTAAAGAGTAGCAATCTTCATTGATAGCAGTATCCGAAAGTTAGTAATGTAACGTTTCGGGTCCCAATGGAACCTTCATCAGACATGGATTGTGGTGGATGAGATAAGAGAAATTGTGGTAGTAACCACTCGATAGAGCATCAGGAGCAGTAGTAGCAGTGTACAGCCTCACGAGAAGTAGCAGTTGAGCGGTTCCGAATGTCATTTCTTCAATCTCTTCCCTCGCAATCAGTCTCTGATGAAGGACCAATTGGGGCTCGAAACATTGCTTTCCCTTCGGTGGGAATTTGTAGATGCTCTGCAAGGTAGACCCAAAAAAGTTCAGTGTAATCTCTCAAGACATGAGAACGGTCACTACCCGTCTGTGAGTTCTCTGATGTTGAACAAAAGCAGATCCATCACCAAAACATCTCCCACATTCTGAACAGGAAAATGGCTTCTCCACTGTGTGAGTTCTCATGTGATTCACAAGACTGGATTTTTGATTAAAATATCTCCCACATTCTGGACACTGAAATTGTATCTCTACTTTGTGAATTCTTTGATGTTCCTTAAGATGTGATTTCAGTCTAAAACGTTCCCCACATTCCGAGCATGGAAATGGTTTCCCTCCAGTGTGAACCCGAAGATGTAAATCCCGACTATATTTCTGGATAAAAGTCTTTCCACAATCAGGACAGGAATAAGGTTTCTCTCCTGTGTGAGTTCTTAGATGCTTCACCAGACCTGATTTCTGGCTGAAACATTTCCCACATTCTGTACAAGAAAACGGCTTCTCCCCCGTGTGAATTCTCTCATGTTCTATAAGATTTGATTTCCGCCTAAAATTTTCCCCACAATAAGGACATGAAAATGGCTTTTCACCGGTGTGAATTGTTGCGTGCGCCAAAAGATTTGATTTCTTCCTAAAAGTCTTCCCACATTCAGAACATAAGAATGGTTTCTCTCCTGTGTGAATTCTCCGATGCTTTCCAAGACCTGATTTTTGGCTGAAACATTTCCCACATTCAGAACATGAAAATGGCTTCTCCCCTGTGTGAGTTCTCTGATGTCCATTAATTTTTGATTTCTGGTTAAAACTTTCCCAAAATTCTGAAGGTAAAAACTTGCTCTCAGCTTTGGAAATTCTCATATGCAAAGAAAGATCTGGTTTAATTTTTAAGGGTTTCCCATCTAGAAATATGTCCTGCTGTTCATGTCCGGTTTGGTGATTTCCAACCATTGAGTGACTGGATGAAGGCTCCTGGTCACCGGTGGGGTCAGCGGATGGATCTCTGCTGTGAGGGACTGAGGGGACATTAGGAGATATTGGATATTCTTCTACTTCATGACAAGGAGATAAGAGGAGATGTTCCTGGGAGTCTCGGATCCTTTCTTCACCTGCAAAAAAATAAAATAAAATGTGATCCTCCTAAACTATGGATTTTTTAGAGGGTTGAAATTATACCACAAGATAATGAAAAACATCAGAGTCCTCCAGAATTATTGGTCTCCAGAAAACACAAGATATAATAGATGGTAGAGAGACAGATGACTCCATGTAGACCTCGCAGTGTAATCACCCAGTGTCAGGATATCGCAACGCTATAATAATACAACAGATTTCATGTAAATGATGAACGTACGTGGAAGACAATGCAGCGTAGTCATGTGACTGTGAACTAGAGAACACAATATTCTATAGATTTATGTATCATGGCAAAAAAAGAAAACTGTAAGCCCTAAAGCTGAGCCCCCAAACTGTCCCTGCCTGCTTACTGCGTCCACCCTAAACAGTGGTCACTGGGCATCAGTCCCTCCCAATGTCAAAGTGAACTCAAACACAGAAGAATAGTCACCTATCCGGGTCACAACAGAGATAGCAAAGACGTACCAAAATCACAGATGCAGAAGAGTAGTCTGAACAGAGCCTAGATCAGAAACAGAGTCACAAGCAAAGAGTGAAGCGAAGGACTAATATGTCATCTCAAAGTTGCAGCCTCCAAGGTGATCAGGCCAGAGGTCTCGAGAGCACAGAGAAGTGGTGGAGCTCTCAATCACCAAGGGTTAACAGTGCTGGAACCGGCCAGGCTGCAGGATGGAAACAGGCGACGGTGCCGAAACAATCAAAGCAGCTCAGCAGGTAAGATAAACCTGTGTTCACACACAGGAGCACAACATCTCCATTAGGATGACACAGAAGTGACAAGACACTTTACAATGAGGTAATTGGACGCGAAGTCAAGAAGAAATGGCTGCACTGTGAGTTTTTGTGTTCAAACTCAGGGGTTATATGAGGTCACAGACAGCAAACAGGTTCTAGACAAAATATCAAACAGAGAAAAGCAGCATTTTGTAGTCCACCATTCAGACACAGGGGATCCCATCATTACACCACGCAGTCTCCATCTGAACAATGTCCCGACTGTTTTGCCGTTGGTTGTAATTTTGGCACAAACAAAAGGAACTGAACTACAGATTGGTACTTTCCAATTTTGAAACAGTCAAGTGGTGGTCAATCCAGATGCACAGGACCATCCGTAGCCAAATGTGCAGGATACCATCCAGAATCTGCCAGTCTCCATGTCCAGCCATAACTCATCCTACATCTAGGCTGGAGCTAATACCCAATACTATTCCCTCCCCCCGATCTGGTCAATTTCACCCATCCTTATAGCTCTTCCAGCACGCTTCCACCTCCTTCCAACCCGCACCTTCTCATTTTTAGGAGACACCGCAACTCACACCCCTATTAGTCCCCCCTGGTCGGACCCGTATCCAGCTCCGTAGCCCGATACCACCCCCGAACAGTCAAGCCACTGTTTATCAAATTTACCTACAGCTCCCCTTTTCACAGACACCTTCAGCTCCATCCATATAATGTTGTTTAGCGACCTCCTCACTTCGCTCAGTTTCGGAGGGGTAACATCCAACCAGTGCATAGCAATAGATTTATGTACCTGGTATATGTAACCACTTGCATCATTATTACAGAGAAAGTCTCATTCCATTCGAACAACTCAGAACCGCAGAATACGGTGGAATGTAATGGCGCTCGATGAGTGGCTAAAAATCAGTCGAAACAATGATAATAAAGAGTCAACTTTCTGAAAGTTCTATTTGTTTATACAAACACAACAAGGTTCTTAGTTGCAGCTCACCCCACGTTGTCCTGGAAGTCTCGGCGTCCTCGGATTCCGCACGGACCAGGTGCTTGGATAATCTCACTTGTGAAACAGGAAATGAATCCAGCGCTTGACCCAGGTGAGTAGTTAAAACTTCTTCTTTTATTGGAATAATGCGTGTAGCAATACAGCTTAAAATGCACGGAACCGCCTGTATCTTAAGTCATCAGCGAGCTATGACAGATGGTGGTAACCTGGCTTCGCCTACGCGTTTCTAGTGTCCGCAGACACTCTTATTCATGGTTATTCATCTCATTCAGAGCCATGAATAAGAGTGTCTGCGGACACTAGAAACGCGTAGGCGAAGCCAGGTTACCACCATCTGTCATAGCTCGCTGATGACTTAAGATACAGTCGGTTCCGTGCATTTTAAGCTGTATTGCTACACGCATTATTCCAATAAAAGAAGAAGTTTTAACTACTCACCTGGGTCAAGCGCTGGATTCATTTCCTGTTTCACAAGTGAGTCTATTTGTTTATAGAAGATTTGGGAAAGGCTCTTACCATGAACAGACACGGATGTGGGATTCTCGAGTCCTTGTGTCATTCCACCCCAACTCTCCTGTAAGGATCACACATTACAGAGGAGGATCAGAAACCGAGTATTTTACACATCTGTCGTTTTTTGCACATAACGTCATAATCCCATCTGGAATCGGACAATCTGATCACCCACATTAGTTCTTCTTATCAGTGACATCACAGCTTCTCCAATAAAGAAACCTTCTATAAATATTGGAAAGATTAACCCCTCGCAGCCAAAGCCACTTTTCACCCTCCTGATGTTGTCACTATAAGTGGATAAATGTGAACTGTATCTCGTTTCTAAGTGATTTTTTTCATGACACATTGGGGGAGGGGCTGGAGGCAGAGAGGAGAAGCTATTCATCCGAAGAATCTGTCCTGCCCGACCGTAAAAAAAACAAACTAAGGATTTACAGTTGGATCCCAGGGAAACTGAGATGCTGGATTTTTGTTCATAACAGTGAATTAGAGAAAGTGATATTGTGTTATACTGAAATGTATTTAAGAATCTTGTCTTTGACGGAGGAATACCCCTTTATTTTATGCAAGAAGAGTTGTTCATATCAGTGGTACCTATCCCATTTGTGTGTTTTCTACTTTGATTTATACATGTAAAGGTGATGTTTTGGGACCTACACTTCAAGGTGTAAGAAAGGTATCTCTGAGGACCTGTGGTTAAAAAGTGATTGGGGGAAGGGTTGTTTCCATTTAAAACTTTGGCCAGTCTGAGGGAAAATCGGAATCTATTACAAAAAGGACAACACTGAACTTGAGTGAAGTTTTAAGGTGCACTATGATTAGAAAATGTACAGAATATAAAGAGACAATACAGAGACCTATTTACACCCCCAGGTCTATAATACCCCCTATACACAGAGGAAAGACCTATTACTCTCACCATATGTTATGAAACCAGAAAATATTCATAGCCGACCAGAACCAACATGAGACACGTCCCACAGTATATACTGCACTGCTGCCGAGGCCATTACACCCGTCTATAGAGGAGTCACAGATCTCAGCTTCTCCTACCTGATGATGGGGTGGGACCTCCTGCTTTATTCCTGGCCAGTCCTGGGAATCTGGAGGACGGGGACATCTCTCTGGTGGATCTCTCCTACTGGATCCATCTATAGGACATAACACAGTGACTGATACATTGTCTACATGTGATGAGCAGATGATGGGGGAATCTGGCTGACTCTCCTCTACAATCAGGGAAGGTCTCCTCTTACCTGGTGATGTGAGGGGCTGGTGGTCCTCCATCATGACCTCCTTGTACAGGTCCTTGTGTCCTTCTACATACTCCCACTCCTCCATGGAGAAATAGACAGCCACATCCTGACATCTTATAGGAACCTGACACACACAATGACACAGTCATCACCCGGACCCCTCCCTTGTGTTATTATATCATGTCCCAGCATTCCCGGCAGCGCTCACCTCTCCGCTCAGCAGCTCAGTGATCCTGGAGGTAAGTTCTAGGATCTTCTGCTCATGTATCAGTGAATGAGGTGGAGGCTGGGTGATGGGGCTCTGGGTCCATCCTCCTGATACACGGGGGGTCACACACTCACCAGACGACTTCTTCACTACTGTGTAATCCTGTGTATGGGGAGACACTGATCACTACATAGATCCTAAGAATCCTTCACCTCTCCAGTCATTTCCCTGTTGTATTCCTAGAGATAAGAGCTGTGTCCTGGGAGACTCTCACCTCTCCAGTTATCCAGTAGATGATCTCTAGGGTGAGGTCCAGGATCCGGGCAGCCGTGGTTCTGTCCTGCTCCATCCCTGCTGGGTCGCTGTTGGGAAGGTCCAAGCAGAGGCCAAAGGAGCTGCAAAACAATTTGCAACAAACATACTAAAGCAACAAGAAGAGGGCACCAGGAATACAGAAAGGCTAATTATGGTGAGTAGTAAGTGACCCAATGAAGCTGGCAGGGGCTATGATGTCAGCCAGGATTGGACTGGCCCATCCATTGACTCCACCCATTGAAGTTCACAAACCCCAACGAGCAGAACTTAACATACACAAAGAGAAGTATGCATGTTTTGTTTAAAAAAATGATACTTTGCTATTGATGGAACCGTCCAGACAATCCAAAAGGATCCAAAATGGTAATTCAAAAGGTTATCAAACTTGGAAACTACTAAAAGTCTGAGCACAGATGTGGCTCTAACATCTACATAATAATAAGCTGAGTAACTAAACATCTATGGGGGTGGGATCTGTCATTGCAGTTCCATCAGTTTTCTTCACAATGTCTCAAAATTGTTGCATCTGCAAATTGACTCCACACCCCTCCTGGCGTAGGAAAAATGTAAGAACTAGTAGCACCAAATTTGCGACTTTTGCACAACTTTTTCACTAAAAAGCTACAAATTCACTAAAAACATTAACACCTCATGTGCCACAGTCTAAGCCTCTATGAGAAATCTGATGTGCAAATGGTATCTAAAGAGATCATTTTAGAGCAGTATAAAAGGAAACTGGAGTAAGGTCCTGTCTAACGATAAATTTGTCCCAAATTGGATGCCGATAAAAACAAGAAGTCACACATACCACCCGACCAATCACTGACCTGCGCAGGACCCCCTAGTGGCTCCGGGACATGGGTTGATGTTACAGTCATGTGATCAGATACATACATGCAGTAGATGATGTTAATACTATTGGGGATAGGACCTTCAATGACTTCACACTGGTCACATGACAGGAAGTGTGAAATCTCTACGGCTTTACTCCTCCCCTTATGTGACTGATCACATGACTATGACATCATCACAGGTCCTGCAGTCACTAGTATATAAGATGCACAGATGAGTCGTTGTGACTTGATGGAGATGTTACCGGGTTGTCCTCCTGATCTGACGTCTCTCGATGTGTTTTTTGATACGTAGGGTGAAATGTGTGTAACGTATTTTGAAAAAATATTCAGAAACAGAATTTAGAAACTATTGAGCCGCCTTCAGACAAATGTGACGCTTCTCCTTTTAGCTTTAGAATTACAGTCAAAAGTCCGGAACCAAACCAGCATCAAATCTATGTCAACTCTCCTGAAAATTCCTGGAGTCCTGGAAGCGCAAAAAAGACCAGGATGCATCCACCAAGAAGGAACGTTGTGCATCTGCCTCCAGCATGGGAACCGCCCATTACAGCCCTTGGTTCTAGGTGGGGCAGGAAAACGAGGGCTAATTGTTGTCGATATGTTTTCTACATTTTACTTAGTCCCGTAAATACATTGATTCTTATTCCTTAGAAATTGCTTAGCACCTTAGCAATTATAATCAAGCCTTAAAGGAAATCTACCACCAGGATAAAGAATTGTAAACCAAGCACACTGACACACTGGTGATTGCCCTCTCTGGCAGGTTCAGCTTTTCTTTTAGCTTCCTAGGACCTTGTTTTTACAATAAAAAGGTTTCACAAAGTATGCAAATGAGCCTCCGGGGCTCCAGACTCTATAGATGTCAATGGAGCTTGGAGCCCCGAAGGCTCACCTGCATAATTTTTAAAACCTCTTTTTCTTAAAAACAAAGGCATACGAAGCTACAAGAAGAGCAGATCCTGTCAGAGGGGGTGCACACCAGTATGTCAGTGTGCTTGGTTTACAATCCTTCATCCTGGCGGTAGATTTCCTTTAAAGCGGATCTGTCAGGGAAACTTAGAACACCAAACCACCCACGGGTCCTTATGGTCCTTTGGACCTAGAGAAGCTCCCTGAGCGTGCTCAGAAATGCAATGAAACTGGAGCAGTGACCCTTGGGTTAATTTCACAAGTGCCCTCTCCATGGTGCCTGCACAGCGGAGCCAGGGTGTAGTATAACGGCTTTACTGTGCGACCAGCTCCAGACTGAGGTAAATATAAACTTTTTTTTTAATAGTGGCCACAGAGCAACTACCGAAAGAGCGATTTGGAACACTAAACGACCAGTCCATAAAGACCTGTGGGTGGTTTAGTTCCAAATTGCCCTGACAGGTCATCTTTAAATGTTTTACTTCGACCTCTTTTAAATATATATACATCCTGCTGTCATCTTCAGTTAATTGCACACGTAGGGGCAGATTTACCACACCGGAAATACGTAGATGCTCCTCCCTCCTGAAATAGCTGGAGAGTGCTACACGGCCGGACACATCTACACTAGGTCCTGCATGGCATAGAATTGCGCTATAACCTTCATCAGAACTGCTGCAAGCTATAGCTGGGGTGTAGGCACAGGGCAGGAATGGCCAATGCTGACCCATACTGCAGCTGGGGGGAGGCCCCCTTTACGCCCATCCACTTAGCTGGAGTAGGCATTCACCAAGAATTGGGATCATTTCAAGGTAGCCACAAAGCTGGCCTTCAAAAGTCTCCTCCATAGATTTCAGTGAATAGTTTTCTATAGTGAGAAGCAAAGTGCACCAGACACCCAAGGATGAGACTTGTGAAGCCTTGTACTTGCCAATTCCCACGCTCCAATACAATTGAATAGAGCAGCAGGATTCACATCGGTGGTCGCATGAACGCCTGTACATGTGTCAAAGACACTTTTACAGAAGGCATATTTATATGTATGATACTTTCCTCCTATGTAGGATTGCAGCAGTTGCCAGCCGGGTGTGTAAACATATGCATGTTGTAAGTGCTGTATATACTGTATGTACATGCGTAAGGCTGCATTCAGATCTTGAATACGTTGAGAGGATTCCTCTTGCATGGAAAGACCTCGGCCTCCACCACATTGCTATTTGTATCTACTGACCTTGCAGTGTAGGCGGTTCCCACCTCACTATAAAGACTCAAGGTTCTTCCCCATCCTTAGCCTGGAATGGAACACAAGACTTCTGGACCACCAGGAATGGTGGATGGGGCTCCTTACACTGTAACTACATTCAACTCATGTCATCACCGTCGCAACTAAGTAGAATAAATGTTTGTTTTTTTAATCAATTGTTCGTTACACTGTGTGAATCCCTTATATTTGCATCCTGAAATTCCTGTTTGCCTACAGTAAACATATACAGTGGTAAACATCCTCCAAACCCGACCCCTGAAGGTGGGTAGAGGAGCCAACATCAGCAGCAGGCAGTAGTTCAAGGTTTTAGTACAGATACTAGAGGCACGGAGAGGACAATACAAACACCAAGGAGAAGTCAAAAATATATAAGAGGACAAATGGATAGTACAAAATGGAAAGTCAGAAAACAGGCAAAAGGTCAAAGAATCCAAAATACCGAAGTCAAGATGAATTCAAAATAAGAACTGGGCCAGCAAGGAGGAAGAAACCTTTTTTGAGATGTCAGATCCCTGATGATTGGATCAGTTATCTGATTCAGTACTTAACAGTGGACTAACTGTTTTCAAACCAGAGCAAATTCTACAGGAGACAGAAAGGTTTGCTGGAAATCAATTAAGGCAACTAGGAAAGGAATAAATCAGTGTTAAGACTAGTAGGGACAGAATCCCAGAGTCCCGTATAACAGCTCAGCCTTATGAGAGCATTCAATGTATTTTACAGACAGAGGAAGCTGCTGAATCCGGAACATAGATGTTACAGTAACTCGCTCCCCCATTTTATGAGGGGCCACAGGACCTTCATTAGCCCCACCAGATTTGGAAGGATTTTAGGAATAATGTATTTTCAAGAAATGCAGTGCATGGAGATCTTTTCTAGAGACCCATAACTACTCTTCAAGACTATAACCTTCCAAAGAATCAGATACTGACCCAGTAGATCAGAAATTTTTTTTGAAAACTACTGGTGCAATGCACAACCCAAAGGACATTACCTTCCATCTGATCACAAGATCAGGACTGGTGGTCATACTGAACCGGGTCCAGAAGAAGGTGATTGGTTCCGTTCTCTGACATCCAGACAGGGCATAAATGTGAGTGGAGGGAGATTCTGTCTATCACACAGAATTAACTGTAGCAAACCAGAACAAAGTCCACAGGAGACAAACGTCTCCACCGGAGTGGTGGGAAAGAAATGAAGGCTGCTAGGAAAAGAGTAAACCAGTGTTCAGACTAGTAACAACAGAATGAATCAAAATGACACAGTTTGTCACAAAATGTGTTTATTGCTACATACAATTGCATCCTTTGACATAATCAATTCTGCAGCCCACTAAATAAATGGCATTGCCCATATGAAGTGATGATTGTGAGCTCTCATCCCTGTAGTATTTATATTACCACTTCCCACCATTGCCCGGCATAGTAAATAACTGCTTTTAGCTATAACAAATTCGAATATGTTAACAAAAAATATTTTATATGTACCTCTCTCCAACTGTCTGTGTCTCTCTCCGACTGTCTCTGTGTGTCTTTCTCCGTCTGTGTGTGTCTTTCTCCGACTGTCTGTGTCTCTCTCTGACTGTCTGTGTGTCTCTCTGACTGTCTGTGTCTATGTGTCTCTCTCAGACTGTCTGTGTGTGTCTCTCTCTGACTCTGTGTGTCTCTCCCTGACTGTGTGTCTCTCTCCGACTGTCTGTGTGTCTCTCTCTCCGACTGTCTGTGTGTCTCTCTCTGACTGTCTCTGTGTGTATTGCGGGTTGCTGTTAGTCACGCTATCCTAAAGACCTCGGTATGATCAAGTTTTTTATAGTATTGAGGGTCCGATAGAATGTGTTGGTTTTCCTTAATGTTTAGGACTCCTGTGCCGGCCCCTTTAGCTGATGGCTTGATAATGATGGAGGGATTATCCATAAGTTGTTTTAGAGCCCTCCTTTCGCCCTGTTTTACATTGGGGCATGTAACCTTCTTTTTGGACCTGTCCAAGGATCTAAAATCTGATGAAACTGATGAGTAGAAGGTCTCTATATGTGGTGCCCCTGTTGTGTGTATGGGGTTGAAATTGGACTGAGATCTGTGTGGACAATCCGGTGTTTCAGTGTTGGTCTGGTTGTTTGCATTGTTAGAGTGTTTGTCTTGTGAGACAAGGTAAGTTTCCTGATAAATTGGTTGAGATCCAGAAAAACTTTAAATCCATCAGATTGGGATGAGGGGCAAAAGAACAAGCCTTGACTCAATAGATTGGTTTCTTGTTCGGTTAGAATGTGTGTGGTTTTTTAGGGATTTTTCTTTTTGTTTCTGTTTTTTGTGGTTGCTCCTTCCTCCTCTCTTTCCTCGGGTCTTTCTTTTCTTTTGGTTCCTGTTATCATCGGAGAGAAGATTTCAAAATTTGCTTTCGGACTCTGTGGTGGTGAGATTAATGGGGCAAATTTACTTACCCGGTCCTGTGGTGATCCCCGATTCGGACGATCTGATGAGGATGAAGTAGGCGCAATTCATGAAGATCGTGCGCCCGAGTTCCTGCATCCGTCGCTTCCCCGTCGAGGTCCACCGGAGGTCACCTTCTTCTTCTTCCCAGTGCTAGTAAGTGCTTGCCTTGCGACACAATTCTAAATGTTAAATCTTGTGCGTTGTCCGACGTCAGCCCCCAGATTTCTGTCACATACAAGCTGGGGCCGATGCGCCAAAATCTCATCAAGTCTGGTCCAATCCCTGGCGCAAAATGGAAATTGTCGGGAAACCCAACGAAAATGCGCTCCGTGGGCCCTTAGTAAATGAGCCCCAATGTGTCCATTCCTATCCCTATCCGAGGGGAATCTGTCAGTGTTGGGGGAAGCTCTAAAAAAAGACACCAAGAAAATAGATTCAGTGGAGGTTGTTGTGTTATTGTTCCCTCGTTTGTCTGGATCTGGGTTATCGGAAGAGGTTCCTGTGAACAGTAGTGCAGTAGGGAGTGTCTGTAGGTCTGCATTTGGTGAAAGATGGGGAGATATGTGTTGGGTTGGGTAGATATGTGTGTGTCTTTCTCTCTGATTCTCTCTGTGTCTGTGGGGAGATTTATCAAAAGTGTCGAGAGCAGAACTGTTCTAGTTGCCCGTGGCAATCTATCGGAGCTCAAGTTTCAGCTGATCTCTGATTGGTTTCTATGAGCAACTTGGACAGTTTTACCTCAGGCATTTCTGATAAATCTCCCACCCATCTCTGTCTCTATCCATCTTACCTCACACATAAGCGTCTTATACTCATTGCCTATAGTAACCAATCACAGCTCAGAGCTCATATTAATGACCTGTGGCAGAATAGCAACCAATCACGGCTCAGCTTCCAACTGCCACAACATCACCAGCAGACAATGGATTTTGGAAATTGCGGGGGGGAAATTTTGGCTCAAACCTTAGTCTATGACATTTCCTGAGTCACAGAGAGCAACTGTGCAAAATTTGGTGACGGTAAACAGGACGGTGCAGATTCCTTTAGCGAACACACATACATATATACATACTTACACATATATACATACACTCAGATTTATATATCAATTTATCGATAGAAACACTGCTAGCCATTACCTTTCATATCTACATTCATTTCTATCCAAGTTATATATGTCATCTATTTATTGTAGCGCTATGAAGGTTTTACACCTTATAACCCCTATATACCACCTATATTATACAACAGTCTACACCGAGTCACTGCGATCCTTCCATTCAGGAATAATCAGTTGCTATTGCCCGGTATTGGCCGAACCTTATTTACACAAATTGTAAATATTGGTATTGCCAAACAAATTTGTCTATCTTTACTTGTCTACGACCCTCTGTGGCTGGAAAGTTCTGGGCTGGATCTGGGCTCTGAGTTTTACTACCAGACTGCATCCAACCAGCTACCTCGGGATATAGAATCTCTGCCTTAGTCTGTTACCATTGCTGTGTTGAATAAAGGAACTGTAAGTTGATGTTTTACATCATCTCTGTGTGATTCCTGGCTGCCGCTAACATTAAGGGCCTCCCCCCTACCACGCAGAGGGAGTGCTGAGCAGGAGCCGAGGGAGGGGGGAGTGCTGAGAAGGAGCAGAGGGAGGGGAGGTGCTGAGAAGGAGCAGAGGGAGGGGGGAGTGCTGAGAAGGAGCAGAGGGAGGGGGGAGTGCTGAGAAGGAGCAGAGGGAGGGGGGAGTGCTGAGAAGGAGCAGAGGGAGGGGGGAGTGCTGAGAAGGAGCAGAGGGAGGGGGGAGTGCTGAGAAGGAGCAGAGGGAGGGGGGAGTGCTGAGAAAGAGCCGAGGGAGGGGGGAGTGCTGAGCAGGAGCAGAGGGAGGGGGGAGTGCTGAGCAGGAGCAGAGGGAGGGGGGAGTGCTGAGCAGGAGCCGAGGGAGGGGGGAGTGCTGAGCAGGAGCCGAGGGAGGGGGGAGTGCTGAGCAGGAGCCGAGGGAGGGGGGAGTGCTGATAAGGAGCAGAGGGAGGGGAGGTGCTGAGAAGGAGCAGAGGGAGGGGGGAGTGCTGAGAAGGAGCAGAGGGAGGGGGGAGTGCTGAGAAGGAGCAGAGGGAGGGGGGAGTGCTGAGAAGGAGCAGAGGGAGGGGGGAGTGCTGAGCAGGAGCCGAGGGAGGGGGGAGTGCTGAGCAGGAGCCGAGGGAGGGGGGAGTGCTGAGCAGGAGCCGAGGGAGGGGGGAGTGCTGAGCAGGAGCCGAGGGAGGGGGGAGTGCTGATAAGGAGCAGAGGGAGGGGAAGTGCTGATAAGGAGCAGAGGGGGGGTGCTGATAAGGAGCAGAGGGAGGGGGAGTGCTGAGAAGCAGACGGAGGGGGGAGTGCTGAGAAGGAGCAGAGGGAGGGGGGAGTGCTGAGAAGGAGCAGAGGGAGGGGGGAGTGCTGAGAAGGAGCAGAGGGAGGGGGGAGTGCTGAGAAGGAGCAGAGGGAGGGGGGGGAGTGCTGAGCAGGAGCCAAGGGAGGGGGGTGTGCTGATAAGGAGCAGAGGGAGGGGGGAGTGCTGAGAAGGAGCAGAGGGAGGGGGGAGTGCTGAGAAGGAGCAGAGGGAGGGGGGGAGTGCTGAGCAGGAGCCAAGGGAGGGGGGTGTGCTGATAAGGAGCAGAGGGGCAGGATGAAAGAACATATGAAGCTACAGTACGGAGGAGCTCTGCAAATTGTCCCAGTAGCCAATTAGGTGGCTCGTTTGCATTGTTTTAAACTGTTCATTTTAGAAGGAAGGAGACCATGGATAGCAAATATAAGAAGATTCCCACAGTCCCAGTGCCTGGGACTACCCCAATGGGTAATGTCCCTGGTTTATAATGCTGGATTTTAATTCCTTTAATGGCATCAAGTGCTGAGGGATAACATAGATGAGAGGAGTAAAGACAGAGGCAAAGACTGGACAATACAAACATAGAAGAGGACAATGCAGTACAGAATCTATAGGTAAAAGATGGTCAGAAAACAAAAAAGGGTCAAGAAAATCAAAATACAGAATTCATTAAAAACGCAAGTAAGCTCCAAAGTAGATTTTTAGCAAGAGCAGAAAGGTAGACGGCAAACGGGTCCAAAAGGTGATTTGATGCCAGGAAAGTGGTTAAACAAGGCAGATCACTCAAACTCTGAGCTACTCTCCCTTAGTGAACTGAGGGAGAAATTTCCCCTGCCCCCCATGGCTTCCTTCCACTACTCCCAACTGAGGCACGCCTTTAAGGCCCAGTTTGGGTCCACTAAATTGTCCACTGAATTCACTAAACTGGAAACCCTGCTAGGAACCCCTGACCTATCTAAAACTCTCACACAAGTGTACACTGTTCTGCAAGCACAGGGAGTTAGACCATTTGATCGGGCTCATGTGCGCTGGAGGGAGGATATCCCAGACCTCTCAGAAGAGGAATGGGGGGGAAGTTGAGCACTCATACTTTGACTCAGTGGTGAGCGCTAGGGATTTCCTAGTACAAACAAAATTCCTTCACAGAATTTATTACACCCCGGTAAGACTTAATCGTATGGGGGCTCGACAGGACGATAACTGCTTCAGATGTCAGGTAGCCCGTGGTTCTTTCTTACATTGTGTGTGGGCCTGTCCCAGGGTCAGTGCATTTTGGACAGAGGTGCTAACCTTCCTCAACAGTCATTTTGGCTTTCCCCATATAGCCAACCCTAAGGTTTGCCTCTTGGGAGTAATAAACGAGGTCATTGCTGGCCACTATGACAGGATCTTCTTTAGACTCGTTCTGTACTACGCTCGTAAGGTGGCGATTATGTCCTGGAAGGATCGTGACCCCCCTCCCCTACAGAAATGGATTACGCTGGTCAACAAGGTTATCCCTATGTATTATTCTGTATACAACAACAGACAATGCCCTCAAAAATGTGAATTTATTTGGTCTAGATGGAACATGAACTCTAACACTGCGGTGTAAAGTAGCCATCATAAACGAATCCCTTTGTCTGGCTCGAACCCCATGTGAAGAGGGTGGTGTGTTGTGTTGTTAGTGTTCTGTCCCTGTGTGTCTGCATGATTGGGTGCCTGAATGTTTGTTCATTAAGTTCCGACCGCGGCGTTTACATACTGTATATGTACTGATATGGTCATCTATTTCTGATATTAGAATGCCATTTGACCGAATGTGATATTTGCCTATGCTGTTTTGCTATCTTCAAGTATTACTACGCTGCGCCGTAGTCTAATGTTATACGGTGTTATTGTTGAATTTAAAAATGAAAAATTCATAAATAAAATCTTTTTAAAAAAAAAAAACAAGGCAGATCAGCAGGGGAGGGGTTTGGGGGTGATGTTAATGGAGGAGGATTCTGTCCATCTAAGAAAAAGACAATGGGTGTCATTTACTAAGGACCCGAATTGCGGTTTTTCGTCAGGTTTCCCGAAAATTACCAATTTGCACCGAATTGCCCCGTTTTTTTTGGCGCATGCGATCTGATTGTGGCGCATCGGCGCCGGCATGCACGTGACGGAAATCAGGGGCGTGGCCGTTGGAAAACCCGACGGATTCGGAAAACCCGCCGTACTAAAAAAAAATAAAAATGTGTCGCTTGACACGCACTTACCTGCACCAGGCCTGGCTTGGTGAACTCCAGTGATCTCCGACGGACTTCAGCGCAGCAGTGACACCTGGTGGACGTCGGAGGAACTACCTTAGTGAATCGCCGGAAGATCCGAATCAGTGTCGGAGAACCCGCTGCCGGATCACGAATGGACCGGGTAAGTAAATCTGCCCCAATGTGGTGTCTAGAAAGGAAATACCCAGCTGATGATGATACAGAAGACGTCGCTGAAGCCCAAACAGGCACAGATGTTAGAGAGACCAACAGGGATCCTTCAATCAGCTTGGATGACCCCGTACATAGAATGAAATAATGGAGATCAATATGTATTACAGCCATCGTTTTATTCTTGATGATGTGGACACACGTGGCTTCGGTGGTCAACACTTCCAATTAGTTTGGAAAAACAGGACAGTCAAAGGAAACCTACATCCAGAATAAACCTATGAAGGTAGATGTGATGGTAGGTTCCATGTGACCTTCTAAACCGTTATCCATATGTTAATTTCTGTAAGAGGCTACTGGGGCGTGGCAACGATCCCTCCCACCGGCTCCTCCCTGGCGTCTTCTTACATATGTTTCCTCAGCTCCTGCAGAGCTCTGCGCATCCACAGTAGCTCTGGTGCTGACCCGTCGCCGTTATCAGGTCTACTCCGCGTAGTTATGAATCTATACAGAGGCAGGTCATGGCGAGAAGGTGGAAGGGATCGCAGAGGCTACTGGGGTGTGGCATAGTCTTTGCTCCCACTGCCCGGAGAGGCCGCACCACGCCCTATTTTCCCTGGTGCTCAAAAAAAACCCTGAGGAATTACAAAATAACAAAAGTTTTATTTTTGTCTTTTGTAACACGTTGATGTTCTATAATAATTGATATCAAACTACAAAACTCCGAATTTCTGAACACGAGATTGGACATTTTTCTTCTGTGAGCTCTGTCGCGTTACATTTATCTTGAAAACATTCCCCACATTCAGAGCAGGAAAATGGCGTCTCCCCCGTGTGAGTTCTCAGATGTTTAAACAAATGTTGTTTCTGGATAAATTGCTTCCCGCATTCCGAACACGAAAATGGCTTCTCTCCCGTGTGAGTTCTCAGATGCCTCTCAAGATGCGATTTTTGGCTGAAACATTTCCCACATTCCGTACATGAAAACGGCAAATCCCCCTCGTGCAGCTTTAGATGCCTCACAAGACCTGCTTTCTGACTGAAATATTTGTTACATTTTGTGCAGAAAAATGACCTCTCTCCTATGTGAATTCTCTGATGTTCCTTAAGATGCGATTTCTGATCGAAATGTTTCCCACAGTCGGAACATGAAAACGCATCCTTGGCCTCGTGCCGTCTTTGATGCTTGACAAGATCAGATTTTTGGCTGAAACATTTGTCGCAATCTGTACATGAAAATGGCTTCTCTCCCGTGTGAGTTCTTAAATGCCTCATCAGACCCGATTTCATTCCAAAACATTTGCCGCATTGTGTACACGAAAAAGGCTTTTCGGTCGTGTGTGTTTTGAGGTGTTCCCTCATCGATGATTGGTAAATGAAACGCTTCCCGCATTGAGGACACGGGAATGGTTTGTCTCCCGTGTGGAGTTTTAGATGCTTCACAAGACCCGATTTTCTACTGAAGCATTTGTCGCATTCAGAACATAAAAATGGCTTCTCCCCTGTGTGAGTTCTCTGATGGTCCCTCAGATGCGATTTCTGAGAGAAACGTTTCCCACATTCAGAGCATGAATATGGCTTCTCTACTGTGTGAGTTCCTTGATGCGACTTTAAGCCGAAACCGTTGTCATATTCTTTACACGAAAACTCCGTCTTTTTTGTGTGAATTCTCAGATGCTTCACCAGACCGGATTTTTTGCAGAAACACATGTCACATTCTGTGCACGAAAATGGCTTCACACCGGTGTGAATTTTTTCATGTTCCCTAAGATTTGATTGCTTATTAAAACGCTTCCCACATTCGGAACAAAAAAATGGCTGCTCTCCCGTGTGAACTCTTAGATGGTTCACCAGAACCGATTTCTGTCCAAAACATTTGCCACATTCTGGACAGATAAACTGCTTCTTCCCTGTGTGAATTTTTAGGTGAGCGCTCAAATTTGATTTGTATCTAAAATATTTCCCGCATTCCGGACACGAAAGTGGCTTCTCCCCCGTGTGAATTCTCTGATGTTCGATAAGAATTGACCTCAGCTTAAAACTGTTCCCGCATTCAGAACACGAAAACGGGGTCTCGCCTCGGGCAAGTCTGTTACATAATGAAAGATACGATTTCTTTCGGAAACGTTTCTTCCTTACAAATTTTTTCCCTTCTTTATATCCAGTCATTGGATTTCCAATCAGTGAGTGACTGGATGAAGGTCCCTGGTCACCGGTGGTGTCAGGGGATGGACCTCTGCTGTCAGGGACATTATTATGTTGTGTGAAATAATTATCTTCTACGTCATGATACGGATAGAAGAGAAGATGTTGATCGGTGTCCATCATCTCGTTTTTCCCTGGGGGGGAAAAAAAAAATTAAAACATGAAAGCAGAAAATTTTTTAAAAACAGGGAGTTAAATTTTTAGTATCACAACGATTATAAATGGTAAAGAAAAGGATCATAGGCTCATCATAGAAATACTGGACTGCAGAGGATATGGAGAGGGTCTGATGTTTCTGTATAGTATATACACTATATAATATACGGATATTTATGTATCAGGCCAAAAAAAGAGAGAACACATTGTAAGGCCTCATGCACACGACCGGATGGTCTTTTCTGTTCTGTGTATACGGCTGTATTCTGGTTATAAATAGGGACGTATTTCACCGTATACTAGGATCCTAGGCTCCTCCCACTGGCCCAGGTCTCCATGGAAAGTGAAAATACATACGGCACCATACGGTGCACAACCATACACAGCACGTGTTTAGCCCTTATGTTATATGTTCCCATTGACTTCTATGGGCCGTACAGAATGGAAATATGGTGGAAATTAGGACCTGCTCTATATTTTTTATACGTCCTGCTCGTGGTACGGTGGACAGTACGGCCATATGCAGGGCGCACCAACACGGCACCAGGCAGGGCGCACCAACACGGCACCAGGCAGGGCGCACCAACACGGCACCAGGCAGGGCGCACCAACACGGCACCAGGCAGGGCGCACCAACACGGCACCAGGCAGGGCGCACCAACACATTACCAAGCAGGGTGTACCAACATTATGCTTTTCTACATGCTATGGACAATGTGCAGACAGACACCTCGATCCTTCTTGCTACAACTTGTATTGATGAGTTACACTACTTGTGGGTTGCAGACAAAGCCTCATGCTACCTCTAGGGGTGAGAGCAATGACACAAGGCAAAAGTGACCAAATCAACAGCCAAAATGGGCTGTGGTCACCACCTACAGAACCTCTCCTCTATAGGGGTTTGTTTTGCTCATTGTAGACAAAGCCACATACTACCTCTGGGGGTGAGAGCAATGACACAAGGCAAAAGTGACCAAAATCAACAGCCAAAATAGGCTGTGGTCACCTCCTACAGAACCTCTTCTCTACAGGGGTTGTTTTTCTTATTTCATATCTCCGGGAGGGTGTTACCAGAGTCCCTACGGACTCCGGGCTCTGACTGTTACACACCCCTTGGGGTTCCTTGTCAGACGCCCCATGGAACCCCTATTCTGGCAAATTTTGATTAGTTTAGCAACCGTGCCCCATCACGGGGGCAACTTGAACGTGAAATCAGACTCTTCTAAACCAGAGTTATGAGAGCATTTTGCCTCATAAAGAAGAAAACCTTTCGTAAGTTTTATTAGTTTATACAAGATTTGTAAAAGGCTCTTACATTGGACCGACACGGATGTGGGATTCTCGAGTCCGCTGGTCACTCCACCCCAACTCTCCTGTAAGGATCATAATACAGGAGATGAGAAAACAAAAAGGAGGAGCAACATTCAACCAAGTATTTTACACGTCTGTAGTTATACATCAGTCACAAACAATCGAATACGATTCGCAAGTGTTGAGCGATGATCATTAATACCGGCTCATAGATTATTCAGTAACATCGATCACAACTTGTAAAGAACCGTACAGAAGCTTTTCATCACCACTGCAGTGGTTGGATCTGATGTGGGATCGTCCTGAGTCTGTGCTAGTTGGGTAATCTTGGGTTTGGCCATCTGGAGTTTGGATGTAACAGCAGCGGTGGGATGTATTCTGACCATTGCTTCGTTATCTAAATACTCTTTGGAAAAAAATACTTTACCTAACCATTTTGTACCTCCATCTTGGTTTTGACTTGGTTAATCTGACTTTGTGTCTGTTTCTTTCGGTTAATTTTTTATCTATTGTGAGCACATTCTCAGAAGGGGGACTGTCGTCAAGTTGTCCCCTGCAAGTTATGTATTCGCAAATACAGGGACAGGGTTCTAAATGTTCTGTTTTATTTACCTGATGTACCTTTATTCCTGGCCAGTCCTGGGAATGTGGAGGACGGGGACATCTCTCTGGTGGATCTCTCCTACTGGATCCATCTATAGGACATAACACAGTGACTGATACATTGTCTACATGTGATGAGCAGATGATGGGGGAATCTGGCTGACTCTCCTCTACAATCAGGGAAGGTCTCCTCTTACCTGGTGATGTGAGGGGCTGGTGGTCCTCCATCATGACCTCCTTGTACAGGTCCTTGTGTCCTTCTACATACTCCCACTCCTCCATGGAGAAATAGACAGCCACATCCTGACATCTTATAGGAACCTGACACACACAATGACACAGTCATCCCCCGGACCCCTCCCTTGTGTTATTATATCATGTCCCAGCATTCCCGGCAGCGCTCACCTCTCCGCTCAGCAGCTCAGTGATCCTGGAGGTAAGTTCTAGGATCTTCTGCTCATGTATCAGTGAATGAGGTGGAGGCTGGGTGATGGGGCTCTGGGGGGTCACACACTCACCAGACGACTTCTTCACTACTGTGTAATCCTGTGTATGGGGAGACACTGATCACTACATAGATCCTAAGAATCCTTCACCTCTCCAGTCATTTCCCTGTTGTATTCCTAGAGATAAGAGCCGTGTCCTGGGAGACTCTCACCTCTCCAGTTATCCAGTAGATGATCTCTAGGGTGAGGTCCAGGATCCGGGCAGCCATGGTTCTGTCCTCCATCCCTGCTGGGTCATTCTTCATCATGACCTCCTTGTACAGGTCCTTGTGTCCTTCTACATACTCCCACTCCTCCATGGAGAAATAGACAGCCACATCCTGACATCTTATAGGAACCTGACACACACAATGACACAGTCATCACCCGGACCCCTCCCTTGTGTTATTACACTGCTCATATGATAGTGAACGCTAAAATTCTGCATCCTCGGTCTCATTGTATGAATTATTCAAGTTGCAATTCTTTATTCGTTACATAG